>NW_027287052.1:2398012-2820428 GCF_022747635.1 Hetaerina americana | reverse complement strand
ATTTTCCTGTCGTATCATGATATTATTGCAATATTATCGTTATTATATAATATATATAATATACAATATATAATATATAATATATAATATATAATATATAATATATAATATATAATATATAATATATAATATATAATATATAATATATAATATATAATATATAATATATAATATATAATATATTATATATTATATATAATATATAATATATAATATATAATATATAATATATTATATATAATATATAATATATAATATATAATATATTATATATAATATATAATATAAAATATAAAATATATAATATATAATATAAATATAAAATATAAAATATAAAATATATAATATATAATATAAAATATATAATATATAATATATAATATAAAATATAAAATATATAATATATAATATATAATATAAATATATAATATATAATATATAATATATAATATATAATAATAATATAAATATAATATATAATATATAATATATAATATATAATATATAATATATAATATATAATATATAATATATAATATATAATATATAATATATAATATATAATATATAATATATAATATATAATATATAATATATAATATATAATATATAATATATAATATATAATATATAATATATAATATATAATATATAATATATAATATATAATATATAATATATAATATATAATATATAATATATAATATATAATATATAATATATAATATATAATATATAATATATAATATATAATATATAATATATAATATATAATATATAATATATAATATATAATATATAATATATAATATATAATATATAATATATAATATATAATATATAATATATAATATATAATATATAATATATAATATATAATATATAATATATAATATATAATATATAATATATAATATATAATATATAATATATAATATATAATATATAATATATAATATACAATATATAATTATTAATGTATCCCTCCCCGGACTACTACCTAGAGCTGTGCTGGCGGGAGTAATAAAAATTGCTCCTGGTAGGGTCACCCATGCCAGATAGGTCGAAGTTTAGGAGCCAGACGAAAGGTAGTCCACGCAACGTCTGTTCCTCAGTGAGGCGGCCAGTAAGTGATGGTGTCACGTTAAAAACACTATTGAGGAAGGCAACGGGGAACCACCTCAATTATCATTCCCAAGATTGACACGATGGACCAAACAGAGATTTTGAGTCCAGGCAACTACGGGCTCGGCCCAATCGGCCGTGTGTCGTGCCCGGCAGCGGCGGAGGCAAGGCTTCCGCGGTCGTCATCCCACGAAACCCTTGCAAGGGAAAACCGGCAGCAGCAGGACAGAAAACGCAGGAGAAGAAGGCCAAGTTAGTTAGAATAGGAACGTGACATATAAAGACAATGATGAGGACAGGGAAACTGGAGAATATTATGCGAGATATGGAAAGGGGAAAAATAGATATTTTAGGTATATGCGAGATGAGATAGAAAGATAGCGGGGATTACTGGAGTGATAAGTATAGAATAATATACAGCGGCGGGGACGAAAGCCAACGAGGGGGGGCCATAGTATTAAATGAAGAGGTAGTGAGAAGCGTAGTCAACATAGAGCAGGTAACGTATAGATTATTACTATTATAAATAAAAGCAGAACCGACGAACTTGGCTATTACTCAGGTAAACATGCCGCCGAGCAACCAAACGAAGAAAAGGTCAATAGGATATACGATCAGTTAGACGACATAATGGCATGTGTTCCTGCTGGGAAACATTTGATAGTGATGGGGGATTGGAATGCGACGGTAGGCGGAAGAAGAGATTGTGATGAGCTCGGGGACTACGGTTTAGGCACAAGGAATGACCGCGGAGATAAAGCAGTTGAGTTCTGCAGGAGACAGGTGTTAGTCATCACCAACACTTGGTTTAGACACCTCAAAAGACGAAGGTATGCATGGAAAATGCCAGGTGACTCAGGAAGATATCAGCTAGATTATACTATATCCTGGTTAGATACAGGTTTAGGAACAGTGTGATATATTCGCACAGCTTCCCGGGAGCGGATGCGGACTCTGACCATAATTTAGTTGTTATGAAATGTAGCGTCCGTTTCAAAAATATAAGGCAGGGGCGGCGAGTTAGAAAATGGAAAGTAGAAGCATGAAATGGTTTGAAAAGGAAGGAATACAAACAGGCGGTAGAGGAAATCATGGAGGATGGTAAAGGGCTTAGTACTATCGAAGAAAAATGGGAAATGATCAAGAAAGGGTTGTCTAAAGCCGCAAAAGACACTATGGAACCGTTAACGCTAAAAGGACTAGGAAACCATGGATCACGGATGAGATGATTACATAGATGGATGAGCGGCGAAAATGGAAGAGTGTAAATACAGAATTATTAAAAATGAAGTACAAAGAAACAAACAATAAATTAAGGCGGGCAACAAATAAAGCAAAAGAAGCATGGTGGAAGACGCAGTGCGAGGATATCGAAAGTCTTCAGAGGAAGGGTGAAATCGGTGCGCTGTACAGCAAAGTTAAATCTTTATCGGGAAGTAAGAAAGGAAGAGCTATGCTAACAGTTAGAGATAAGGCGGGTAAGGTAA
The DNA here is from genome assembly GCF_022747635.1 of Hetaerina americana. Classification (NCBI taxonomy): domain Eukaryota; kingdom Metazoa; phylum Arthropoda; class Insecta; order Odonata; family Calopterygidae; genus Hetaerina; species Hetaerina americana. The sequence continues at coordinate 2,817,816 of NW_027287052.1, read as the reverse complement.
TAGTTGACGCAGGAAAGATCCAAGAGAGATGGAAGGAGTATATAGAAGAACTGTATAGTAAAGAACTCAGACCAACAAAGTTAGACATTGAAAAATAAAATGACGTAGAGGAAGACAGCTTAGGTCCAGGCATACCAGACAATGAGATGGAAAGGGCATTAAGGGAGATGAAACTAAATAAGGCCGTGGGGGTAGATAACATTCCCGTGGAACTTTTAAAATGCTTAGGAAAAGATGGGAGGAAGAGGCTATATGGGCTGATCCGTAGTATTTATGACGAAGGGATCTGGCCGGAAGACTTTGTGAGATCAGTTTTAGTTCCTATTCCGAAAAAGGTAAAGGCCAGTTCATGTGAGGACTGCAGGACAATTAGTTTGATATCCCACGCAGCTAAAGTTGTTCTCAGAATCATAAACAAAAGGATAGAGAGTAGGACAAATGATTACTGAGGGGATGATCAGTTTGGGTTTATGAAGGCAAGAGGTACGCGAGATGCCATTGCAGTAATAAGATTATTAATCAAGAGGAATATAGAACACAACCAGGAGGTTTTTGCCTGTTTCGTAGATTTCGAAAAAGCCCTTGATAGGGTGAATTGCGAAAAACTAATGAGTATATTGCAGAAAATAGGAATAGATTGGAGGGAAAGGAGGCTAATCCGCAACCTGTACAGGTCTTATACTGCTCAGGTACGAGTGGGGAACGGGGAGTACGGTTGGGCAGTGGTAGGAAGAGGTGTAAGGCAGGGTTGCCCATTATCACCGTTGCTGTTCAACCTGTACGCAGAGGAAATGATTAAAGAGACATGGGAAGAACTCGAGGTAGGAATGAAAGTGGGCGGGGAATTTATAAAATCAGTTAGGTTTGCTGATGACCAAGCTTTAGTTTGTTAGTCGGCCAAGGGGTTGCAAGCATTACTAAGTGAATTGGAAATTCAGTGCGACAGGTATGGAATGAAAATCAATATTAATAAAACAAAGGTTATTCGATTTTCTAAAAAGAAAAAAAGGCTAAGCTAAACATTATAATAGGAGGGAAAAAACTAGAGCAGGTAGAACAGCTTACTGGAGGCTGGAGGCTTTTGAAATGTGGGTTTGGAGAAGAATGGAAGAGGTGAAATGGACAGAGAAGAAAACCAATGAGGAAGTACTTGGTATGGTGGACGAAGAGAGGAGTTTGTTGGGAGATATCCTTGGGAGGCAGGAAAAGTGGATGAAGGGGGTATTGACCGGTGGTGGGATGTTGAAGACTGTGATAGAGGGGAGAATGTTAGGCAAACGAGGAAAGGGAAGGAACAGGATAGGGATATTGGACGGGATGGAGGGAGGAAGAAAGTACTCAGAGCTGGACCTAATGTAAGTAGGATGTTGTGCTTTGCTAGGGGTAACAAATTATTTAGTTAGTAAGTATGTCCATCGAAAAACCTACCTTAACCGGTAGATTACCTAATAATAATAATATAATGTATAAAAATAATGCATAATATATGTGTGTGTGTATATCTCTGCATAATGTAGCAAAAAATAAACATATTTCATTTTCGATAGTGTAATTCTTGAGTTTAATTACCCCTTGCCACACACTCTAGCGGTGACTTGAAGTACATCACGTACATGCAGATGAATTATGAAATTACCTTAGAACCAAATATAATTCTCAATTGTCTCTGGCCTTAAAACTATGCTAGATCGATATGCAGGAGGAAGCCGGCCCAGACTAGACCATTAATTGTTCTTCAATTTTGGGATATCATAAAAAGAATGATAGTATTTTTGCTTTACAACATAGCTTTGAAACAATAATGTAGACGATCCAGAAATTAAGCTTATTACAAATATCTGAAGATATCTTACAATTGGCACTCAGTGATTAATTTTTGGCTTCAAATTCATGCTTTCTAAGAAAACAGAATGTTTTAATTTTGGCTAATTAGAAGGATTAAACTGAGATGACCCGGTAGGTTAATCCTGGCAAATTATGCATGATTTTATTTCTATTTGAACAGGAATGAACCATATCTGCTCTTAAGTTGAGGAAATTATTTTCGAAGACTTCTATGCAATTGGGGTGAAAGAATTTACTAACACGTTATTTTCTGTTGAAATATGACGAGTTCAACAGAATTCATGAATCGTTTGAACTCTCAATTTCCTAATTACCAAGACAGCAATATGCGAGGTATACGCTCTAATTTCCAAGCCAAAGATTCCCTCCCTAAAGGGTTTTCTCTTGAGATTTTCGAATAAAAATACGTTTATAGCAAGCGATACAACCGGTAGTTAATCGAAATAAAATAATACTCCATGCTTAGGTGCAAAACAGTTACGTTAAGGAAGTTTGGAAATGTTATGCGATCCTTAATTGAATCCCCAAATTCACCTACCGACACAAGAAATGAAACGCAAGTTTGTCTGGTTAATTACCGACTACTAGTCCAAATTTACTTTAGATCCAGCCATAGTTACCGCATTAGCCCTTGATTATTGCGGTTTCTATTGCCATTCGATATAGAACAGCATCCATACAAAGGATACAATTCACCGAACACGAAATAGCGCAAAAAATAATACAGTAAATTAATTTGGCGATTGTCTCGTGAGAAGAGGAAATATTTAGCAAAAATTACTTTTATATTTCATCCCATTACGTTGGTCTATTCGTTGGCGCTGTCTCATTAATTGAAGAAAAAAAATTTCTTAGTCGGACTCACATATCACGCCAACATGCGAGCGCAGCACTTTTCAATTCATCTTAGTCCCTTCGGTTTTTTTCCGGTGTCCTACCCGCACAGTGTCAAACCACCACGGCAACTTCTCGTGCCGGGAAATGCACTACCATTCCACGCCATTTCCTTTCCCCAACCCCCCCTTCTCTCAACCCAAGCTTCTCTCTTTTCCCTCCGTATTCTCTTTTGTGGGAACTTTAGGAATAAAAAAAAAGCAAGGGAGAGGTGAGGGAATGTGTGGTAGAGAGATGAAGAGAGGAAAAGAGGTTTTTGTACATTTTGTTCCCTCCTCACCAGCAGAGTCCCTTGAACAGGAGAGTCCCTTCCTCGCTCCCCTTCAGTCCCCGACCCCCTCCTCCGCCATCCTTGACGCCCGCCACCTTTCCCGGCCCTTCACAGCTCTCCGACTTAATGAAGAGGGATCTCATCTCTCGCCGTCTCTCCTCGGGAACCCTCCTCGCCTCCTCCCTCCCTATCCCTCCCTCCCTCTCTCTCTCTCTCTCTGTCACTTCTACCCTACCCTCTCTTTCCCTCCGATGGCCTCCATTCTCAACCCGTTTCCCTCGCACTACCCACGTTGTCTCGAGCATGAGAGAAACGGTTTTCTCTCCTCCCTTTATTCTTTTCTTTTAATACGTAAACTATGCATTAAAATGCTTTCCTCGAAAAACCCTTCCCTCGTTTGACCTTTTCCTTTCGAGTCTGCGAAACAAGAAGCGATGGCGTGCGTTGTGTCGTGCCCTAAATTTCCCTCGGATGTATTTGGAGGAATTATTTTAAGTTGGGGAAATGCTTACGCGTAAAAACATGACGCATCCGGGAGATAATTTAAAAAAAAAATTGGGCATTCGATTGAAATTGGTTTGAAATCATCGGCGCAAAGGAAATACCAAAAGATATATTTTGATCTGCATTTCCAAAAACGTTCCTACATAATTATTAAAAGTTAATGGAAGAGCAATGAGTGTTTCTTTCGTAATTTAGTCGTCATATTCCGCGCATGAATTTTTAATTCACATGCTTTTGATGAAGAGAAATGATTTAATAAAACGTTGCACGCGTTATTTTACTTATATGTAAAGATCTGAATGTAGGTCTTGATTATTTTTAATTTTATCGACTTGGGGATTTTGTGATTTTACGGCTATCTGTAAATGATTACGATATACATATATTCCAATATAATGCGAAGATCTGAGGAAAACGAGCATTATTCGTAATTGCTGAGGAGGCATTGCTATGCCGAGTAAATTTTTACATAAGAGATCTACTCGGCATTTATGCATAAATATGCTTGGTCCAAGATATAGTGCATGTAATTAATAGTACTTTGTTTTTAATGTATGCTAATTATTTTCTAGTTAATATAAAATTTTTAATGAATACAATCAATTAATGATAAATAGAAGAGTTTCTTTTTCTTGTTAAAAATGCATCAAAGTTGTGCCAATATTAGTTATTTTCTGCTATTCTTAAAATTTTTATCGTTTACCAATAGTATAATGAAAAAAGCATCCGTGTGATATGTTAAGGGCAATAGGCTCAGTCATAGTCTCTTTGTGAAACGTGTTATTTCACAGAATGAAGGTCAATTGTCAATAGCTTGACTGCTGGCATTAATGATCATTGGCTTCACTATAAAAATGAATGTCACAATCAGGAATTATTAAAATGGGGACAGGAGAATTTCACTCAACCCAAAAAGATAATTTTTCCTTGAACCAGAAAAATTAAAACACTTGCCCCAAAGGAAAGTTGTGGGATATTCGGACACTGTCCCCAAAGCTTTCTGGTATATTGTTATGGAAGTAAATGGGAGTAAACAAACCGTGGCTTGCTTAAGGGATTGTAACAATATATTTCATACAGACAGTGAGGGTAAAGCTAACATCCTAAATTCATTCTTACATAGCGTTTTCACGAACGATGTTGGCACCGCATATCTCCAAGAAACAATACATACTCAACCCATGGAAAAAATAACAGCGAACTAACAAGGAATTCTCAAATTGCTTAACGAGATTAAACCTAGCAAATCCCCGGGTCCCGAAATATACCAGCTAGGATGATAAAACATTTAGCTCCTAACATTACCCTACCTTGAATTAATATTCAACAAATCCCTCACACAGTACAAAGTCCCTAAAAATTGAAAAACCGCGCAAATAACGGTTCTTTTTAAAAGTAGTGACAGGGAGGACCCCAGTAATTACAGACCCATATCTCTCATATCTATCTGTTGCAAAATTATAGAGCACATAATTGTCAGTTCAATAATGAGACACCTTGATAACATTAACTTTTTAAGTGACAATCAACACAGATTTAGGAAAACCCGCTCCTTCGAAACCCAATTAGGATTATTTACACATGATTTACTTTTATCGGGTGAGGGAGGTAGGCAAGCAGATGCAATCTTTTTAGATTTTCAAAAGGCATTTGATAAGGTTCCCCACGGTAAACTCATTCATAAATTAAAGGTCGCGGGTATAAACAAGGTGGCGATAAATTGAAGGGTTGAAGATTTTCTTTCAGAGCGGGAACAGAGGGTAGTCCTTGATGACGCTAGTTCCGACAGCCTTCGAGTCACCTCGGGGGTACCTCAGGGAAGTGTAATCGGGCCGTTGCTTTTCTTGATTTTTGTTAACGATTTGAACCGCGAAGTGAACAGTAAAATTAGGATGTTCGCGGATGACACGGTGATCTATCGGGAGATATCTGGGGATGAGGATCGTTTTATTCTAGCGCAGGATTTAGGTTGCATTACTAAATGGTATTCTAAATGAGGATTGACATTAAATTATAATAAATGTTCGGTGGTAAATTTCTTTGAAAGATCGACGGTATTTGTTTACAAATTAGCTGGAGTTGACCTAGCAGCAGTTGATACGGTAAAATACCTTGGTTTTACATTCACTAAATATTCAATGGGGTGCCCACATACGTAAATGTGGGTCTATATGCTTACATGTTCATGTGGTGGTGGAGTTTCGCCTTCTAGCTTGTTGTGCCCGGGCTTGCGTGTTGTTTGATGGCTTTCGTGCTGCAACTTGGGGTTCATTTGTTTGTTGATTTATGGTATACGTATTTGCATGAGTGTTTGCGCTGCTGTGGGGGTAGTTTTTTTGTTGTTTTTGCGTGTTGAATTTGCGTGTGGCATTGTTATCTTTTACGAGTAGTGACCTAACACTCCTCGCCACACGCCCTTGCGGCGGCTTGCTGGGTATTATGTAGATTTAGACGTAAAACAATTAAATTAATACGTGGTATGAGCTGCCATAAAAACCATCCAACGATTGAGTGAATATTTATCCAATACTCTTTCAGTGATTTCTATATTTTTCTGTAGGATTAAACGATATTACGTAATTCGCAATACTAAAGTTTTCTCACATTAAATATGAAAGGGAGTTAAAATCTTTTTCTAATATATTTAACTCTTATTTTTACGTAACCAGTGAAGAAGGCAATACGCTCCTTCTTTATTCAATTATGAAATTTTCATCGGTTAAACTGAAATGTTTGAGGGTAGGCTGAAAACTAATGCACACATGCTTGTATACCACAAACAAAATGACCTTCAGAAGCACTCCTGGTGGCTAGTGGAAGTAAAATTCCCCCTCAACACGCAATCTAATGTTTGAAGTCGTTATATTCATCCAGTGTATTTTGAGAAGCGGAAGTATGGAGACGTGTAATATCACTAGAACACAGCACTAGAACACGTCTACATACGTCCGCTTCTCAAAAAACCCTGGATGAATTTAACGACCTCATATCTTCACATGCGTGTTGAGGGGAAATGTTACCTCCACATGCCACCCAGAGTGCTTCTGAAGCTCAGTTTGTTTGTAGTCTACAAGCATGTGTGTATTACTTTTCAGCCTACCCTCGTATTTGTTAATCAAAGTGTAATGACTTATTTGATTGATATTTGTAAGTTTTCTAGTCCAAACGATAGGTACGAAATATAATGCTCGAGTTCTTCAAAAACAAAAAAGAGGGTAATCCCTTTCCTTTTCGGTTTCGTTCCAAGAGCCAAAAGGAATCTTCTGCGCAAGAGCGCGAGACCCTGCAGCCTGCAACCTATCTCTCAATCTTCCAGATCATTTCTGCATGGGCCATGGAGCAACTTAGATTGTCACGATGAGCAAGTAAAATTCATGCTCGAAATGCTATTATGAACAAATTATTGACTAGGCTCCATTGATAGGCATTATACGTAAAGTTTAAGCAACTGATTTAAGTCTAATGCAAAATAGAGAACAACAATAGGGGTTTAGCGAGCTAATTTTTTTTAATATCTTCAACAGACCCTTAAGCAGCCTTGCTGTTTTAGACAGGCGTCTGATTTTCTTAAGCTCATCGATCTTGAAAACAAGTTTAGTATAAAAAGTTTCAGAAAAAGTTTGATAAAAAACGGTTTCCTTTAAGATTTTCAAAAAATCTTCAAAATTGTTCTAAGTACATCCCTTGAGCCTCGGCACACTTTGGCCAGCGACTTTTCCACGACTCGAAGGGTCCCTGGTAGGAGGATTACGGAAGGTCTTTCAGGGTTTGCGTGCAAGCTTCTTTGACGGTAATTATGGTCCTGTGGGGGAGTTCTTTGAGGGAGGATCTCACTTTTGGGAATGGGAAATATTCTGCTGGCCTAGAGTCGGGACTGTAAAGGGGTTGGGGAATCGTCGCGAAGTAGACACTCGACTCTGCTCTTGGTATCCCATCCAAAGACCTTCAGGAGGATGAGTTTAGCGCAGATTTTTCGCAGCGCCAAATTTTCAGTGATAATGGTGTGCGCTGTCATTTTATCAGTATCAACAAGAAATGCGATCTTGCGCAACTTAACCTACGGTCTAAATTCACAACTTCACACACCTATTGGATATTTTCGTCGGTTCTTAACGTCGGCGTACGCCAAGGGCGGAGCTTGTCGTCCACACTCTCTTGGCCACTTTTCAGGAGCTTGTGCCACTTGAAAACTAAAGTTTGTGACATGCTTTCATCCTTGAACACATGGCTGATCATACCCAACGTCTCCGTACTCTATTTCCTCAGTTCAACGCGAAATATGATGGCGTACCGCTGTTCAATCCTTCGCTGCAATTTGCCCTTTTACCGAGTCACTTGACAGGGAACCACCAAAAACATTATCTAGCCTGAACGAATGCTCGCAGGCGATTGGCGCGTGTTGAAGGTCAGCCCCCCGTCACCAAGCCTTGAGGGTTTGAGCGCGATGTGACGTACATATCTTCCAGCCCCTCATCCCCTCCCTGTGAACCAATGAAGGATGAACGTTGTATCGTCTTTCCTCCTTGAGTTAGGGTGAGCATCTTCATGAGCTGAATCATGGTGTAATGGTTAGCATTCTGGACTTTGAATTCCACGATCCGAGTCCGAGTTTCGGTGGGATACTTTACTTTCATTTTACTAAATCTTTCATTATCATATCGTATTAACGGCTCTATTTCAAGATTTCTTTGTTTTACACGTCTCTTTATCCTTCAGTAAAAATCATTACATATTATATATAACAATTATAAACATAGTTTATAGCAGGAGTCGGCATGACATCATTTTTTTTAGAAATGATTCAACGCTCCGGCTCAAGAAATATGATAAATTAATGTGCGTACGCTATTCTTAAATGGGCATTTCAGTTCAAGTAGATAGCACACGGGTTCCCACACTAATCTCGAGCAGCGTTCACCGAAGTCCGAATAATTAGCGACACGAGTCCCGTAAAGCCTCTTTAAAATTTAATTCAATGTAGTCATTAGTATTAATTGAATAATTTTATTTGAAATAATGGCACTGTACTTGTCGTTATTTTTCATATTGCCTTGATAAGAAAAAAATGTCATTACGAAATCTTGAATCACCCGTCATTTAAAATTTGCGTTTCCCTAGCGATCTCTGACGAATATTATCACGCCAATCATTTCTAGGGACTGTCCTCTGAATGTTTCAGAGTTATGGACATCATCACTCGCGATTGATTATCTTGATTGACGAGGTTATTCAGAATGGACGCTAGATAAGTGTATTTTTTCTGAAGGCAAATTCCATGGCTGGCACCGCGCCCCATTCGGCCCTGAAATAAAGTGGTAATAATATCCAGAGAGGCAATGGCTTCCACCCACGATTGATTACCGATAACTAACTCATATCGCACCGCCTCCAAATACCAGTATGTCGCGGAGATCGAACAAACGACAATAAGTAAAATATTAATCATCTTTGTTGGATGCGTTCAGTTTTTTAAATAAATTAACATGGCTCATTTAAGGGAGGGGAAAGCTATTTGCCGGGGAGGTTACTCAGTATATAATGACGTGCAACTGGCAATACAACGTGATAGATAACTAACTTTAATACGAGTGTCACGGGCGAGAATTGGGTGTGATTCCTTGTCATATTTAGTGATTATGCATAAAGCGAACGTTTTTGAGACTAATGGTATTTCAATCATGTCAACTGACTATAGAGAAATAAGTTATATTTCAAAGGCTAATTTCTCTGGAAGAATTCGTAATTATTTAGTATTTTTATGGATACACATCATAGATGATAGAAGTTAAATAACTTATGAAATACTCGCAACTAGCTTGGTCACCGGAGAGGTAGTTTGCGATCTATTGAAAAACTTAACAAATAAAGTAGGAGAGGATGGAGAAGGGACAACTCTAAAAACATGCAAATGATTTGGAAAAATATGAAATCCTAACAAGAGCATGTTATTAATTAATGGGATAAAAATTTTAATGAAAAGATGCCACATTGAAGCTAAATCTGTTCAAACTGAGTTGCATTACTCTGGTAAGTGTAGATTTGAATCAAAAAACAATCATAGCCAAGAGTTCAGCCTAGATTTAATTTTTGATTTGAAGGTCAAACCACCGTTTTAACTGGCGAGGAAGAGTGTTCCATAGTTATTTCATTTTTGACCTAATAATAATTTATTTTTCGTATTTTACCTATATCTTAAGTTCTTTTAGCTTCGCAGTGAGCTTAAAACCACACGAGTTTATGTCGCTTGAATAAACGTCCTTCATGAACTTTATCTGAAGAGATCGGTACTCTAGGCATACTACCCTAACGTATCGATTCACTTTGATCACCCGCCCGCACAAAGGATGTCAATTAAAGAAGAATGGTTCTCAAGAACTATAAACGTATTTCTATTCTCACTTGCGCATGGCTCCTGGCAAATGATGTGTTTATGTCATTTTTCAGAGTTTTAAAAAAACTTAGGATTCGTAAAAGATAATCTTGCGAGAATTACCTCAGGACCTTTTCAGAACAAAAGTCATTTAATTATGAGATCAAACGCAGACGGCATGACTTTTTAAATTTGGGAGCAGTCTTGAATTTTTGTTCCTTTCATTCGCATACTTGAAGGATGAAAATGTGCTTTGGAGCCGAATGGAGGCTGTTCGTGCCCGGCAAAACTTCCGAATATTATTGCGTTAATTCGTCCAAGTTTGCTTTAAATCTTAATGAGCTAATAAATTCATTCGCTTGCAACATTGATTTGAGCCTGATGTGGTAGCAATAATTATGCAAAGAGTCGAGTGTTGGGAAAGAAATTACATTTGACTTTTCTCTTATAGAATGAGATAAGGATGATTCTTTCAGCCGGTACCTTGCTTATTAAAAGCATGTTCAGACTCCGTTTAGTTGCTAATTTTTATTTAATGAGTTTGTGACGAGGGAAAAAGATGAAAAGGTTAATTGCTCGCCTTCCCTTCTTTGCTCATTTACATTTCAATGTATTCCGACGTGTCCATGTTTTCTTTTCAAAGTTTGAATTTCAAAACCTTTCTTCCCTCATCACATCCATTATTTCATTTGCTCCATTTTACAACTTTCTCCTCTCCTGCCATCTCTCTCAAACTCTTTCATCACCTCTTTCCATTTTACTACCCAAGTATTTTTCCCATGACTATGGCGTTCACTCGAATTTTCCCATCCAGTCCATCACCCCAACAATACAATAACCTATTTCATACATTTTAAAACGTTGGAGGCATGACCGTCGAATCTTTTAAATGCTTCATTAGATGTAATTTTTATGTGTTTCCAACATTTTAATAAATTAGAAGCTTGATGTATTTTATCTCTTCGCTCTCCATGAATGATTTTTTCCATGAGTGTGTGGGTTTCTCAACACTAAAAATGATTCAGTCCAAATATTGATTCTGTGAGCAGTTTGAATACCTTCGAGTGAGCATGGGATAGAAATGCGTGGCGTAACTAGATGGTATGAATTCATTGCAATGGAACTTGACTCAACTAACATTAATATATTTCGCCATTCATAATATATTTTCTATTCCAGATTACGTAACTGCTAACATTAATCTATTCCGGGTGGCAGAGTTGTTCGCGATCCCCTCTCTCTGTTTAAAGAAAAATGATCGCGACTTAAGACTCAAATGGCATCACTGAGGTGGAATGTTATTCAAGGGGTTTAGAGCGAAGGGATGAATTACGCGGGGATCGAGATGGTGCGGGGGCTAACGTACTGGCTTCCCACCCTGAGGGCCCGGGTTCAAATCCCGGCGGTGTTGAATATTTTTCAGAGGTATCTCGATCCCTACTTGAGGTGCTTTGTGGAGGGCACTTTGAGGGAGTACGCCGTCCGTCGGATGGGACGTTAAACTGCGGACCCCTTGGCGCCTTTCGTAAAGAGTAGGCTAATGCCGACGCCGGGTTTCTCTCCACCCTTCATCCTTTCCTGTCCATCCCCTATGGCGCAAATGACCTTAGCTGTCGGTCGCCTCCCCTCAAAACTACTACTACTACTACTACTATGAATTACGCATCACTTCTCCATGGGGAACGAGAAAGAACGGGGCAGGAAATAAGCTTAGTTTCAGATGGAGACAGGAAATAAACCGAAGGGAGAATGGATAAGGGACAAAGCCCCGCGAACAATATTTCCTTCCGAGAGAGCAAGAGAAACCGAAACCGTCTTGCCACTACTTGTAAATGTGATTACCCCCGAGGAAATGACGCAGGCTTAAAATAATCAAGGATCTTGGTTGGCTCCTTATGATATCGGATAGCGCCGACTGAACTCAATGTACTGCCAATTCCACAGACAAATGATATTAATTTGTGGAATCCATTTCTACATTAGTTCATCTGAAGAGCGAGCGATATTCACTCATGAATGATTTTGGGCTTGTGAAATCACCGCTGATAATTATTGCCTTGGTAATCGTTAATAAAATTGAAACCCAGTTATTCTCAGCGTAGGTAACATACACATTAATGGCCTATTCATGTAAATTTTTAAAAATATATATTAACACTGAATCATAAATGTCTGGATGAATGTACTCTTTATAGGAAAGCTTGCCTTAGCGTAAACCAATTGAAACAAAGCAAAAGAGGTGTAAAATGTTAACTTAAATCGTTTGTTTAATTAGTTTCAATTTGTGAGGCCTAATCGTCAGACACCATATCGATGTCCCAAAATATCTTCTCCAAAAAAATCTTAAAAAATCTTTCTTCAAAAAATATCTTCTCTGATTTCTATCATGAATTCAGGTAACATCTGATCCTGTGGTTTAAACTACAAGTCCAATGCCAACAGGATATTCATCCTATTATATTTATTTGTATTTTTTAAATGCGTTCACATGTCTAAGCAATTCCCATCGGAGTTAGGAAGGTTAAGGAGGCTGATTTCAAGTTTTTCATAAAATGCACTAACTTTTATTTATTTCTGTCGCAAATCCCTGTCTAAGCTTATTCATTTTCTTCTTTCATTATCATAGTTAGTTCATACGCAATTTCCAGCTTGGGCAATCCAGTCTTCAGTCTTTTTTTCAGTCGTCAATTCTCGTAGACAGCAATTCCTCAGGACCGACTCACTTATGACCATACAGTATATCTGACCATGATAATATCAGTGCTAACAGATGAGTCATTGCTCGATTTCAAGCTATACGAAACGAAAACTTTAGCTGTATGAAATGCAATGCTTAATATTTTTGAAGTTGCGTTTCCCATATTAGAGAGAATTTTAATTTAATAATTTTATTTGTTAACTTCTTCCCCTAGCGATTCCAAATTTCCTTTGTGTTCGTGATTTTTGTTGGCGTTCCGTTTCACCTTAAATAAAATTCAGTACTAACGGTTAAAATGAAAAGCTACGAAATTTCAATTTATACACAACCACAGCCAAAAACGTTCCTGCTCGCATTCGCATACCTTTTAAAGCGTTTTCTTACAAATAACACGCTAATACAATTCAGGGCTACCTGTAAATTTGTTGCAATTCATCGATGCAAGTCCAGCCATTACACCTTACTTTAATCATTATTCAATTTTTTTTTTCATTTTTCTAAAAATTGATTGGTGATCCATAGTCACATTACGCATGCAATTATCTCACCATGCATTTTTCCAAGTCAATCAATGAAGGCAATATTCAATCTCTCTCATATGGTATTATTTTCATGCGTGTGTTTTGAAGCGTTCCTTAACAATTCATTCTCTCCATTTTCTCTCAAAACATTCCATGGCTTCCCTCTGTTTACCATTCATCTTCTCCAAATCGACGAATGCAATCCATGCATTAATCAATGCTTCCTGGAGTGAAAACATGAAATTTACAATATATATTTGGCGTGAAATCACACTGTACTCAAAAGAAACGTCACGTTATTCCAATCAAAACTTTGGCGAACTGTTTTCCTCGGATGGATTCTCAAAATTTTAACTTATCTTTATTATACTTTCCTATGGATGGTTTAAAATAATGAAATATTCCAATCGTCAAGTATAACTGTTTTCTTGAATAATTTAATTAACTCGCACAGATAAGTGATGAATAACTTCCATTTCAATTTACACTAGACATACATTATACGATAGCGGCTTTTCCATTTCGCCAAAGTTCATTTTCAATAAAAAACACCCATTTCTGTTTGGGTACCTTGACTTCCCCGCAGTAATTTCATTCTTTTGGGTCAGCTTTCATGCTCTACGGTGAAATTTTACACAAATACGAGGGCGGTTCAATATGTACCCGTGTTTGACTACAAAGGGTGTTCCTGAGGGAAGTTTATGTTATCATCGTGTGCTGCCTTCTATCAAAAGGCGGTGAAACAAATTTCAGACTAAGTTAAACGTTAGCTTGGATTTGGCAGCCATTCGAGTAAGACGTGTTTCGTGATTTTCGCTAAGATGGAAAAAGAGCAGTATCGTTCGGTAATTCGCTCTTTGTTTATGAATGGGAAGAAATGCGAGGAGATAAAACCAAAGTTGGATGATGTTTATTGGGACACTTCGCCATCTATAACCACAGTTAGATATTGGTTTAACGAATTCAAACGTGGGCGAACATCTGTTTTTGATTAGGAGCGACCAGGACGCCCGGCAGACGTGGTTACCGAGGAAATCATTTTAAAAGTCCACGCAATGATTCTCGTTGATCGACCAACGAAAGTGCGCGAAGTAGTAGAGGCCGTGAGTGTGTCAACCGGAACGGCAATTAATATTTTACATGATAAGTTGGCGATGAAAAAATTGTCGGGCCGATGGGTGCCGCGATTGCTCGCAGTGGACAACAAGCTGATCCGGAGTTGTCGCCGCCAAACTGCATGAACTACGTTATGAATTGCTGCCGCACCCCCCGTATTCACCCGATCTGTCTCCCTGCGATTTTTCTTATTCCCTAGCATGACGAAATGGCTCGCGGGAAAAAAATTTAGCTCAAACGAGGAAGTTATCGCGAAGACAGAGGCGTATTTTGGAGAGTTCGACAAATCCTATTTTTTGTTGGGGTTCAAAAAATGGCCGGAACGTTGGGAGAAGTGTCTTTCTAAAAGGGGACTATTTTGAAAAATAAAAAAATATTTTTGAAAAAATGGTTTCTTCATTTCTAACACGGGTACTTATTGAACCGCCCTCGTATGCATAATAATTCCAACAACAGCCGTGAGCCCTTCGGTTTTCAGCATCGCTTTGAGTGAAATTGGAAAAATTTTCCGAAACGGCCAGCGTCGCTAAAAGTAACTCTTTTTTTAAAGGCTAAAAGCGTAAGTAATAATGAAATTCCTCGGTTTTTCCTTTATTCGTACATCAGGTTATATATTTATGTAATATTGCCTTTTTCCTACGACATATTGAATATTTACGCCAGTTCAAATACTGGCTTGCATGGTTTGTACATAATTTTGTGGGAAGAGGTTCGGAAAAATTGATTTATTTCAGATATTGCTAAAATACCTCAAAATTCATCAAAGCACCCTTACGCGTCACTTCACTTTTGCCAGCAATTTTTCCACAACTAGAAGGTTCCCTGGCAAGCGGTGTCCAGAAGGTCCTTAAGGGTAAGTGCTTCTTTGACGGCACGTAAGGTTCTTGGTAGTTTCCTTTGACGGAGGATTTCACTGCTGGGAATAGGAAATAGTCTGTTGGTTCTAAGTCATGACTGTGGGGTGTTGGGAAATCGTCGCAATGCCGTTGCAGAAGTTATCCGTAAGCAGGCACACTAGACTCTGCTCTTTTGGTCGTCCGTTAAGACCTTCAAGACGATTTTAGCGCTAATATTTCGTATTGCCAAATTTTCAGTGATAATGGTGTGCACGGGTGATGCCATTGCAGTGGTGAGATTTTTAATCGAGAGGAATATAGAAAGGGAACGGGGAGTTTGGATGAGCAAAGTTAGGAAGAGGTGTAAGGCAGGGTAGCCCATTATCACCGTTGCTGTTCACGTACGAAGTATGTGCAATAAATACGCCAACCGGTGCAATATGGCGGCCATGACGCGGGCAATAGCCCCGCCCATTAGCGGGGCTAGTTGCCTGGCACCCAATGAGTCGTCTGTGCTTGGCGGATCGTCGAGCTGTGCGTATGGTACCAGTTATGTTAGTTTCTGTTTTCCTTGTTTTTACTGTTGGTCGAAAATGGAAATTGACGAAATCACGGAGCAATGAATCAACATCAAGTTTTGGGTGAATTGCGGTAAAATTTATCAAGAAATTACTGAAATGTTGACAGCTGTTTACAGTGATACGTAATGCTCCGAAGAAAACATCCGTTTTCAAGTGGGATAAGCGTTTTAATGATGGCCGACAAGACGCCACGGATGATGCAAGGCCGGGACGACCTTCAACCATCTGCTTTGGCGACAACATTCACCTACATCTACATCTAATACCCCGCAAGCCGCCGCAAGGGTGTGTGGCGGGGGGTGTTAGGTCACCAACCGTAAAAAGGAAAAATACCACATGCAAAAAAACCACATGGAAAATAGCACCCACAGCAGCGCACACACGCACGCAAAAATCCCTTCATCTAACACTTATACAAACACATGTACAGCAAACCAACAAAAAACTTCACCCCAGGATGCAGCACGAAAGCCATCCTATAACACGCAAGCCAGGACACAACAAGCAACAATGTGAAACACCACTACCACATGAACATGCACCACAAAACACTCTACCCCCCCGAGGAGACTGTAAAAGGCAGGGAATGCGACCCAGCGTTGCAGGTAGCAGGAATTTCCCCCCGTGGAGAGGGGCGAGGGATTGAAAGGGAGACTTAAAAACAGATGAACAGAACACGAATGAGGTCATTCCGAAAGAATGGGTTATTATAACAAAACACATAAGGTTAGTGGAAGAGCATGCATTTAAATAGAACTAATTATTTTTTAGACGCTGAGGGTGGCAAGTGGAATTTTTGCTATCTATAACCCTGCAGTTGCTATCCCGTATTGTCCGTGGGAAGAAGGAGTCCTTGAGTCGGCTAGTTCTGGCATCTATTTCCCGAATTTTATATGCATGATCGATGCGACCAATGTATGTAGGAGTGCGAATAATTTGCGAGACCTCGGTGCTGAAACAGGCGGATCTGAATTTATTTAATAATTTCAATTTTTCATTGAATCGTCTCTCTTACAATGATTCCCACCCCAAATCCATGAGCATTTCGGTGACGCTTTGCGTTTTATCGTAAGAATTTTTTACAAAACGGGCTGCCCGGCGTTGAACCTTCTCAATTTCCCGAATGAGACCTTTTTCGCTCGGATCCCACACGCTGCATGCGTATTCTAAATGAGGCAACTGAATGAGGAACATTGATCGTGTGCGGCCCCTTTTCCTTACCGATCATAGAAAAATGATAATGATAGCTGATGAACTGAATTTAGGAAAATCAACAGTAAACATTATTAAACCGAGCATTTGGGTTTTAAAAAAATGTGTGCCAAAATTGTGCACTTTCAGCATTGATTTTTCGCGATTATCCTTGCATCCTTGATCATTCTTCTTATTCGCCAGATCTCGCCCCTGGTGACTTTTTCCTATTCCTAAAATGCAAAAATGTGATGAGGGGACATCACTGGGAAGATGTGGACACGATTCAGCAAGAAACGACGAGAAAATTAAAAAGCCTTACTGCTGAAAATTTCCAAGGGTGCTACCACAAAAGTTCATTGACTGCCCAAGCGGGCAAGTATAGATAGATAGATAGATAGATAGCGGTCTTTATTTGGGCGAAATTGAGACCAAATGGTCCCTTCTTCCATTTAACCCATCGTCATACACATATTATATTAGCCATTTAAACTTACAGTTACATTCAAATCTAAACATAAACACATAGAGATAGACATAAATTCATTAATCCAAATTTGCACATCGAAAAGAAAAAAGTATATACATATACGAGGGTCATCCGGAAAGTAGTACCCGTTCGTGAAATAAAGACACAAAAGTAAATATTAACAAACATAAAAAATTTTATTTGAAAGAGGATACTTTAAACTACTTCTCAACATAATCTCCAAGCAAATTAAGGCATTTGTCATAACGTGTGACAAGTTTCTGTATTCCTGCTGCATAGTCCTTCGCCGCCAGCTCATTGAGATACGCGAGGGACCCATCTTGCACAAATTTTTGCATAATGCAGATGGTGTTTAACAATTTCATGAACAATTGTTCGAGAAACATTGGGAAAATGCTCACAGATGTCATCAATTGTGACGCGCCGATCGTTCCTCACGAATTCGTCAACTGAGCTCACCAGTTGGTCTGTAATGACAGACGGTCTCTCCGAACGCTCATCGTCGTGTGTGTTCCCCCTCCCCATGTTGAATTTGCGACACCACCGCCGAACAGACGACTCGTCCATTACATTGTCTCCATACACCTCCTTTAATTGGCGATGAATATCACATGGGCGAACGTTTCTTGCATTGAGGAATTTAATCACTGCCCTCACTTCACAACTGGCGGCGTTCTCAATTTTTTTAAACATTGTAAACAATCACAGAAACAACACAGGCAATGCTAGCGTCACGCAACTTGGCTCAGAGAAGGCAGACAAGCCACTGAAGCTATCTGACCTCGTCCAGCGGCTACTCGCGTCGTCAGCACTTCATGCGGCACGAACGGGTACTACTTTCCGGATGACCCTCGTATGATCTTACTTCCTAAGATCACATATGAACCGCACACAGGAATTATGGGTCTTCTGGAGTTTGGTTTTTAGTTCGCCCGAAAGGTCTTGGTATACTACATCACAGTAATCAAAGTGGGGTATGAGAAGAGTGGACACAAGAAGCATAAACCGTCCCAGTGAGTGAAGTCCCACCTTTACCGGTCATTGTACATAAGAAATGCATGGCATTGAAGAAAGAAACATGGCTGAGGTGGAAGTGCGGTTTGCGAGAAAGTGAAACTTAAAACTAGGAATAAAATATGAATTCTTAATCTAACAAGAAAGTAAAGCCGACAGGGAACGGCTTTTTACAAAAAAGAAAAAAAAAGTACGTCACTAACAGCACTAACTGCCCACCGGCACACTCTGAGCATAGAGCGGTACAAAATGGACGCGGTGGCGAGGGTCGCCCATTTCCCACAGCGGGAAATTACACTTGGGCTTGAGGAAGCGGGTGACAGTAAGACCGTGAACCGGGTAAAATGATACTGAAATAACTTGGAGGACGGAGGAAAAGATCCGTCCGACCGTGAAGCGGCTTAATACTATGAAGAAAATTTAAAAATAAAAGACATAGTAAAGACTCATAGGCGAGTAATATCTTCAGGCACTGTATAAGTGTGTTTCTCTCCGGGATCATAGTCCCAGATGGTTTGTAGCAGCGGATTTCCAGACGGTGCGAGGCGGGATTTGAAAGACGCGACTTGCGAGCGAATAAATTCCGCGACGGATGGGAGTTTATGCGCCGCTCGCACGTCGGCCATCCTAGTGAAACGACTCACTTGGAGTAACGACCGAACAGCCTTGTTTTGGATGGTTTCAAGGTGACGCCAGAGCGTTTTCCGGATGGCAAACACGGGGCAAGCGTACAGAAACTGCGGGCGAATGATTGACCTGTAAAGTGCATCCTGTCGGCGATTCAGGGGCGAAATCACCGAGGAAAGGCAGCCGAGACGGCTCCTTGCGACCATTGCCTTCTGACGGCAAAAGTCGAGGTGCGGCTGAAAAAAAGAGTTGGTTATCTAGAATGACACCAAGAAATCGGTGCGAAGAAGCCCTCGGTATAATGTGTTGGTGGAAGAAAAGAGGAACGTGGGGTGTGCGTTTTCGTCTACGGGAAAAGTGAATATGTGTGCTTTTGTCAGGATTGATTCGTATTTTCCAAGTCCATGTCCACCGGTGCAGTTTGTCAAGGTGTGCTGTAAGTCGTCTGATGTTCGCGGAGCGTGTTCGAGATGTGGCGGCGATAGCAGTGTCATCGGCGTACATGTAAAGGGAAGTGTGAGGTGTAGAAGGCAGATCGTTGACGTACAAGTTGAATAAAAGAGGGATGATAAGAGAGCCCTGCGGCACGCCCGCCTCGGCTCTCTTTACAGAAGAGAGGGAATCACCCAACGACACGTGGAACGTACGATCGGAGAGGTAATTTCGGACGTGAAGGAGAAGGGGAGGGGGAAAGTCGAGGGTATGCATTTTGTAAATGAGGCCCTTGTGCCAAACGCGGTCGAAAGCACGGGCGACGTCCAGGAAGACGGCGTCCGTCGTACGACGAAGATTGAAGCCGTGCGAAATTTGTTCACTGAGGCGAAGGATCTGATGACACGCGGACACACGCGAACGAAAGCCAAGCTGCTCAGGGCGGAGAATACCGCGGTCGCGGACGTGGGTTTCTAGGAGGGTCAGAAGGACCCTCTCGAAAATTTACGAGAGGTTTGAAAGAAGGGTAATAAAGTGGAATGGAAGAAGATTGAATAAGTGCATAGCAACGAATGGAGAGTACTTTGAATGGAACAAAATCGATGAAGACTAAATTTTGCAAAATAAAGTTTTTATGGCCTCAGTTCACGTATTTATTCGACTGACCACACAAATTTGGAGGACATTATTGAGGTGGTATGCTAAGAACTGGATGTAGGAATAAAAGTCAGCGGGGAATTCGTAAAATCAGTTAGGTTTGTTGATGACGAAGCTCTAGTTTGTCAGTCTAGGTTTCGTATTGCTCTCGTGGCGTAAATAATATAAATATAGAATAGAATCTTATGCCGTAATACAATGAGCAAGCCTTCCCAAATAAGAGAAAGTTAGTTCGCGGTGGAAATACGAAGTGCTGCGTTGGCACTCGGGGTGTCCCTTGATTCGGTGGTGCATGTTGGTCGACTTTGCTTCGGGTCAGATTGGGATGCCTCCGCTGGCACACTGTGTTTGCGGTAAACGCTCACTTTCTTCTGGCTTGAATGAATGGAATCTTTAAATAAATAGAAACAAAAGTTTGTAACCTCTAGGTGAAGTGATATTCTTACAATATTAAAGTTGGTCATAGATCGAGCAGTGTCGAAAGTAGCATCGATAGAAAATAGGACATAAATTTCGAAGCCAGGTTTATTTTATTAAATCGGAAACATTGGAGGCATAGACGCATTTGACATGATGCTTTTACGTGTATTTGGGTATAAGGAGAACACTTTGGGAAAACAAGAATTGGAAGAATGCTGTCTTCAATTTATTATCAATAATGCAGCTGCATTCACTATTTCTTTAAAAGGAACACTTTTATTTGAGAGCAAACCGATGTCTCCATTGAACTTTCAACACCTCCATAAAAGAAGAGCTAGTCAGAGAATAGCCATTCTTATTTTCTTAAAAAATAATTTTACTTTTTGTCACCTTCTGAAAAACCAATTCCTTCCTTACCTCTATTCACGATGCTTTCACGTCCATTATCCCATTTTAGACATCACGCTATCTCATGCGAACTTTTCAACCGATAGCTATAATCGTCCTCTCATATGCCTTTTTTGGGAGAACCCATGCAATCTCTCACTTGCCAGGCCAGGCTTTATGCTGACGACCACTTTTCAACTTACAAGTAAACTTAAATCGAATGCGGAAACCATTCCTTTCGAACTCTATAATGCATTTCCTGCCCATCCCTTTTCAACACGTGTCCCAAACCATGTAGTTCGAATGCATCCTTTGTAAGAGAGTTTATTTTAGTCAAGCTTTGCATTAACGATGCAATTTATTCAATTTTGATATTAGGGTTTTGACCTATTTACGACTCTCCACTTGTGCCTTTGTGCCTCAAGCCACCCTTCTACCCACCGTTCCTCCAGATTCGCTTGAGAGAATATTTAACGGCGGTCGCCGACATTCATCACTTCTCACCTCCCTCGAAATATTCACCAACACTCACAGCGAGTCTTCAGGAAAAAAACACTATTGGTTCAGGGATCACAACTCTGAAACTGGTGCAAATAAATAGAGTTTTATGCTGAACTAAGCATTCGAGATAAATATTTCTTTTTATCAAACATTCATAATCGTGCTTATCTTCTCCACTACCCTTCACCTGCAGGCAACCTTTGTGCCCTAATTATATTTTCAGAAGCCCTCCTGACAATCAATCCATCGTTCATATTTCCTGGCAGGAATACAGGGTGCGACAACATAACTTGCTTTTTTTAAATGCGGGCCCATCAGGCTGTAGTGGTCGTAACTTGGTCACGGTCGTCTTATTCAACAGCCGGGGTTGTATAGTTTTTCCTCGCCCCCGTCAGTCTCCATCAGGCGTTGGAACAGTGAGGAGCGTGCTTTTTTCATCGAGGCCAACGTTTCGAACGAATGTTCTGTGATTTAAAGCCAGGGAGCTTTCCGAAATCGCTGCAATGTAGCCCCGTTGGGCCCTGTCCCGGACCGTAAATCAATTGTTGCATGGGTCACTACGTTCAGGCAAACCGCGAGTGCGACAAGACGAAGAACTGGAGTCCCGCGGCCCAACAGATTACCTGAGAACATTGAGGCAGAGAGCCGCCATCTAGCAATCCTCCCGGCGTTCTGCACGCAAACGTGCGTCAGCCCTTCAGGACTTTCTGATCGTTAAGTGAGGCGACTTCTTCACGATGACCTTCATTACCATCCTTACAAGTTGGCGATTGCGCAGGAACTCTCCGAACGTGACTGCAATCCTCGGAGGAACGCATTTGAGGTTCTTCTCGAAAACGTTCCTGAGGACGCAGTAGTGTTTTTCAGAGATGAAGCCCATTTCCGTGTGAGGGGATATGTCAACAACCAGGACATGCGCTACTATCATTTACCAGTCAACCGTGGTCAAACTTATTCGGGGGTTTTCTCGATATTTTCCGAACCACTCTCCCTTCACGCTTCCATTGTCGCCATCCACTGGTGAATTACATGCTACAATTACGACTCTTTGATTGGCATTTTTTATTTAGGGTAGTTCGTTGGAACCTATAGAATTCAAAAAGAAATTTTCCAGTTACATTTCATCCATTGCCTCACAACATCCCGAATCCCATTCCCTGAAATTCTTTGCGTCATTCAACTATGGTCTTCAATTCAGAGTTTTTTTCCCAGATTGTGTGCAAATATGTTTCCCCTCCTTTTTTTCGGTCACTTCTGTGATAGATTTTCCTTTTTTTCCATTCTTTGAAAGATTTATAAATGAGTCACTTGGTCTAACTGTGCCGTTTTAACCATGCTTCAGCAACAGGAAAATTTATTGTATATTTAAGTAATATTGAAAATTATCTCTAGAAGTTGTGTCACGCTGAGGAATTATTCGAAAAAGTAAACCAGTTAAAGACTCAAATCCAAACTTTACTCAGGAATTCGACGTAAACAAATGCATGCCATTGTGCAATTAATTTATGGTATTTCTTTCCAGTTTCATCTTCAGGCTTCTGTCACGTGCGAAGAGTGAAAATCCTGTAATATTTCTTAGCTAAATCGGTTCTTTCAATGGTGGTGGGAAGTCGCAAAGTGAAAAACGCCCAGATCTGTGAACAAGGAAATCGCAGCAGGACACAAAGTAGGAGTTTCTATGTCTCGGTGTGATTCGTACTCAATCTCTTTTTCTCTCTCTCTCTCTACCCCTCCATTGAATGTCTCCTTTTTTCTCTTTTACCCCGGAGACTCTCTCGTTGCTGGGGATTTCCGCGACCATGACTTACTGGAGTAGGTTGGGGAAGGAGCTTTGTGGCTTCGCGATTGAAAGGAGTCGGAAATAATAAAATGGGAAGTGGCGCAATTCGATACTCTTTCTTTACTTCTACCCAAGACTTCACCCTCCAAGGCTTTATTTCCCAAAACCAAAACGACTTGCGTCACGTGGTCACTGATGCGTGCTCATTGCATCCTCACTTTGCGTGGGCTTTCGCTCAACTGTCCTGCACCCATTTTCATAAGATTGGCAAAAATTTTAATATTATACTTTCGAACTGGATATTTTCAAAGGTACACTTGCTAGTATGTCCGTATAAAATATTTATATGTCATCTTATAAATCTTTCTTGAATCAAAATATCTTATTACTAAATTATGGACTAACTTCAAAGAAACTGCTGTAAAGGCGAATGATTTTTACACTCTAAAATTGTTGCATTAAATTATAAACGTATATCTTTCAGAAAGCTTTCAGCTTTAGTTAGTCGGCAAAAATACCTGATAAAAGGGAAATACTTTACAAATACCAGAAATAAACACATACTGAACGCAGACCCAATATCGCCACATATCTTAGCTCCATCTAACAAGACAAAACATTACATCCGACGCTAGATTTAGCTGTTCTTCAGTTTCGTGTGTCTCTTTTCCTCTTCATTCGGTCCAGAAAACCTATCCTTTACCTCCCCGTACGTGGTTTGCCTATCTCTCTCCCTTTATCAAATTTTCTACCTACTACAAATGCTACCTACCTACAAATGCTACCTACCAACTACTAGGTCAACGATACCATAAATTTAAACAAATGAACATATTCAAAGAGCGCCATCAATTCCACTGAACAACAATAATTGAATGACCAGATATTTCTTTGAAGTTAGAGGAACTGGTGCTATCAAAATTCGAAGAAGAGTCGTGTCAATTATTTAGGCACGCGGGGGAATATTCCTATCAAATGGGAAGTCAGCATGCATAGTGCACATGCATGGCCGAAGACATCATGGATTTCGAGATGGTAAATTTGCGGTAAATTTTGATAAAATTTGCTTATTATAGCATTACCTTTTTTACATACTAATAAAATAATTTGTTTCAATCCAAGTGTGAATTGACTGTAGAGTTTTTAACATTATAAATGAATGAATATTTGCAATGAGATCAAACGAAATAATGTTTTACGAATCCTTTCATGGTAATAAACAGTTTATTGCTTGATTGTGAAAACAACACTTATTAGAAAGCTCATCATGTCTTTCTGCTTTTTTTACATTTATGTCTTAGCTAATTTGAACATGATTTGTTCTTATTTCCTAAATTCACATCGAATGCCTCCTATCCAAAGTCGGGCTTGATTTGCTTCAATCCTTGAGTTCATTTCCTTCCAAATACCCAAGTACTCTTATCTTAATTTCTAGTACTAATCTTAATTTCGAAAATATGAAAAAAAATCATATTTTTCAATGTAATAACCTGAGTAGTTTTCGGGCAATCTATTGTTTTTAGCCGACGACTTTTCATTGTTAGAACCGTATCCCAAATTAAATTTTATATTAAATGTGGTGACAAAAGAAATTGTGTTTAACTTGCCTCGTCGAACTGGAGTCCCTTTTTTATGATGACGCCAATTTAATGTTAAAGCAAACTCGTGTGAGCCCAAAAATTGGAACCATAACAGTTTCAACCATCCAATATAAGCTGCAGAGTTCAGATTATAGTCTGTTTTGAGCAAATATTCACGCATTTTAGCTGTCCAGCATTCATTCAAGTATCAAGAGCTTTTTCATAGTTTCTCACCTTTCTATAATATTGGAGAGAATTTTGATATGATAAAACGCCAACTTGCACTGTCTGCTGCGTGGTTACAAAAATATTTAAAAATCGTGTTTTTGCTTCCTGTAACTTGGAAATATTTTCTATTCCTTTCCCAACAAAAATTAGAAAATATGAAGTATGAGAAAAAACCTTTAAGACAAATTGATGACTTCAGCAGTGATTCAGAGTTGTGTTCTATATTCCTCTCGATTAATAATCTCATTACTGCAATGGCATCACGCGTGCCTCTCCCCTTCCTAAACCATAACTGCTCATCCCCTAAGTAATCATTTGCCCTTCTATCTATCCTTTTGTTTATGATCCTGAGAACATCTTTAGCTGCGTGGGATATCAAACTTATTGTCCTGTAGTCCTCACATGATGCAGCCTTTACCTTTTTTGGAATAGGAACTAAAACTGATCTCACAATGTCTTCCAGCCAGATTCCTTTCTCACGAATACTACGAATCAACCCATATAGCCTCTTCCTCCCACATTTTCCAAAACATTTCAATAGTTCCACGGGAATGTTATCAACCCCCATGGCCTTATTTAGTTTCATCTCCCTTACTGCTCTTTCTATCTCATCTTCGAGTATGCCTGGACCTAAGCTATCTTCCTCTACGTCATGCTCCTTTTCAATGTCTAACTTTGTTGTTCTGAACTCTTTAGTATACACTTCTTCTATATATTCCTTCCATTTCTTTTGGATTTTTTTGCGTCAACTATTATTTTACCCACCTTATCTTTAACTGTTAGCATAGATCTCCCTTTCTTACTTCCCGATAAAAATTGAACTTTGCTATACAGCGCACCAATTTCACCCACTACTTTGACTGCTGTTTCGTTTTTAGCGTGTAGTGGTGAACCCATGTCTCATCCATTATAAAAAACTGCCGCAAAAAATCAGTCTGTTCCCTTTTGAATCGGTTCAAACATTGCTGCGAAAATCGTTTGTGCATTTACCTTTCGTCGGCATTCAGCATATGCGGCATCCACCTTACGCAGAGTTTTTTCATCCCTAATTCTTTGTGCAAGATGTTTCGTACCCTTTCTTCCGATATCCCGACGGCGTTAACTATCTCACTTACCTTCACTCGTCCATCGTCCAACACGACATTGTGCACCTAATAGATGGTTTCCGGTGTGGTTGCGGTTTTTGGCCGTCGTCCGCGTGGGTCATCCCTTTACGTTTAAATTAAGTTGCCCACTTTTTAACAGTTAAAATTCAAGGAGAGTCCCCGTACAATTTTGTCTACTTTAGATAAATTTCCTTAGGGTTTAATCCATCGAACACAAAGAATATTTTTACTGCAGGAAATTCAAATTTTTCCATTTCAACGAAAATCACGAAAGACGATTCCTGCAACAATACGCGCTAACAAATTACTAGAGAGAAAATTAGAAACTTTTCTTAAGAACTAATAACAAGTGAATCTAGGCAGGAATCATAAATTTTCGCTGATTGGAACGCCATTTCCGTTTCAGGCCCGGAACTATTCATTTTAAACTCGTATTTATGCATGAAGACGTTGTAAACATGGGGATACAGGTAGTGAGTTTGATTCCCTCTTCCTCAGGGCACTATTCGGACTTCACTCCAGCTTTATGATATCTCAAGCACCAGTACGTCCTGGGAAACCATAACCGGCACAGGGAAAGGAACTGGCCCCCCACCCTGATGTGTGAATTTCACACGCCGTCGGGATTAGTACTGGATGCAGTATACCATCACCTATCAAACCGACCTTCGGGTTCGGGTACATATATATGTATAAATATAATATATATATATATATATATATATATATATATATATATATATATATATATATACGCTGGACTGCTGACCGGGGGATCCTGGGTTCGATTCCCGGGCAAGGCTCTCTGGGCACCTGCAGCTCCACCCAAGCTAAAGTGATTTTTCGGGTACGAGGTCTTCCTGGGAAACCAAAACCGACACAGGGAAAGGAACTGGCCCCCTACCCTGATGTGTGAATTTTCACACGCCGTATAGGGCTTAGTACTGGGTGATATCTACCATCACCTACTAAACCGACCTTCGGGTTGATTACTGAGTTTATGGTTATATATATATATATATATATATATATATATATATATATATATATATATACATATATATATACATATATATATATTTGGGTGTATATATATATATACACCCAAGCTGATTTTTCGGGTACCAGGTCTTCCTGGGAAACCATAACCAGCACAGGGAAAGGAACTGGCCCCCCTTTCCTGTTTCACACGCTGTATAGGGGTACTGGGTGAACTCTACCATCACCTACCAAACCAATCTTCGTGTTGATAACCGTTTTTATAAATCTCTTTATTGGTTTATTTCGCATAGGGTTAGTTTGTATGGACAAAGATCGCAACTTCTAGTGGGACTAGGATATAATAAAATTAATTATTTATTAAGTTCAAATCACTACGCAAAGGAAAACTCAGTGAATGAATAGTTCTTATCTCCAAAAGTTTCAGGAAGTAGATTTAAATAAAATCTTAGTCTTTATTACCTCACTGTTTTTTTTTTGCTTCCTTGGCAAATGAATATTATTAATTCGTAAATTCCGCTCCATTTTTTTTTAATTCCCACTTTTTTAGTCATTCATGATATCTGGGATTTTGAACAGTAATTTGGGAAAATATTTTTTTGTTTCCGATCGTTGAATAAACAATGAATGCAGACAACAGGCAAATTGATTTTAAGAAACTTTTCCGGCGAACGCATGTCTTGCAGAGATATATTGTTTGCTTGTTTTTTTTAATTCTTTTCATATTTTCAACGAAGTTCCATGGTATTCTGATTTTATAACAGCGTAATCAAGAGAAAAATATTTTCGAATGTTCATTAATTGGTAGTTCCCAAAATTTTGAGGAAAGCCAATCATATGTAAAATAGGCAGCCGAATGGCACTAGGTGGAAACGCTAAACGTATTAATTTCCAAATAAATTCAATATTTCCATGTAGGCTTCCGCGGAGATTATTGATGTAGGAAGTGGTTCTTTCGGGTTTTCTTCCGCGTGTATCCATTTTTCGGACGATATTTCGCCAACGTTCCAGTTGGCTTCCTCAGGTCCACTGAAGTGCCGATGCAGGTTTTGGTCCAATATATATATACCCTCCGTTTGGCGCCTATTTTGTGGAGGTGTGCTCTGATTCGTTGAAATCCTTGAGGACACGTTTCCACGCGCTGGCGAGGGGGTAGCCGTCCTCGCGGTTGAAATTTCTGGGCGTTTTTGCAATTTCAATTGCCTCTCTGATGATCCTTGGGTAGTAGCGGCCTTCTTTATTCAATAAAGTGGCGTTGTCAAACTCAATATTATGTGTCGGTCCACTCCAATGATGTTCAGCCACCGCTGACTGCTGGAACTGTCTATTTTTGCCATTTATTAACTGGCATTTGCCATAATATTGAGTTTGACAACGCCACTTTATTGAATAAAGAAGGCCGCTACTACCCAAGGATCATCAGAGAGGCAATTGAAATTGCAAAAACGCCCAGAAATTTCAACCGCGAGGACGGCTACCCCCTCGCCAGCGCGTGGAAACGTGTCCTCAAGGATTTCAACGAA
Organism: Hetaerina americana; assembly: GCF_022747635.1. Lineage (NCBI taxonomy): Eukaryota > Metazoa > Arthropoda > Insecta > Odonata > Calopterygidae > Hetaerina > Hetaerina americana. The sequence goes on along the minus strand of NW_027287052.1, from coordinate 2,789,245 downwards.
TCAGAGCACACCTCCACAAAATAGGCGCCAAACGGAGGGTATATATATATTGGACCAAAACCTGCATCGGCACTTCAGTGGACCTGAGGAAGCCAACTGGAACGTTGGCGAAATATCGTCCGAAAAATGGATACACGCGGAAGAAAACCCGAAAGAACCACTTCCTAAATTCAATATTGGCGATTCATTTTACACATATTCACGAAAGAATCTGTTTACGTACAAATGATAGTACATGAAAACAATATTTTCTAAATTCAAAAATATTTCAGAATTATTAAAAAAATATATTAGTTTATAAATATATATATCCTTGTATGATAAAATAAATTATGTCAAGTATTGGAACTATTGTTCTGATAATTTAAAACAAAAGTTTTTAATTACAGCATTTATATTTTGTTTGATTTTGATATTCGATGCGTTACTCATAGACCTTTTCTGAATTTATTTGTAACCGCAAACGAATCAAAATATTATTTAGCCAATGGAATTGAAATTAAGTAGAAAAACTGAACGAAACGTAAAACAGTGCTTGATCGAGGTATAAGTGTGTACAACTAATGCTCTCGAGCCATTAAACAATAGGATATAAGAATACTTAAAGTATTGAAAATGGATGGACCGAAGCATTATTTTTACAAAATTCAATACCAAGTTACTGTGATACACCTGCATACAGTATTTCTTTCTAATCCCTTCTATGTTAGGCGTAAACTTTATAATTACGTGCATAAATGCTCGTGCGTACACATAAATACATATAGAGAGGCAGACATATATTATCCTCATATCTGCACATCGAAAAAAAAAAATATATATATATATATATATTTTTTTTTTCGATGTGCAAACATGAGGATAATATATGTCTGCCTCTCTATATGTATTTATGTGTACGCACGAGCATTTATGCACGTAATTATAAAGTTTACGCCTAGCATAGAACATATGCGACGATGGGTTAAATGATAGAGGGTAACATTTGGTCTCAATTTTGCCCAAAAAATGTCTCTATATATCTATTAATCTGTCTACCTTTAGTATTAAAATATCTGAAAATATCTACAAATTCCCTCCACGGACTACCACCTTGACGTGCTGGAAGGGCTTGTGCGTTCCGATGACCCCTTGAGCTGTGCTGGTTGGAGTAATAATAATTGCTCCTGGTAGGGACCCCCCCGCCAAGTCCAAGATTAGGAGCCAGACGAAAGGTAGTCCACGCAACGTCTGCTCCTCAGTGAGGCAGCTGCAATGGCGTCTGACCCCAGAGGGGCGGCCAGTAAGTGATGGTGTAACGTTAAAAACACTATTGAGGAAGGCAACGGGAAACCACCTCAATTATCATTCCTAAGATAAACATGATGGACTATACCGAGATTTTGAGTCCTGTCAACTACGGGGCTCGGCCCAATCGGCCGTGTGTCGTGTCCGGCAGCGAGGGAGGCAAGTCTTCCGCGGTCGTCATCCCACGAAACCCTTGCAAAGGTAAATCAGCAGCAGCAGGACAGAAGACGCAAGAGAAAAAGACAAAAGTAGTTAGATTAGGAACGTGGAATAATAGGACAATGATGAGTACAGGGAAACTGGAGAATGTTCAGCGAGAGATGGAAAGGGAAAAAATTGATAATTTAGAACTATGCGAGGTGAGATGGAAGGATAGCGGGGATTACAAGAGTGATAATTATAGAATAATATACAGCGGCGGGGAAGAGAGCCAACAAGAGGTTCCCATTGTATTAAATGAAGAGGTAGGACGAAGCGTAGACAATATAGAGCAGTTAACGGATAGATTATTACTATTATAAATAAAAGCAGAACCGACGAACTTGGTTATTATCCAAGTATACATGCCACCGAGCAACCATTAGGAAGAAGAGGTCGATAGGATATACGATCAGTTACAGGACATAATTGCGTGTGTTCCCAAAGGGTAATATTTGATAGTAATGGGGGATTGGAATGCAAAGGCGAAGTAAGGGATGGTGTTGTGGTGGGGGAATACGGTTTAGGCAAAATGAATCACCGCGGAGAAAAAGCAGTTGAGTTCTGCAGGAGAAAGGGGTTAGTCATCACCAACACTTGGTTTAGACACCACAAAATACCACACGCAGGTATACATTGAAATTTCAGGTGACTCACAAAGGTATCAGCTATATTACATCCTGGTTAGACACAGGTTTAGGAACAGTGTGATAAATTCACACAGCTTTCCGGGGAGGGGATGCGGAATCTGACAAGAATTTAGTTCCATGCAACTATTTCAGAGCGTAAAAATCATTCGCCTTGACTGGGACTCGAACCCAGATCCCTCAATATCCGGTCGAGTGCTTTAGCCACTTAAGCTACCGAGGCGTCCTCTTAAACTCTGAAATTTTGGGTCTTTTAAAGGAACTAGATGTTATGACGAAATACCGTACATACAATGTCACATGCATTCGTAGTCGTGCGCGAGGCACCACTGTCCACGAGGTTAAAGCCAACTATAAACACTTATGGTGTTTCCCTTTGACAAATTCCAAAGAAACTGCGGGAGATGCCGCAACAGTAACTTTAAACGGAGTCATCCGCTAATGTGCATTTCAATGCAATACAACATTTCTTTGGAATTTGTCAAAGGGAAACACCATAAGTGTTTAAAGTTGGCTTTAACCTCGTGGACAGTGGCGCCTCGCGCACGACTACGAATGCATGTGACATTGTATGTACGGTATTTCGTCATAACATCTAGTTCCTTTAAAAGCCCCAAAATTTCAGAGTTTAAGAGGACGCCTCGGTAGCTTAAGTGGCTAAAGCACTCGACCGGATATTGAGGGATCTGGGTTTTAGTCCCAGTCAAGGCGAATGATTTTTACGCTCTGAAATAGTTGCATTGAAATGCACATTAGCGGATGATTCCGTTAAAAGTTACTGTTGCGGCATCTCCCGCAGTTTCTTTGGAAGAATTTAGTTGTTATGAAATGTAGCGTCCGTTTCAAAAAGATAAGGCAGGGGTGAAGTGAAGTACAAAGAATTAAACAATAAATTGTGGCGTGCAACAAAAAAAGCAAAATAAGCATGGTGGAAGACGCGAGGATATGGAAAGTCTCCAGAGGAAGGGTGAAATCGGTGTGCTGTGCCGCAAAGTTAAATCGTTATCGGGAAGTAAAACAGGAAGAGCTATGCTAACAGTTAGAGATAAGGCGGGTAAGGTAATAGATGACATAAGAAATATCCAAGAGAGATGGAAGGAGTACATAGAAAACTGTATAGTGAAGAACTTAGACCAACAAAGTTAGATATTGAAAAAGAATATGACGTAGAGGAAGATAGCTTAGGCCCAGGCAAACTAGATGATGAGATAAAAAGGCCATTACGGGAGATGAGCGGAACTGTTGAAATATTAAGGAAAATGTTGGAGGAAGAGGCGTAGTATTTATGAGGAAAGAATCAGGATTATAAACAAAAGAATAGAGAGTAGGGCAAATGTTTACTTAAGGGATGATCAGTTTGGGTTTAGGAAGGGGAGAGGTACGCGTGATGACATTGCAGTAATGAGATTATTAATGGAGGGTAATATAGAATACAACCAGGAGATATTTGCCTGTTTCGTAGATATCGTAAAAGCATTTGATAGAGTGAATTGGGAAAAACTAATGAGTATTTTGAAGAAAATAGGAGTGGATTGGAGGGAAAGAAGGCTAATCCGCAACCTGTACATGTCTAAGACTGCACAGGTGCGGGTGGGGAACGGGGAGTGTTAGGAAGAGGTGTAAGGCAGCGTTGCCCATTATCACCGTTGCTGTTCAACCTGTATGCAGAGGAAATAATCAAAGAGGCATGGGAAGAACTGGAGGTAGGAATGAAAGTGGGTGGAGAATTCGTAAAATCAGTTAGGTTTGCTGATGGCCAAGCTTTAGTTTGTCAGTCAGCTTAGGGGCTGCAAGCATTGCTGAGTGAGTTGGAAATTCAGTGCGACAGGTATGGGATGAGAATCAATATTAATAAAACAAAGGTTTTGCGATTTTCTAGACAGAAAAAGGCTATGCTAAACATTAAAATAAGAGGGCAAAAAGTAGATCAGGTAGAACAATTTACGTATCTCGGCAGTGTTTTGGACCAACACGGTCAAAGTAGTAGGGACGTAAGGAGAAGAATTGCGCTGGGCAAAGAGGCTTTCACAAGGAGGAGGGAGTTGATGACAGGGACTTTGAGTAAGGATGTTAAGAAAAGACCCGTAAAAACTTTGATAAAGAGCGTAGCTATGTACGGTGCGGAAACGTGGTCATTGAAGCAGGAGGATAGACGTATATTGGAGGCTTTTGAAATGTGGGTGTGGAGAAGAATGGAGGTGAAATGGACAGAGAAGAAAACAAATGAGGAAGTACTTGGTATGGAGAGCGAAGAAGGGGGTCTGCTGGGAGAAATCCTATTCTATGATAACTCAATGTATGTGTAACACATTTGTTTTATGTTTTGGATATCTCAAGTGGTTAAGAGCCTCCGCCCGGCAAGTGGAAAGATCCGGAGTTCAAATCCCGGTCTAGCAAATATTTTTACTCTCGTGATCTGCTTGAATACACCTTCCCCACCTCTCCTGTGTTCGTCCTTTATGTGTGTTCCTATCCATTTTCCTTATATACCTGTATGTTTCTATATAAATGAGTATTTGTTCGCCGTTTGGCGGGATTTCGTGTTTGAATGTGTGTGTGTGTGTGTGTGTGTATATATATATATATATATATATATATATATATATATATATATATATATATATATATATATATATATATATATATATATTTATTTATTTATTTATTTATTATTTATTTATTTATTTATTTATTTATTTATAAAAACAGAGATGAAGACTACTACAGTTTTCCATTTAATACATATTTACTAATACGTATTTAGTGGAAAACTCTACCTCCCTCGTTTTTGTTATTATGAAACAGTTTAATCACATTGCACCTGAATGTGTAATTTAAATATATAGTATGATATTATAGGATTCAGCATTATTTTTCGGAAATGAATCACAAGAGCTCAAGATTTGATGATACTGATCTGCATTTCCATGGTTTCATCAATTTATTGGTATTTTATATGCGCAAAACATGTTACATTCATAACTTTTAAATTGCTTCCTAGCGCTACGTGTTCTGTTGAGAACGAGCGCTGAAGTAATGATTTTCCGAATAGACTTTAGATAGTTTCAGTTTTAAAGATATGGTGAGACCAACCAACAAATCATTGGGTCTGACCATTAAATTATGATAGAAAGCATTAATATAAGTTTTCCAAATACTAATTTTCCACAGATAGTTGAGTTTTCCTTTTTTGAAGAAAAAAATATTATCTTTATCATAATCTCCGTCACATACTCGGTTTTATTCTCTCTGTTAGTGAGAGATCAAGTCTTAAATCAACTCCTGAGGAATCTATGGAACTAGAAGGAAAATAAATATGCAGCAAAATTCCTTGAAACCTTAATAGTTTTTTCTGCGAATCGTTGCAAATATCATGAGGCAGGGACGATCATATGCTACTTGTCGGTTTCCGACGGCTCCCTCAGTGTGCTCATCCAGTTCCTCTCTCCTGCGAGAAATAATCTTTTGTGCCAGTTTCTAATATTGCTTCTTTTGAAAATTAAAGTGATTGCCCTCCAACGTCAAATCCCTTCCCAGCCATGTTTGGCTTCCAGCACCGAACTGGGTCATTACGGTGGGTTCCACGCCCACCTGCCACTACTAAGGTCGAGACTGTTTCTTCTGCCTGCTTCCGCTATATCGTTAACTCTCGTGAATTGAACTTTAGGCTTCCGTTCATTATTAAGCAATCAAATCCCTATTCCTTTGCCTCTCCATAGTTTTATATGTCAAAGAAATGCGTCACAATGTCCTCACTCACACCGGGCAAAGAAATAGATACATTATTTCTCTTTAAAGCCTTTGAAACGACACATATTCTGTTGGATATTATGTTTTAGAATTCCTCAGCAGATTAACATTAGCTAATGAATGTTACTTTTATTAACATCTTTTTTCCACTCAATGTTTGATGGGTATTTTCTAATATAATTAGAACCCGTGACATTGCTATCCCTTATCACATGGTCTCAAAAGAGTTAAGTTGCATGAGTTGGAATGAGATCTAAATTGAAAATACATTTGCTTACATAGGTTCGAATTTCAAATTACTGTTAATTATGTTAAATTCTACATCCCTTACCTAAAATATTATTTTCAGGTATCAAATGGACAGATTCACTAACAGAATTCAATAATAGCAAATACGCGTCAACGAATACGGAATGTCAATTAATTTCCGTCTCCAGTACTAAACTACTTATCTATTCTGTTCTGAAAGTACAGAACAGTACAATAACATCTGCGTTTGGCGTGGAAACGGTCGATAATTTTAGTCAATTAGATTGCTCTTGTAGACATATGATTCAAAATATTAAGGGTCACTTAAAGTTGAATCAATGCTATAAATCTATTATATTGAAAAATGTAACACTTCATATGTGATATGTTTATACTCATTTAAATGGGAGCCTTTTGGAATATAAAGTTCAATCTGGAAAGAAGGTAATTGGAACTAAGAATGGGGAAAGTAATTCTATCAGAAAGTAAGCATCACTGTCGCGAACATTACTGCCTTGGATTGAACCATTTTCTGTCAAATAATATTTTGTCGAAAGTTACTTTCATTCCTTCATTTAATATTTTCTTTGTAAAACCATTGTCTCGACGACTAAATCAACCACTTGCGTCCTGAATTTAGTATTTTATACTGGTTTATGTGTGAATTTAATTTTTTTGATAGGATATTTTCTAACTGATGACACATATCTATAAAGTAAATTACTGTTTTGTTTTATTTAATGTATATAATGGTCAAATTAAGCAACGATTAATGAAATGCCTGCTTAAAAATGAGAAATAATTGAAATATCATAAAATTTGATAAATAACAGCATTGAGTTAACTTTCTGAACGTATTATTGAAAACATATTTTACCAGAAAGAAGCAGTTTAATCTGAATAAGCTACGACGCTTACTGATAATGTAATTCTTGGCATATCTAACTCAGTGGCATATCTAACTTTGAAAATTCAACATTCGGTTAAGGCGGAAATCATATTTATCTGTAATACGTATTCAAATTTTTACCAACCTTTGCACAGCAAATTTAGAGTAACAAGAGGAAATTTTCCTTTCTTTTTCTAGTGTTTGCAATGTATTTACATAATACTCTGTTTAGCTTAGTGTTAAATTATATTCAAATAGATTTATTTATGCCATTGTCAATAGTAATATTAACCTCAATACTCCACTCTGCTTGTAAATAAGACTTCACCTATCGAGTTAACCATAATTTGATACCTTGTGTAAACTTCTATTTCACTATACATTTAATATTTATAACTTTCACACGGTTCACGTCTACGATTTTTACAAATAAATCGAGTTAACTTGAAATCGAAATAAAAAAATTCATGTGTACAGATTTAATGGCGCGGATAGTAAATGTATGACACGGGCAATGATCGGAAGGAAATGCACCAGATTCTGCCGTGACCTGATCATTCGTGTTATCGTTACTTTGATATTGTGTTTTTTTCCTATATTCCCGCAAAAGTGCAATTCTGGGAAATAGTGGCTTGTTAACTCAAATTAAATTTATCTTTGTAAAAATGTAAGTCACCCAACAATCCAAGACACTGCAAGAGATGGCGCAACAGTGACTTTTAATGGAGTCATCCGCCAATATTCGTTTTAATGCAACAATTTCAGGGTGTAAAAATCATTCGCCCTGACCGAGATTCGAACCCGTATCCCTTGACATCCAAAATTTCATAGTGGGAGAGAGTGCCTTGATAGCTTAACTGGCTAAACTGCTCGGTCAAACATCAAGGGAATCGGGTTCGAATCCCTGTCAAGGCGAATGATTTTTCACCTTGAAATTGTTGCATTGCAACATTTAATAGGCTTAATTAACATGACTGAAAACTGATATACACTACATATGTAAATACGTATTTGGGATTGGTAATAAGAATCAAACGAATGCTTTGAATTATGAATATTTTCTTGGGAAATGAGATCCGAGTGCTCTAATCAGAGACGACTTAATTTATTTCCTACAGTTATTAACCCCCTCAGCCACGGTAGTTCTAAACTACACTGGTTGCTACCGTTCTCGTAATTTTCCTTTTGACTGGTGCCTATTGGGGAAATATTCGCAAAGCTGAAAGTGAACCTCGGCTGTCGCTCTCGCCGGCGAACGGAAGGATCGTCGCACGTTGTCGTATCCACAAAAGGTACCTAAGTCCGGCCCCCATTCCCGCAAGTGCTTGCATTGTATTCGAGGAAGGTGAAGCCGACTAGACTTTCTCCTCCTGTTTCTCGAGGCATTTTTGAGGAGAAAGGTCTCATTTCCCTCCCTAACCTTCGCATCGACTCATTTCCCGAGCCATTTCCACGAGCTTGAAGGGTGCTCGGGAAATTTTCTCTTTTCCGCGCCACTTATGCATCCCGTCGCTTCGCCTCTAAATTCAACTTTTTAGGGAAAATTTCCAAGATATCGACTTTGGTGACAGCTTTGTGTAATTACGGATTTTCTAAAAAAACTTTGTCGTTCTTTCAGCATTTCTGTGTTAGGATCCTTGAGGGTGTTTCGATCCCCGAGGTCATATCACGCGATAAATTTGTCCGGAGGTAATCCTCGGAGCTTTGGGCGGGCGTACAATTTCGGCTCCGCAGTTACTTGTTCGTTCCATCGAGCCGTGAACCTGGCACTTGCAGTTAAACAGTTGTACCACTTGGCCCTGGGCTTAAAGCCAGATACCGTGCCTTAGGGATTCGACGGGGAAAAAACGGAGATTGTGAGAACTCTTATTCCCTCTCACGGCACGTAGCTAGGGCAATATCTCGCATTTTCTCGAAAAATATTTTGCCGTCTTTTTCCCGTAGAGTATCGATCCATGAGTATTTCTAACCCTAATCCAAAGGTGATTCGTCTATGAATTAACTTTATTTAAAACGGTATATTTTCGTATTCTTGCATGGAAATAACTTCCGATCTAGGTCTATTTCATATTTTGCGGTAAGGTAGTATAATAATATCATATCATTTGAGTGTAACAAAGAAGTATTTTTATAAGACACTATACTAATATGTAAATATTTGAAGTAGATATAAAAATATTGAAATAGAAATTTAAGAATCACATATGATTTTCTGCCTGCATCATAGAACACGTATTAAATATGAAGCAACATTATTAATCCTTTATGACTAGAATTTTAAAATGAATTAAAAGTGTTATAATTATTAATAACAAAACAATCAAGTAACACTATATGATTAAATACAATATTCGTGACAATAATAAAGAAACTACTGAAATTTTGTTGTCTCCTATTCGGAGCCATTTTAAATAGAAAATCATTAGGATAAGTTCAGTTTACTAGTATTTCAATCGTTCATGACAAAGGTATTTAAAGATCCCGTGATAGTAACTCTGAATATTAATATTTTTTTGAATAAAATTTGTAGTTGGTAGAATACTTTCCGTGTCTTTGGAAGAAATTCCGACACATGTGTCGCGGTCACATTTCATTATTTCTCCGTCATTGCATCAAAATATTTCCTCGTTACTTTGTGCGCTCTCCTAAAAATGACAGTCGTTTATTTTTTCAGCAGTAAAGAGATTCATGAATGTTCTACAATATACTTGCGAACTTACTTTTATATTTACCCATTGACTTGCGTTTTGTCAAAATTTTCGTGTGTTTAAAAAGCAGTTACCTAACTCTTAAGCGTAATAGTATATGCTTGCAGCTCCATGCTATTGAAATGACCAGAATACTTTCAATGACGTACTTTTAGTATTGGTATGTACGTAGCTACGTAAATTTTATCTCTTCCTTTACGTTTTATACGTTACATATAATTAAGATCGCAGAGCAGAATTTAATAAACCTGGAGGCATACGTACACAAGGGAAATGTACCGATGATAATATTTTCCATCAGAAACGCGGAAGCTAACCTTTAACACTATCAGACGACGCCGCCGGACTTGCTCGACGATAACTCTCGCGAACCCGCTTAATCGCACTACATGAGAGAAGCGAGTAGTCTCACTTTTACAAGCGCACTCACATTAAGTGCCTGGCCGTTCTCACGAACCTAGAGTGCGTGAATGCAAGTGTTGACCGAGTTCACGCACTTCCTCTCCCTGCCAGTCTCTGTTTCGTGCCCACCCTCCGTAAGCCCTTTCCGCGTCTTGCCTTCTCGGATGAAACTTGATGCCCAGCCATCCATTTTCCCTCCCCTGTCCACGTCGCTTGCCTTCCCCGCTTTCAGAAAACCCCTTTCCCGCCCTCCCCGGAGCCGCGGCGACACCGTCTGTCTACAAGGCCGCCCGCTCGAATTTACAGTCTTTCCCCCCTCGCACTCCGGGGGCATCCATCTTGCCCCGCGGGCCCACATCACTCCTCCATTTCGGGGGGAATGCGCCCATTTCCCTCCTCAAGCGGTAACTTCAGTCGATCAAAGGTCTTTCCTCGCCGTTCCACGCGCCTCGTTCCCTCCCTTCGAACCCCGAAGTCGAAGGACAATTTCACCCTCTTAAGAAGCAATACCCCGAATGAAAATTACCCTCCTTTTCAGCAATTCCCATCACCCCTCGACAACATCAGGAACAGCGGATCCTAGGAGTGAAAGTGGATGCCACTGAAGTGAAGGAAGAGAAAAAAGGGAAGGAAGCATTTCAATTACGGCATAGCTATGTCAAGCATCGGATATATTTCATCGAATTAGACAATACTACGCGACCTACCATAAAGGTGTGTGGCAGAGAGTGCAAGCACCAGGTAGGAAGATATATAGATACATAGATAGATAGAGGTCTTTAGTCGGGCGAAATTGAGACCCAATGGTTCCTTATTCCATTTAATCCATCCTCGTATACATATTATATTAGGCATGAAATTTATATTTACATGCATGTATTAAATACATATAGACAGGCACAAATTCATTATGCACATATTTGCACAACGAAAAGAAAATGAAAAAAAATGTATAAACACACACACATATGTTTATTAATATGTACATATATATGTATATATATTTTTTATTTCTATATAAATATACCTAGACATATAAATATATATATCTCTATGTATATATATATAAATATATTATATTATTATTATTATTAGGTAATCTACCAGTTAAGGTAGGTTTTTGGATGGACGTAATTACTAATCAAATAATTTGTGGCCCCTAGCAAAACACAACATCCCACTCTACATCAGGTCCCTCTTCACCTCTGAGTACTTTCTTCCTCCGTTCATCCCGTCCAACATCCCTATCCTGTTCCTTCCCTTTCCTCGTTTGCCTAACATTCTCCCCTCAATTACAGTCTTCAACATCTCGCTGCCGGTCAATGACCCCTTCAGCCACTATTCCTGCCTCCATACGATTGCTCCCAACAGACCCCTCTCTTCGCCCACCATACCAAGTACTTCCTCATTTGTTTTCTTCTCTGTCCATTTCACCCACTCCATTCTCCTCCTAACCCACATTTCAAAAGCTTCCCGTCCACGCCTATCCTCCTGCTTGAATGACCACGTTTCCGCGCCGTACATAGCTACGCTCCATATCAAAATCTTTAGGAGTCTTTTCTTAAAATCCTTACTCAAAGTACCTCTCATCATCTCCCTCATCCTTATGAAAGCCTCTTTGCCTAGCGTAATTCTTCTCCTTACGTCCCTACTACTTTGACCATGTTGGTCCAAAACAATTCCGGGATACGTAAAATGTTCTACCAGCTCAGGTTTTTTACCATTTATTTTAATGTTAAGCTTAGCCTTTTTCTTTCTAGAAAATCCAATAACCTATGTCTTATTAATATTGATTTTCATCCTTTTCCTATCGCCCTGAGTTTCCAATTTACTCAGCAATGCTTGCAAACCCCTTGACTGACTGGCAAAGTAAAGTTTGGTCATCAGCAAACCTAACTTGTTTTACGAATTCCCCGCCAACTTTCATTGCTACTTCCTGTTCTTCAAATGCCTCTTTAATGATTTCCTCTACATACAAGTTGAACAGCAACTGTGATAATGGGCAGCCCTTCCTTACACCTCTTCCCACCACTGCCCATTCGGACTCCCCGTTCACCACTTACACCTGAGAAGTCTAAGACATGTACGGTTGCGGATTAGCCTCTTTTCCCTCCAACCTATTCCTTTTTTCTGCAATAAACTCATTATTATTTCCCAATTCACTCTATCGAACGCTTTTTCGAAATCTACGAAACACGCAAATACCTTCTCGTTGTATTCTATATTCCTCTTGATTAATTATCTCATTACTGCAATGCCTTTACCTTTTTTGGAAATTTACTAAATATTATCTCACAAAGTCCTCCGGCCAGATTCCCTCCTCATAATTACTACGGATCAGCCCATGCTATATAGGCTTCCTCCCACATTTTCCTAAGCCTTTTAAAAGTTCCGCGGGAATTTTATACACCCCCACGGCCTTATTTAGTTTCATCTCCCTCAATGCCCTCTCTATCTCATTGTGTAGTATACCTGGACCTAAGCTATCTTCCTCTACGTCATGTTCCTTTTCTATGTCTAACTTTGTTGGTCTAAGTTCTTTGCTATGCATTTCTTCTATATACTCCTTCCATCTCTCTTGGATATTTCCTTCGTCAACTATTACCTAACCCGCCTTATCTTTAACTGTTTGTATAGATCTCCCTTTCTTACTTCCCGAAAAGATTTTACTTTGCCGTACAGCCCATCGATTTCACGCTTCCTCTGCAGACTTTCCATATCCTCGCACTGCGTCTTCCATCATCCTTCTTTTGCTTTATTTGTTGCCCGCCTAAATATATTTTTTAATTCTTTGTACTTCATTTTTCCTAACTCTGTATTTAAATTCTTCCATTTTCTCCACTCAACCGTCCTTGTAATCATCTAATCCGTGATCCATGGTTTCCTAGTCCTTTTAGCGCTAACGGTTCCAATAGTGTCTTTTGCAGCTTTAGACAGCGTTTTCTTGATACTTAGCCATTTTTCTTCGATAGAACTTGGCTCTTTACAATCCTCCTCCATTTCCTCTACCGCCAGTTGGTATTCCTTCCTTTTCAAACCATTTAATGCTTATACATTCCATTCTCCAACTCGCCGTACCTGACTTATCTTTTTGAAAAGGGCGCTACATTTCATAACAACTAATTTGTGGTAAGAGTCCGTATCCGCTCCTGGGGAGCTGTGGGAATTTGTCACACCGTTCCTAAACCTGTGTCTAACCAGGATATAATCTAGCTGATACCTTTCTGAGTCACCTGGCATTTTCCATGTATACCTGCGTCTTTTATGGTGTCTAAACCAAGTGTTGGTGATGACTAACCCCTGTCTCTTGCAGAACTCGACTGCTTTCTCTCCGCGGTCATTCCTCGTGCCTAAACCGTAGTCCCCCACCTCATCACCATCTCTTCCTTCGCCTACCGTCGCATTCCAATCCCCCATCACTATCAAATGTTTCCCTGCAGGAATACACGCGATCATGTCCTCTAACCTGTCGTATATCCTATCGACCTCTTCTTCCTTATGGTTGCTCGGTGGCATGTATACCTGAATAATAACTAAGTTCGTCGGTTCTGCTTTTATCTCCACCAGTAGTATTCTATCCGTTACCTGCTCTATGTTGACTACGCTTCTTCCTAACTCTTCATTTAATACTATGGCAACCCCTCGTTGGCTTTCGTCCCCACCGCTGTATATTATTCTATCGTGATTACTCCAGTAATCTCCGCAATCCTTCCAGCTCATCTCGCATATACCTAAAATATCTATTTTTCCCCTTTCCATATCTCGCATAATATTCTCCAGTTTCCCTGTCATCATCATTGTCCTAACATTCCACGTTCCTATTCTAACTAACTTGGTCTTCTTCTTCTGCGTCTTCTGTCTTGCTGCTACCGGTTTTCCCTTGCAAGGGTTTCGTGGGATGACTACCGCGGAAGCATTGCCTCCCCCACTGCCGCGCACGACACACGGCCGATTGGGCCGAGCCCCGTAGTTGCCAGGACTCAAAATCTCTCTATAGTCCATCATGTTTATCTTGGGAATGATAATTGAGTTTGTTTCCCTTGCTTTCCTCAATAGTGTTTTTATCGTGACACCATCACTTACTGGCCGCCCCTCTGGGGTCAGACGCCAGTGCAACCGCCTCACTGAGGAACAGATGCTGCGTAGACTTCCTTTTATTTGACTCCTAACCTTCGACCTCTCTTGCATGGGTGGCCCTACCAGGAGCAATTAAATATTACTCCCGCCAGCACAGCTCTAGGGGTCTTCGGAACGCACAAGCCCTTTAACCACGTCAGGTTGTAGTCCGGGGAAGGGAAAATATTTAATATAATATATATAATATCTAAATTAGGGATTTGCACCATGGTAATGCTCAATATATTGAGGTGATATTTCTCATCGAAATTAATACTTCATTGAAAAACATGACCCACTTTTAAACCACATTGTGAAGAAGCGTCACCGTGTACTCTAAAGGACCTGAACACCGTCCATGAGGGAACCTTCGGGTCCTGGAAAAGCCGCTAGCAAAGCTGTGTTGGCTCTCAAGGGATTTGCTTTGAAGAATTTTCAGTTCTAGAAGCAATTTCTGAAATAAATCTATTCATTCGGTAAACATTTATACCTTTTATAGGTATAAAAACCTTGTATTCTGGGTAGAACTACCTAAATGGCCAATCACCGTGTTTGAGTGCGCACGGTGGAGCATTGACCCAAGTTGAGGGACGGTATTTCGAGGTGGAAAGGGGACAGACAACGTAAAATTATTGCGGATTGCGTGTAGGTCACTCATCTCTCCATAGCAGTGATTTGAGCTGGCCAACGACATTTGCGGGTGTGGCGTCTCTTATTTGCCGAGTTCTAAGGGTGAACTCGGTGTTCAGGAATGGCGTACGCGTGTCTTCAGCGAGGGCTTACGACAGCTGCCAAGTGCCAGTTAAGTGATGTGTGAGGGGCTGAATGGGAAGGTTTGACTAAAGGGCTCCAATTGCCCTCATTGAGCGAAATCGAGTTCCTGCGGTTGCAATGTTTTAGGCATCAATGCGTGTGCACGTGCCATTTCGTAAGTTCTCACCTCGGTTTAGCTCGCGAGTTCGAGAGCAGAACGAACATTGAGATTGAGGAGCAGCCGTCAAACGGTTGGCAGGTGGAACGAGGGCTGGAGCAGGAGGGAGTAATTTAATAAGTGGTCTCGCCTCCCTTCCCCCTTGTCCTCGTACCTTCCCTCCCTGCCCTCAGCTCTCTGCTTCAAGGGCTTCCTTTTTCTTCAGCTGAAGAATGCTGTATTACCGCCCAAATATTAGAGAAAAAATTAGTTTCTTTTTGTGTTTTATCTTTTTGTATTGAAAGTTGTGTTTTACTTCTTATTATTATATATTAATACGCCAGGTACAAAAGTATTCTTTGGTAGTTTAGAATAGAACTCATCTGGTGACTTACGGTAGGTTCCTTTCACCATGTTGCCCGTGGTTTCCGATTATCAACCGATACCCAGAAAATTACGTGGATTTTTCTAGCTTGGTAGAAGCAGCAGGAATTAATGAAGAAGTTTGATTTCTATTTTCAAATAATTCGTAAGAAAACACGTATTTACCGTTATTATTATTATTATTAAAACGCACATATGCAGATAGACAATGCCAGAAGGCCTCAAGTATTATAATCAAACTGCCTTTGGAAAAAAAACATTACATCTGAAATCCGAACAATATTACAGAAGATAAGAAATAAAATCAGTCAGGAAAAAACAATGCACATAAAGGAAACTACCAAACTCCAATCCCTGGCAAACAAAAAAGGAAAACCCCATGTCATGAGCATCAATTGCCCAATCAACAATAAAAAAAACTAAACTAAGCTGTGGCATGCAATTGTACAGAACACATCAATAAAATGATTATACAAATTTTTTAAATCATTACTTAAAAGTATGCACTCTGCTAGGGAAGGGATCCAATATATTTGCAGCTAAACTGTTCCAATCAACAATTGTTTTATTAAGAAATGAAACATTTTTTCTTTGTGCTCGGCATTTTACCTTGAATTTGTGATCATTCCTCCCTATAAAATTTGTATTTCCCGCCTCTTTCCTTAGTTCTGTCCAAGCTTTCTCTCCCTTCAGAAGGAAAACGTTACTAACAACAGTTTAAATAATCGCCCACTGCGGTTAAACACGGCTACAAGTCCTCTCAAACTCTGCGTACGTATGACTCACCTCCGCAGCTAACCAGTTTACCCACTGGGGCCACCAAAACTCGGCACCCACATTTATTACATGTATAATCATTTCTATTATTGTTACAAGATTTCTTACCTATAAATTATTGCTGTTTCACTCTGATTTTAAATAGGGTAATCGTTATCGATCAGCCACTTCGTCGCTGTAAACTAATTGTTGCCACATTTTCCTCAGCCTTATAACGTTCGAGTTGATTTGCTTTCCTGAGACCTTCCAAAACTAGAGTTTTTCGCATGAACCAATCCGTTGGCAGCCCTGGCGTATATTAATTTTCGGGGTATTTAACTGATTATATTTAGAACTTAGATTGAAGACTTTCTTTCTTTAAAAACAAATTTATCCATTTTGTATCATGGGAATGTATGTTATTTAGACTCGATCACTTGAAGGCGGCCACGCCGAGGACGGCTTTGCTGCTGCCTCAATGAAGAAAAGAGTGCATCGCCCATCGTTTGTCTCTACCCTGCGAGAAAAAGTAGTAACTATGACTCCCACCTGTACGGTTCCGGATGTCATCGAAATATCAAGATAAATGCATAAAAACTGTTCTCATTGAAAAGTAATTGGACTTACCCAACATTCTGACTCCGGATTACACTTATGCTGGTCATGTATAGATCGGAATTCAGCTTACCTACGAGGTCTGTCCCAAAAGTAGTAGGACTGAGTCGATTAGAAAAAATTTATTGAAAGAATTGATACATTGACTAAACAGTCTTCGAAGGAGCACCACTGTGCGTCCACACACCCGAAACAACTTATGACACTCAAAAACACCCTATCTACCCATGGTGTTATCGTCATAAGCATATCTTGTGACTTTCCCGGTTTAGCCCAGTTCACGCAAAATTCGATGGCGAAGCAGTGTTCCAATTACCGTTTCAACACGGGGCGTAACGAGGTTACGTTATAGAAGTTTTGCAAACGAACGATCCGCACTCGTGATCCAGCTGCCACCAGCCTCCAGCCCGTGGCAGCTGGCTCACTTCAGTCGAACCCAGCCTGAGAAGTCGCCGCCCGTTCATCCTGGAAAAATAAGTCATCCTATCTTTGGGGCAGAACATGGTTGGTCTGACTGGGTAGGTTCGGGTGGATGTCACCTGTTAAAATCACTCTCGCTTATCCTAAGGTCTCCAAATACATAAAAGTTACAATTAAGTGTCCAATGTGATTGATTTTTAAATGTACTATTACGTAGCTTTGAAAACTAAAACAAATTTAAAAGTTTAAACTTCAAAAGCAGGTTCTCGATGTGAAAATATGTGAGACAACGTGGGAAATGGAATAAAAACCAATGTGTGTATGATAAAATCAAGTATATTAGTTTTGCTGTTTTTAACTTATCCCACAGAGCAGTATGAATACCTAACTCCGGTTATAAGAAAAGTATGAACAAAAAATTGTAAAGATTGATATGAAGACAGGCTTTATTTTTATTTCCTTACTACACTCAAAGTTCGTTTTTGATTTTTTGGCCTTCAGCTGGGAATAATTTTGTTGTTGTCATCATGAGAGTGGAGAAAGACCAATTTTCTAAAGAGGAAACATATATTAATTATATACATTTTATGATTATAAAATAAAATTTTTCACAAAGAAGCTATTATGAATAATTACTGAAAAGAAGGCCTACATGAACATTATTGAACAAATGTTTGAGCTTGGAACAGTACCAAAAGGACCCAGCTAATAATATTCATAGAGTGGAAACGGAAAGAAAAACTCAAACGATTGAAGTGAAGGCTGGTCCTCTTCCTGACACCAATCAATGAGGGAAGAACTAAAGGTTTTCCAACGCCAAGCCAACTCATTTTCCTATCCCCATCCCTTCCTTTCGTGCCATGACTACTGTGCTACATCCAAGTGCCACTTAGCATATTAGTCATGGGGAAAAGGTGAATTTCGACGATAAATTTACTGGCCTTGACCACTGTCGACAGATATATCGATTAATCGGTAGGTTCATAGGTTAATGGATATTTAACTGCTACTCAATAACCAAAATGCAAACACGTTTTTGTTCCAAAGTTATTTCCGTATGTGTGCATATATTTGGTTATATACGGCAACGTTGCGTATCGCTACAGTTTCTCTATACGATATATGATTTCTCCGGCATCCAAATTAATAACCCAAAAGGTTATTTTGATATAATTCGCGCTTATTTTCAAATCAGAAAACTTCATTTCAAATCGAACAGATAAATATTTTTGATAAATTAGAATCTGATCCCCTTCAACGAATTCAATTAGCTCTGCATGTCTTTAAAATTTTGAGTCGTCTCCTTTCTTTCTATCGCGGATTTCGAGCGAACGATTTTGTCCGTCACAGCATTGACTGCTCTCGTGAGAATCACTTCGATTTCGGCTCGAGCGTTTGATACTGGAGGCTGTACGTGATCCTCTCCGGTGTGGCATTTTTGAGAATCTTTGAATTTACGACATTCCTTATCCAAGGATATAGGGTGGGTGGTTATTTCTCGATAGTAGCAAAAATTCTGGAAATGGATGGCGAAATTCACATTGGAACAGATAAATGGGTTCTCGCGTGTGCTGACGTCAGATCCGGTTTTTCTAATATGCCTTAACCCTTTCTTCCCAATTTTCTCATTTTCCATAAAAATCTGCCCTTTCATGAGGAGGAAATGAGCATCAAGGGAAACCCCCTGAATGGTCAAGGTCTATAGATGACCTTTTGAAAAATCCGGCTGAGCAAGCTTAACAAAGGGGCGTTTTCTGTTTCTGCTTAAGTTCATATTTATTAGAATAGCCTTTCAAAGCCATTTGGGTCATCTATGTATAATTTTGAATTATTCAATTAAGTTCTTTCAAAGGAAGGAAAAATACCTTATTGTCTCATAATTTTAAGTTAATTAAGAACACAAGACTCTAAGAAATGACGACAGTGTAATAATCACTTGGGCAAAATAACCTTGGAAAATGACAATATTTTGCCGAACGCTCCGAAAATGAAATTCCATAGTGTCTCTCAACGTTATAATGAATTTACAGACCCTTTGAAGGAATCCTATTTTAATTGTAACAAAATATTTAACGTAATATTATTATTTTAATGGGCTGTCGATGAACTGAGAAAACTTTTGTTGGACGTTATTATTGCCTTTAAAATCTGTTTTAAAAACTGAAGGTTTGAATTAATTGGCTTGGCCCTGTGAAAAAATAAACTCTAGGGTTTTTTTAAATTGAATCGTATAGTTGAAATAGATTTTCAAATAAATGCTGAATTCACTCGCCCTCAAAAACAGGGAATGAGTACTCCAACAAACGTGTTTGAAAATCAATTGCAATCTCAAGTTCTCCTTGTGAAAAAATCACATTTACCCGAAATTGGATGATAAATTCTCAAGTTTAACCTTTTTGGTGGCTCATGGGGTTGCGCTTAAATTGTAGATGAATCTATTATTTATTTATTTAACGGTTTTTTGGTGGGCTTGGCGAGATTGATGCATCATAATCCATTCAACCAACTAACCCCTGTCCATTGAAGATGATCACGAACACGCCCGTACTCTAGACGAAGAAAACCAACCTAGGCGGGAATCGAACCTAAAATCTTTGGGTTGGCAAGGTAAAAATGTAACACCGCCGCCACTGGGGTCGGCCATATTTATCAAAATGGCCAAATCTATGGCGTCATTAAGGGCGAGAATGGAACGTATTTTTCTGCTTAGTGAATGAGTTCAGAGAATACAATGTGTCCTGGGCAAATCAATACATATTCACGGAAATCAATACTCAGTGAATCCCCACGTGCCGCGGGAACGCCTCAACATTTGCAAAACGTTGGGAGACCCGCGGTGAATAACATTTACACGGTAAAAGGCTCACGGGTTGCATCGTGCTTTGAGTCAATGAATGAATCGATCTTCTCCCGAGGCGCCGATGAACTGTTGAGAGCTTCTCCATTATAATTTTCAACCTTTTTCCTTTCAAATCGAAGTAACCATGCCTCCATTAGATAATCAAACCTCTGAGTTCCGTAGTAAAGGGTCCAAAAGGCGTAATTTATGCGTGAACTCGGAGCACATTTATCTCTCGACCCCTATGCCACTTCGCCGTCAAGGGACATGAATCCAACTGAAACACCGTCCCTTCAAGCAAGGGGTCCCTCCTCCCACTCGTCCCACCCGTTCTCCAACGGCACTCCTGGTTGGGGCGCTCAACATCCCTCCTTCGGATCCATTTCTCTGCATCTTAGTCCTCCCTTCCACTCATTTATGAATTTATTTTTTCCCACTCCTTCCTTGGGAGCCTTTAAAAAGCGCGTGGTCTGATTTTATTTTGCCATGTTTGCTGTTCAAAGACTCCCTATATGGTTATACGAGTAGGTTGAGAGTAGATGTAGTGACTGGGTCTTGTTTTGCTGGCCGACTAAAAGAGGCTTTCCAGTAGACGCAAGCACTGTGGGTTTATCAGGAGGTACCCGTGTAAATAAATACACGAGTGCTTTTATGTAAAAATATGCTAGTCATCAGACAATTGATTCTAAAATGCTATTCTAATTAATGAAAATAAATTTAAAAAAATATAAATGTGTAATTAAGAGAAACAATAAGAGAGGCTTATTTGGGTATTAGATAATATTTATAGATGACCTGGCATTTGTTAGAGAAGGTGGTTGTTCTGGATCTTATGAATGGCTCCACGGAATCAATGGGTAACGTATGGATGGGTTGACGATCGATCACATGAATTCGAATGGATGAAGTTCTAAAGGAGCAAAAGGTTGAATTAAGTATTTCAGCCGTAGATCACTAAATCAGGTGGAACAATTGGCGTTTTTGGGAAGTATTTTGGAGGAAAATGGGCTTTTTAAAAATAAGAAGACATTATAAAAATTGCCTAATCTAAAGAATAATATGCTCAAAGGAGAAACAATGTCATATGTGGTCATTTAAGGCGTCAAGAAAACCTAACGAGAACCATAGCATGCATGAAGCGTAGCACTGCATTGTTTGGCAGACTCATGCATGAGAATAGAATGTAGATTAGCGGCTTTTGAGATTTACCAACGTAAAAGAGTGAGAAAATAAGCGATGCGGAGAGGAAGGAGAATGGTGAAAGTTTTTAAAGATGGTTGGGAATGAGAGGAAGTTGGTTGTGGAATTTCGAAGAGAGAAGAAAAAAGGATTTGGAGGAGGTACTAAGAGAGTTAGTTCCTGAAGCTTTCCATAGAGTGCAGTATGTCCGCTAGCCTAAGAAAATGAAGGAAAAGAATAGACGTATTTACTTACGTGCAGCCTATTAGATGGCATTAAGAACTAAAGACGCATATTATATAGGTTTTGCAAGACATTTAGCAAGTAATCGATGGAGACGTTTCCGCGTGCATTCCATAAAACCGTGGCCATCACCTTGTTAGCCGATGTCACCGTTTATGTCTTCTGCGGTGCCGAATCGCCTTTTGAAACCCACTGTTTTCACTGTTCCTTTGTCTTCGGAGTGTAGCAGTGTATCCATGTTTCTCCCACAGTTACGAGTACATTCGTGTGCGTATGGACGCAGGAAGTTGCTTCTACTGGACTTCTCGCACGATGTTCACCATTTGTGGATGTACGGCCACGTTTAATTACCATTACCGAATTGTAAACAGTCGCAAACACGTGAGAAAATGTGCCATGAACATCTTTAAACTCGACTTTGATCTCTTCAATCGAAAATTATGATTATGTTTATAAGGTTCTAATTCTTCGTGAAGTGCTTCGAAAATCGTAATAATGATTATAAGGTTCTATTAATAGCTTTGGTTACGTCGCATATTCAACTGGAAGAGAAATATGAATCACTGCGAGATAGGGCTGCTCCCAAACTGGAGCAATATGTACACAAGCCCCTATGATGATATTAGCGGAAGTGCATCACCCACGTCTTTACTCATGTCGGTTATACATGCATAATATTTCGTTCCGAATAAAATCATCTACGTTTAGCCATTTTATTTAATAATACTTGAGGCTAAAGTATAAATGTGTGAAGTTTGTCGCATTGATTTTATTCATTAAGTAGGTTGTTCGATGTGATGTGGTCGAAGGTTTGTTTCATTTCGGTCGGTTCGGCCAAATCTAAGCCTTACCCTTTTTTTTGGTCGCGTACCGAAAAGTCGCGACCGAATGCCACTGGCCAGATAATACAAACCCGTTCCGTGGAAACGCTGCAGGTTAAGTTAAGGAACTTAAACAAATATATCACAGATATAATAAAATATTTTCATTGAAGCCTGTTCAAATTCACTAACTTGCTAGGGTCCGTCCGCCTATCATACATCTTTAAGTAAGTTCTTGATGTGCCACTGACCCCTGATTGGCATGATGGTGGATCGACGGAAAACGTTGACTGAAAAAAATAGTCTAAATTTAGTTTCTCGACGTTCTTCAACTCTCCAGTAACCTAGAGTGGCTGCGCGCTGGGAAAAATTAAGGATTCTATTAGTTTGCTGTTGATCCCTTTGAATCCATCCGGAGGTAGCCTTGAAAGGTGAGAGCTGTCACCACTAACTATGACCTATATCGAATTTTAATTTCAGAGGAAATACGATTTTCGACTGCTGAAAAAGTGACACTCGTACTGAGATTCACCATCGCACAAGGCTGTTTATGGTGACTATACTGTCGATAGGTCTATTGTAATTCGATGGTAGAAATATTTCGTTGTTTCCAACCATGGAAAAGCCAGATTTGTTGATGAAACACACAGCGGACGTCCGATCACTGCCACAGACGATGAACATCGCAAACTCGTCGAAAATTTGGTTCAAAATGACCGGCGAAACACTCAAAAGCGTATCGTAAACCAGATTGAAATATCCAAGGAACGTGTCGGCTTCATTATTGAACAACTGGGTTATCGTGAAATCTGTGCACGGTAGGTGCCACGCCATGTTACAGACGGGAACAAACGAAACTCCCCTCCTTATTCCCCGATCTTGCCCCTTGCGATTTTTTTCATCAACTCAAGAGACACCTCAAGGGTAATCAGTACACCTCGGATGATGATGTGACGGCAAACATTCGATAAAAGCTGGCTGTTTAACTCGCGTTGACATAGCACTGGAACACGTCTCCATACTTCCCCTTCTCGAAATACTCTGGATGACTGTAACGACCTCAAACCTTTGCATGCGTGTTGAGGGGGAATGTTATTTCCACATGCCACCAAGAGTGCCTCTGAAGGTCATTTTGTATGTCATCTACAAGAATGTTTTAATGCCATTATTATTTCTGTAATATTCTATTACTGTTTTATAATCAATGTATTTATTTTTTTCAAGCACATGGATACAGATCTAAGGAAAAGGAATTAGGAACACCATCGACATTTCGGCACTCAGTTCCGAAGCAGCTCCCTAACGCCATCCCGGCACTTCGTTGCATTAACAACCCTAAGCAGATTTGAGTGTAATTTACGTTTGTTTCCTCGATAGCTCAAAACGTTAGAGCATCGGCCCGGCAAGTCGAAAGACCCAGTGTTCAGGTCCCAGTCAAGGAAATATTCTTACAGTTGTGATCTGCTCAATTCCGCCTTCCCAACCTGTCCAATGTTCGTCCTTTCTATGTGTTGCTATCCCTTTTCCTTGTATCTATTTACAGGCATATAAATATTTGTTCGAAATACGGCGGGTTTTCGTATTTAAATGCATATCTACCGGTTAGATAGGTTCTGGATAGAGACCAAATAACAAAACACAATCCAGCTACCTACTCTAAATCAGGTCCCTTTTCATGTCTGAGTACTTTCTAAATCCCTTCATCCCGTCCAGCATCCCTATCCTGTTCCTTCTCTTTCCTCGTTTGCCTAACATTCTCCCCTGTATTACAGTCTTCAACATCCCTCTGCCGGCCAATACCCCCTTCATCCACTTTTCCTGCCTCCATAGTATCTCTCCCAGCAAACCCCTCTCTTCGCCCACCACATCAAGTACTTCTTCATTTGTTTTCTTCTCTGTCCATTTCACCATCTCCATCCTTCTCCACACCCACATTTCAAAAGCCTCCAACCTACGTCCATCCTCCTGCTTTAATGACCACGTTTCCGCGCCGTACATAGCTACGCTCCATATCAAAGTTTTTACGAGTCTTTTCTTAACATCCTTACTCAACGTCCCTGTTATCAACTCCCTCCTCCTTGTGAAAGCCTCTTTGCCTAGCGCAATTCTTCTCCCTACGTCTCTACTACTTTGACCGTGTTGTTCCAAAACACTACCGAGATACGTAAACTGTTCCACCTGCTCTAGTTTTGCCCTCCTACTTTAATGTTAAGCTTAGAATTTTCCTTTCTAGAAAATCGCATAACCTTTGTTTTATTAATGTTGATTCTCATCCCATACCTGTCGCACTGAATTTCCAATTCACTAAGCAATGCTTGCAGCCCCTTGGCTGACTGACAAACTAAAGCTTGGTAATCAGCAAACCTAACTGATCGTACGAATTCTCCGCCCACCTTCATTTCTACCTCCAGTTCTTCCCATGCCTCTTTAATCATTTCCTCTGAATACAGTTGAGCAGCAACGGATAATGGGCAACCCTGCCTTACACCTCTTCCTAACACTGCCCAACCGGACTCCCCGTTCCCCACCCGCACCTGAGCAATCTGAGACGGACAGGTTGCATAATAGCCTCCTTTCCCTCCAATCTATTCCTATTTTCGGCAATATACTCACTAGTTTTTCCCAATTCACTCTATCAAACGCCTTTTCGGAGTCTACTAAACAGGCAAATGCGTCCTGAGCATAGGTATGTGTGTATAACCGTAGTGTACGATGAAATTAAACGACTCGACCAAAAAGTCACATTTTTGTTCCATGATCCGTGGAAATTTTTTCCTGGGACAAATAAAGTCGATTTTTTTCAGTTTACATATTTTTGAACCATACAAGCCACCATTATGGTGTGCGCCATTTCAAGGTGTGTGGCAATTTTGAGGTGGGGGAGGAGATGACACAGAGGAAGAATATAACCATATAACCGCCAATAAGAACTGGCACTCAAAAAATCAGAGCTTGTTTAAAGCTGAGGGTACTTAGAGCTCCTCCCGGTCAGTAGCCCAAAGCTGCCTGCCGTGCTAATATCCGACCATCATTTCCCTTGGAAAAATTATAATTTGAATTGGGCATTGATTCATAAAAATCAAAACTTTTCGTTTTTTGGGTGTTTGGTAATTTTAAACAATTAATTGGGACTGAATGAAAAATATAACACAGATGGTGTCTCGCGGGGGAGGAGGTTGCTTGTCCCCCCCTGGATGAGCCATTCTGACTGCTTGGTAGTGAGCATATACTTGCTAACCTTACTAACTTCGTGTTTTTAAGTGAACGTCTAATTTTAGTCTCGACTCAAGCTTTTAGTCGCACTTACGGTTAGTGTCGTATTATGTAACTAGTCTTTGGCTTTGGACGGGAGAGGAATGTTAGTTATCAGTTCAACAAGACATTACATAACCGTCTCTTAAAGTGTCGCGGCCCGCCGTCCTTGTGCACGGCTGGGATTTACAACTCGGGAAGCGCCGGCAAACTGCCCCCTTCCCCCCTCTTTCTATCCCCCCACCCTCCCCCCCCCCCCTCTCCGCCCCTCTCCTCCCCGTTGCATCGCCCGAAATCCGTGGATCTCCATTCCTCCGAGAGCGAGGCGAGAGACATGCGTGTTTTTCGTCGCATCTGTAACTAAT
This sequence comes from Hetaerina americana, assembly GCF_022747635.1. Taxonomy (NCBI): domain Eukaryota; kingdom Metazoa; phylum Arthropoda; class Insecta; order Odonata; family Calopterygidae; genus Hetaerina; species Hetaerina americana. The sequence goes on along the minus strand of NW_027287052.1, from coordinate 2,763,215 downwards.
CCTTTTCCATCCGACCCCCTTTCCCTCTCCAGGTTCCACAACTCCCTCGCTCCCCCTTTGGGCGTCATTTAGAGCGGAAATCTTCCGCGCGAAGACGGATCGGAGAACGAGAGAAACGTCGGAGCGGAAGCGTTCCTAGGATCCCTTCCTCATCATTCACGTGTTATTTTTATTTTAAGGAGAAACTTTGAAAGCAATCATTTTTATCTTTACGCTCGGCCCTTCGCCGAAATAAAAGACAATCCAGGGCTTTGCGCGACACGTAGAAGTAGCCGGGGGAACGGCGGACCCTAGGGTAGTTTTCCACGCTCCAAAAAATTTCCAGTCCGACTCAATGATCCAGAGCTGATTCTTCGCGATGCCATTATCCCTGGCTCCTTAAACCTTTCTGTTTTTTTCCTAGGAGCTGTAATCTTTAGTCTCCGCCTCAGGTGCGATATTCTCCCAACCCGGCGCCAATTTAGGCGTGAGGGTTTTGTTGCTATAATCACCCTTCTGATCATAAAGTGATACCCGATCCCGCAATACATAAGTACCTTAGGTAATGTGAATAGAGCGATCCAAATTTTTTCTGCAATCGAGCAAATAATACTTAGAAAAAAATAATTTCGCCCTTCTCAATTTCTCTGGCTTTATTTAAATGAGGAATACTTTTTGTTTCGGTGAAAACAATGGCCTTCATTCAAATATTTACGTGAATTTATTGTAGCTAGTTATCTTGAATTCCGTGCTAAGTACGTTGATTAAACAATATGCGGTGGCGAATTAGTTTTCTGGTCAAACACACACTCGAAAGGAATTCAAGTTCTGAAGAACTATCGCCCATGAAAAGAGACCTTACTTAAGGTAATCTTTCGTAAATATTTTCTTTTGAACACTGGGTGATGGAGAAGTTGCTCCGGAAATTCCATATTTTGCGTTCAAATACATCCTCGTCTCCGGGTAATTAGTTTTCGAACAGGGGAGCAACCGCTGAAAGAGTATGCGCAAAAATAATCTATTCATCTATATCCACACTTGCCCGTAAGTCCCAGCAAAGGCGTGAAACCAGGGGCGATATAAGACAAGCCTATTATGGACAGATGATCAATTATAGATAAATATATTACATGCTATAAATGCAAATATTGATATTAATGGGATGCAGAGATACTAATGCATTTTGACTCTCTTATCCGTTTCCCGCATCGCAAAGTTTTTGAGGCGTTTTTTTGCTCTCACACTCGAAGATAATGCAGCACTAATTGTGAATTACATTAATTGGTTACTAGGAAAACACACAAATTTTTATGATATGCTCACAGGTTTTTTATGTCATGTGCGATGCAGATTGTGTAGAATAGAGGTAGAATTCTATAGAAGCATGAACAGGTAGAAACCTATACAGGTAGAAACCTATACAGGTAGAGACCTGTGGAAATCAATTGCTATATTCGATTGATATTTATTTACAACTGAAGGAGGTTTCAGGGAGAATATTAAAACCAATCCAGAGAGCCTGTACATGAATATTTGAAAGTGAGTAGGGTATGATTTCATCCCTTGAGAATTTGCATCCACCCCATTCCTACAAACGTTTCGTAGTGGGCACGTTAACCATTTGGACTTGAGGCGTCTCGTCGTTCGCTGGAAAAATTGCATCATAGCACGCTCGCGTTTGCTGCGTCAACTGTTTGCGCACATCGTAGCGACTGAGAACGTGCTTGAGTATTAGACATTCTTGATTTTTTTTAGTCTTTATATGACTATCTCTACCAAATCACATATACGAAGCTGAAATGCAAAATATTGAAAAATATTCTGAAGAGTATCTAACCTGATTGCTGTTATTCATTCCGTGATATATGTAGTCACAGTTAGCGCATTCTATCTTTTGTGGTTTAATAATTGAAACAGGCAAGAGAATGTGCGACTCTATAAACCTTTTCGGCATTCTTGAAAAAAATCTTCCGAGTCCTAACAGACAGGAAGTATTGAAAAAGAAGAGACCTAAAACCGTAGAACGGAGACACGGTAAACTGCGCGGAGATATTGCTTTGAAAGGAAAGAAATGGGAAAAGTTGAACCTTTCATCGACCTCGGAAGTGGCGTTCTATGGGATGAAAGGGGGTCGACAGATATCAAGCGGAGATTAGCTCAAAGTAACCAGTTTTATACGGCGAAGAGGCAACTATTATGCTTGAGGAAGATAAGTTTCCGCGCAAGTAAGTAGCATTGCGCGAAAGTATTCGTGTGTGTGTGCGTGGATGTTCATTGCATGGCAGTCCCTTTCAAGGTAAGACGTGCTGCGTTGGAAAAGCAGGCCGAAGCAGAGTAGAATCCTTCGGAATCTGTTTGTTAGAGGTGGGCGCGGAAGATGAGCGGGCAGATAAGGTGACAAGCTAGGAAGCATAATAGACGAGAGGAAAACTTAAAGGCGGTACAGAGCACTTTGGCGGAATAGCAAGGGTACCCTAACTGAGTGAATTTGGTACATCTTGAGACATAGAATTAGATAAGAAAAAATGGGAGGGAAAATAGAAATATACAGCCCCGCTGAACGAAGGCAGAAGCACGTGGGGCGAGTCAGAAGGAATGAAAGTTGAAAAATGTCTAGCTTTAATGCTTCTTTCTCGTTGCTGAGGATATGTTTCATACAAATAAAATATATCCTCCGTGGATAAGAAAAAATACGCAGAGCCCTTCATTCAGCCACCATACGTATTGAAGCACTAATAATAACAAATGATAAAACATTCATTGTACAGTGTATTATTTGGAATAGTTTAAGTCGACCGGTAGAAAAAATGCCCAAATTTCAGTCGTCCTTACTTAGGTTTGTGTTTAAAAATTTAAAACTGCTCGTCCAGTCTCATTCTTCTCCATCGTAAATACACATATTCCAAAACGCAACCGTTTAACATGGAGAGACGCGTGCTTGGATTTGCCATAAAGTATTAATAAGTACGCCTTGGTAGTTCCGTTGCTGCCGTTCGCTTTCTTATTTGGCTCATTCCACATTCATTATCTAATACAATACTGGCTGTGTTATCTCATATTGATATAATATTTTTATATTAATATATTATTTTTTGGTAAAAGAAGTAATATATTGAATTCTGAGAGCATAACGGCAATCAAATACCAAGGAAAATTGAGCTCATTTTATAAAATTGTCTACATCATCCACTTCTTATGTGTCTGTCATGTCTTGTTGATGAAAATGACAGAGTGCAACAAATCCAAAGTTGGAATGCTAATATTTGGTTTCGGCAGTAGTCTCAATTTCTAGTGGAAACTGACTAATGATCCTTTATGCTCCATTTTTCAAAGTTTAGTAATCTTGAGGAATTTCAAACATGAACGAATTTCAGATGGTCTTGCACAGGAAATAATAATGAGGTTGCACCGGAACTGTTCGGCATGTTTGAGACTACACTGAGGTGTATCTTATCCAAGTTTTCTGCCATTTTCTAGAAGATCCCTATAATGGGCGGGATGTAAAGTCTATGATGAAGTAAACTCACTCTATAACGGGTTTCTCCGACATTGGCATTTTTTGGGTGAAAATGGGACGGGTTGGGAATCTGGTTGCAAATTTGTGGGAATTTCCAGACAAATAGTTTTAAACCGGACTATTATCAATTCTCTCTCATGCTGAGAATGCAACTAATAATCAATTGGAAAATAAGTAAATATAAATTGCTTGAATGATTTATTAACGCGAAGAAACTATTGTAATAACGATGAAATTTTGTGTGGGAAACAAATTTATTCTCTTGTTTATTTATTTTGCATTAGTCCGAAAACAGCACTTCGGCCTTTTTATCGGACTTTAAACAACGAAAAAAAATATCACAGTTACAAACACCCAAGCCCTAGGTGGGGGAAAACCACGTAGACTGGAATCGACCCCGCGACCTCTAGGTTGGCAGACAAGGACGTTACCCTGCCACCTTCAGCAAAAATATTCGCCCGAACAGGGACTTGAACCCTGGACCCTTAGGTTAAAAGCCGAATGCTCTACCGACTGAGCCATTGATATAAATTATTTTATTCGGTTCAGAATATTACAGAGTTTGTTAGCATTATGCATAATATCACGGGCCCATATTCTCGAGAAGAATTATTATTTAGTTGTCCCTGAGTTCATTCAAACTAGAAATTCATGCCATTGGAGCAAACCTGAGCTCATAAGCTCATCAACGGTTTTTTTCTAATTTCAAGTCCTAAGACCTTTACAGCAAGCACGCTTCAATGCAACCGACTGTTAGTCCTGATGGATCAAAATTAGCACTGTTAGTTTTAAAAGGCAAATTGGAGAGGAATATATGAAAGGGCTGGAAATTTATTAACGTGTCTTAACTTCCACAGTTCTGCAGAAAGTTCCAGTTCACTGCTATCAACCGTGTCAAATTCTCAAAACTGACCAGAATTGATTGAATGCAGCACACAAAAAATCCACTCAACGTTATAAAAATTAAATCTTAATTGCCAGAGTGAAACATAAATGAAGTGATTGATTGGAGGCGCTTCTGGACTGCGTGGCCTAGCGGTAACCATCCTGAATCATCGCTAGTAGCTTGCAATACCATCGAGTGATCGGTCAATATGCGGGAAGTGCGTATGGAATTTATGTTTGGGACGCGTTGCTTCAGAAGATTACTGTGGCGTTCTCCCCCTGCCAGCTGGAATATTTCTCCGAACTACATTCCTCCGTTTGTGTTCGCCTTCGGTGGATTTGTTCCTAACTCCCTCCCCGTTCCACCTGCGCACATCAAAGCGCAGTACGCTCTGGGTGACTGTGGCTGGTTGAAAAAAACACGCCACTCATCCTCTCCTCGGGTTGCCGGCCTTTATTACGAGTACGTACGATCGAGTTGGCGTCGGTAGATTTAGAGGTGGCAGTTACCGCTTAATTTGGCAATGCCTTTGAGGGGAGTAACATTATCTCTCTCTTCCCTCCCATCCATCCCAGCTCCGACCACGACCCACCTCCTTCCCCGCACCGCCCTCTCGTCTCATCCCCTTCTTTTGAGTGTGTGCGCCTCGGAGCTTATTTTGCCGTGGATACTGCGCCGCTACTAAACCTGCATCGGCCGTGCATCCGCTTTAGTTTCTCAGAATGTGGCTCCAAACCCATTGAGTTCAATCTCCCATTGAGGTAACCAAATCATTCTATGTTTGTTCTAAATTTTTTACCTGTCTTAATATATATGGAAGCCGCATGGTGGAATGTTTCTTTATAATTCCTATCGGAAATACGAATATAATGCGGAATATTCACGGAATTCCTTTCAGAATTACGATACCAGGATTGGCAAATTGGTCTTTGATGAAACGTATATTTTTTATTCTCCCCGCGTTCCAACTGTATTCAAAGTTAGAATATCCAATTAATGAAATTCAACGCAAAGGTTTCCGCGATGATATCTGAGCCCCGCAGTAAATATCTCGGGAGATTAGGTGATGTTATTTGAATTAAGCACGTAGTAAGAAGTAGTTTTATTATTCCTGGAAATGTGGTCCATCCCCGACGGCGATGGTGGTGTAACGCCCGTTGATCAGACCTGAGTGTGAGCATTCTAAAAAATATAAACCCTTGCAATACTGTTTACGTTCTGCTCTTTTTGCTAAAGGTTTCTGCTTGTCCTCTTTCCCTTCCGATGGACGCACATAATTTCAGGTTAATCCGTACGGAGTTGGGAAAACGTTCCTTTCATTCAATCAATAGCCATGGGAAATCATTTTTTTTCAGATTATAATAAAGGACGGATAGTAACAATTTTCCACTGCATATTCTAGTGGATATGGGTTACTATACTTTCTTTATCATGTTCGAATTCCACCACATCACGCCTGAAACTACTTATTTTTTAAATAAGTTTAATAAGAGGTATATTATGTACCCAAATTTGAATACATGCATCTTACAAGGCCATTTATGAAGATCATGTCAGCCTCCTACTTGGATTAGTACACGCGTCTTAATCGCTTTTAGGCGGATTACTTTAATCCCATATATTGCGATCACCTATCCTCGGAATGCAGACTCATGAAAATATTATTTTTCCATGAATTCTAGCAGCTTAGACTTACGATTTCTCATTTAATAAAATAACCTCGTTTTAGAACGGTCTTCATCATAGGCAAGGAAGTGAGAATGACTCAGGTTATAGATGAATTCATACACAATATATAATGATTTTTCTAAGATTGTTTCGGGTGTACCACAACAATTTCGATTATTAGACTCGTGAGCGGGCGAAGTAGGGTCTACAAGTTCCTCTTCATTCTCTCCGTGTCGGTAAATTACCCGAGAAATGCAGATATATCTCCTCAGAGGGGTTAATCCTGTGGTGGAGTGCTTACATTTAACTTTCAAACCAAATCAAATTGAAATTTCATTTGTTGTGTTGGCTTAAGTTTTATTAATAATCATGCCAATACGCAATACATCAAAAAAGAATTGCAGTATCATTAGGCGAGTTTAGATACTAACGCTATATGAAAGATCAGATAAAAATAGGAACTTGGTATAGCACTCAGAAAATATTTTTATTTTACCGATCGAGATTTTCATTCCACACCCACGTTGACATCTGCACAGCACCTCGCAAAACTCCGCTAGGGCGTGGGAGGGAGGGGGTTTGTTAGTGCGTCGACCATTCATGCACGTGTATGAGTGTATACAATGCAATGAATGTATATTTCCTGATATACACAGACACAAAAACACATGCATGCATAGGTACATGCATGTCGTCATCATTTGTTAATGGGTAATCATAAGTATTTCAATCCTAGGATTGGATTACTGCAGCCCTCTATTCTTCCCTATTTAGTGTTAATTCCACTCACCCTCTGATAGGTTCCCTGTTTTAAGTCCTTCTTAATATGCCCTATGTACTCATCTCTTAGCCTTCCTCTAGTCTCCTTCCAGGATTTCCCCCTCAATTTTTCCATCTAGTATGTCTCTAACTAATCCGTTGTGTCTCAAGGTTAGTCCAATGTATCTAGGTCTACTTGGCCGTAGAGCTCTCCATATGGTCCTTTCCTCTCCTGCTCTTCTATATACTTCATCGTTCCTCGCTGTGTCTGTCCATTCAATCTTCAGCATCTTCCTCCAGCACCATGTTTCAAGTGCTTCTATTCTTGTTTGGCCCACTTTTCCAATATTCCACGTATCCGATCCGTAGACGTCCATGCCCCACACGAACGTTCTGACTAACTGCTTCCTTTATTTCAATCTTATGTCCTTTGAACATAGTAGTTGTGATTAAATCAGAAATATCCATTCATATCATAATTTTTAGGTCATAATAACTGCCTTTTTATCGGAAGAAAACGCAAGTGTTTTAAACCTTACTAATATCCAAGTCTTGCTTGCTTTCTTTGGGTTTCAAGAGGCTCTCAGACTACTTCCTCCAACATACAAGCACCCCTCTCCCTCCCTTCTCGTGAAAATTTTAATCTGATCTTGCAGAGTTTCTTTGGCATGTTTTATTCCACGAAACCATAGATAACCTACTGGAGACCCAAATCCGCTTGATGTACTTTACCCTTTGCCTTAATAACTTTCTCGAATAAAGTTTTCATTTCTACAAATGTAGCTTTATGAACACATTCCCTACTTATTTCCTAGGGGAGGAGACCGTTGCATATATTATGCATGTGGTAATGGATTTTCGCCTTCTTGTTTTTCAAATTCTATTATGCACGTTTTGGATAAATTTCTTATTGCATCCTAATGTGCAATTATTTAAAAAAATTTTTTGTTGTCTCAGGCGTAACTTTGTGGAATTTGCATAACATATTGAAATGTAATGAAATAATTGACTTTGTAATTCCACACACTTTATTTAAAAAACACACGACCCAGGTTTCGACGTTGAACGTCATCATCAGGTGGTCCTCATAGAAGCACGCTGGCTATATATACCTTCTGATCATAGGAGGGGGGGGTTGGTCAGAGAGGGAGGTCGGAGGGGTAAAAAAGGTTACAATGTAGCTGGGAAGAAAAGAGAATTACATTTTTGATTTAGAAGAGTGGTAGGTCTAGGAGTGGGGAGTGGGAGGGATACAAAATTTCGTTGGCAAGATCATCTTTCCAACGGACACATTTCAAAATTTCTAACTGCTCCAAAGCATCGAGCCTTTGACCTTTTTCTTCAAAATGAATAATTTTTGTCACAAAGTCACTTTTGTGATCACTTTCGATGAGGTGTTTTGCAAAGAGGGATGTTATGTTCTTATTTTTTACACATGTTTGGTGTTCTTTAATCCTTTCTTTAAATTTCCGTCCTGTTTGTCCAATATACTTTGTGCTACAATCCGAGCACTTTAACTCATACACTCCACTCCTCTCGTTTTCGGGGACTTTGTCTTTAGTGTGAGAGATCAGGTTCTTAAGGCATGAACGACTGTAAAAGGCACATTTAATTTTTTCTTTAGGTAAACTTTTAATTACTTTTTGAGAAATAGTCCCAAGATATAGTATTCTCCGCCATTTGGCAGTGGGATCTTTTACATGTTCGGGGTTGTAAATGTGGCTTAAGGCTATTTTTGTAAGTTTATTCCGGTAAAGTTTATTTATTAGATCTTCTGAATACCCATTGTTTACTGCTAACGTTTTAATTACATTAAGTTCCTTATTTACATTGAATTTTGACATAGGGATAGCGGTCAAACGGTGGATCATTGCATGAAATGCCGAAAGCTTTTGGGTGAAGCAATGCCTTGAAGAGGAATTAATTAATTGGTCTGTATACATTTCTTTCCTAAAAATGGAATACTGTAACCCATCTTTGTCTTTAGAAATGGATAGGTCGAGGAAATTCAGGGAACCTTTTTCCTCTTTTTCACACGTGAATTGTACATTAGAATTGATAGAATTTAGATGTGCTAGAAACTGATCTAGTTGCCTATCAGAACCTGTGAAATGTTGAAACTAGTGCAAATGAATCCCTCAGCACCACGGTTTTTCGGGCTACCTAAAGTTCATAAAAATGGGATTCCGATCAGGCCTGTAGTATCAAATATGTCAGCTCCCAACCACAAACTAGCGAAAAGGCTTAATGTACTCTTCAGGGAGGTTTCCAAATTTTCCACGGAATATGGTGTAGTGAATTCCTTGGACCTTGTGAACAAACTTATGAAAAAGGTCATCCCGAAAAAGTGCATGCTTGTTTCCTTTGATGTACGCAACCTTTTCACCAACGTGCCACCCATGGAAGCGGTGAACCTTGCCGAAGACATCCTCATCCGGAAATCCATCCCAGTTCCAGTTATAAGTGAACTTTGTGCATTACTTAAGACGTGTGTTTCCCAAAATTATTTCATTTTTAATGGTACCTATTTCCAACAACCCAATGGTTTAGCCATGGGCTCGCCCTTGTCCCCACTCCTGGCCGATATGTATATGGACAATTTTGAAAAAGTTTTGTTCTCCTCAGCCTACCCTCTCATTAATAATGTATTTTGTTGGTTAAGATATGTAGACGATGTCTTCTGTGTGTGGACAGGTTCTGATAGGCAACTAGATCAGTTTCTAGCACATCTAAATTCTATCAATTCTAATGTACAATTCACGTGTGAAAAAGAGGAAAAAGGTTCCCTGAATTTCCTCGACCTATCCATTTCTAAAGACAAAGATGGGTTACAGTATTCCATTTTTAGGAAAGAAATGTATACAGACCAATTAATTAATTCCTCTTCAAGGCATTGCTTCACCCAAAAGCTTTCGGCATTTCATGCAATGATCCACCGTTTGACCGCTATCCCTATGTCAAAATTCAATGTAAATAAGGAACTTAATGTAATTAAAACGTTAGCAGTAAACAATGGGTATTCAGAAGATCTAATAAATAAACTTTACCGGAATAAACTTACAAAAATAGCCTTAAGCCACATTTACAACCCCGAACATGTAAAAGATCCCACTGCCAAATGGCGGAGAATACTATATCTTGGGACTATTTCTCAAAAAGTAATTAAAAGTTTACCTAAAGAAAAAATTAAATGTGCCTTTTACAGTCGTTCATGCCTTAAGAACCTGATCTCTCACACTAAAGACAAAGTCCCCGAAAACGAGAGGAGTGGAGTGTATGAGTTAAAGTGCTCGGATTGTAGCACAAAGTATATTGGACAAACAGGACGGAAATTTAAAGAAAGGATTAAAGAACACCAAACATGTGTAAAAAATAAGAACATAACATCCCTCTTTGCAAAACACCTCATCGAAAGTGATCACAAAAGTGACTTTGTGACAAAAATTATTCATTTTGAAGAAAAAGGTCAAAGGCTCGATGCTTTGGAGCAGTTAGAAATTTTGAAATGTGTCCGTTGGAAAGATGATCTTGCCAACGAAATTTTGTATCCCTCCCACTCCCCACTCCTAGACCTACCACTCTTCTAAATCAAAAATGTAATTCTCTTTTCTTCCCAGCTACATTGTAACCTTTTTTACCCCTCCGACCTCCCTCTCTGACCAACCCCCCCCCTCCTATGATCAGAAGGTATATATAGCCAGCGTGCTTCTATGAGGACCACCTGATGATGACGTTCAACGTCGAAACCTGGGTCGTGTGTTTTTTAAATAAAGTGTGTGGAATTACAAAGTCAATTATTTCATTACATTTCAATGTGCAATTATTTGTTAGATGATGGTATATTTATTTGCATGCGTGTAAAATGAAAGAATTTTGCATCCATGTATGCGCCATTGTGGGTATGGATTTGCATATTTGTGTTGGTTTTGAATGTGCTTTTATTCCCTTTTGCGGGTGGTGACCTTACACCCACCGCCACATGCCCTTGCGGCGGCTTTTGTACGTTTAGATGTAGAAGTGCTCCGAGTTATGTGCAATTTTACAGTTCACCTCCAAGGTAAAAGTCTCGATTACATCTAGGAATGCTATCCACTGTGTCAGGTTGCATTTAACTGCTCGCTCTAACGAGTTCTTGATCAATATAATGAGAAATTTTCAATATAAGATTGAAACCTGGGTTGTTGAAATGAAAGAAATTGATTTAATCATTTACTACCGTGCACTCCGATTTAACGGTCAATGAGGTATCAATTGAGACGACGGATGTACGTATCCTCGAGATTTGAGAAACAAAATACCTCGAATTAGATTATCGATTTGGACGAATCGTCTGGAGTTAAACATGCAGTCGACCTGATTTTTTCTAGATTCATCCCATCTTTGCCCAGGGATGCGGAGTTCGCTTCGTCGGCACCGATAGTTCGCCATGAATGACGACTGACGACACATCCGCTCCCTACTCCCCCTTCATTTGAATCCCCTGACTTTTAATTGATTCTCAGTATGTCGTGCAGCGCTTGTATTAATCTTGAGTTCTTCATGTAGATGATATATATGCAAAGAGCGAAACGAGCAGTGCCTCGTCTTCATTGGAACCAGAGAGTTCCATTTCATCCTTTCCTTTGGTCATTTGCGAACTGGGTCGCCGTTGTGCCTTATCGGCATCAAGAGATCGTTTCGAGACGGCCCCACTCATTCGCGTGGTGAGTATGCTCGCCATCCGTGCTCCGAACCCTAATTTCGATATTTTCCCCTCCGCACGGCGATGACTACGACGCCGTAGAAACGAATGGTGACGTTAATCGTCGGATAACGCACGAGCACCACCCGCGGAAACGGCGGGCGCTTGCATCTGTGATGTCTTGTGCTTGGTTGTGATTGGTTAAGTTAGCAGAAATCGGCGGAAATAATGAATATCTAACGTTTTTTATCTTTGTATAACCGTCGGAAAGATTAGATGCAAGCACTATCATGCATAACAAGAGTCGAATTCAGTCACATTTATTTCAAAGATCTGTTTTCCTTCGAGTTTGACTTCAATAGTTTCCAATTGATGTAATCGCCTCTTCTAATTCCACTTCGATTAATCCATCATTTCTATTTATTCATTGTTTGCTCTCGTGTAACATTACGTTTACTTGTTGGGGGAAAATTAAGAACTCAATGCTTCAGAAATATTATTTGTTACAGTAAACTGATGCCTGAAATAGCATGCGTATTATATTTCTCGTGGCACGTTCAGAGAATCCAAAAAATGTGAGAGAAGAATTTAACGATTAATGTTTGCTAATTTATTACTTGTTTTTTTTTTATTGAAGAGAAATGATAATTAACAATTGTGATGTTCACTGTAGCATTTTTTTTGGAAATCACAAATTTTAGTTTTCATTTCTCTCCAATATTACACATAGTTTCCAATTTCCTACACATAGTACATTCATATATATGTATATATATACACACATGCATATACAGATATATATATATATATATATATATGTATATATAACCATGTATATATACACATACATATACATACAGGGTTCGTCCGGAAAATAAGTGTACTGATTTTTTCCCGCCGCTCCAGGCGCGCCCAGCACCGCTATGACGGGCTGCGATTGGAGGGGGGTATGTTGGCAAGCGACGCTGAAAAAGGCAGTCGGCTCTGAGCTGTGGTGTAGTGAGGAGCTCTGTTAACACGAACCTCCACGCTCGACCCACGTCACGGAACGCGATGCCGAAGTTTTTGGAGCAGCGTTATTCCATCAAATTTGCGGTAAAGCTTGGGCAATCGTCTACCGAAACTGTCGGTATGATTAACCAGGCTTACGGGGAGTCAGCCATGTCCAGAAACATGATCTTTCGGTGGTACAAGATGTTCGTGGAGGGCAGAGAAGAGGTCGACGACGAACCACGGCCTGGACGCCCATCAACGACACTCACCGACGAAAATGTGCGAAAAGTTCGCGATGTACTGAACTCTGATCGTCGTCTTAGTGTTCGGATGATAGCAGAGCAGTGTAATGTGCCAAAAACAATAGTGCACGAGATTATTAGGCACCAATTACAGATGCAAAAAATTTGTGCAAAGTTGGTGCCGAAAGTGCTCAGTGATGATCAAAGACTCAATCGCTTGGAAATCGCGACACAACTTGCGGATCACTGCAAAAATGATCCACATTTTTTAGAGAACGTTGTTTCGGGTGACGGGACGTGGATCTTTGAGTACGACCCGGAGTCGTTTCCGGACGGACCCTGTGTATATATATATATATATATATATATATATATATATATATATATATATATATATATATATATATATATATATATATATATATGTGTGTGTGTGTGTTTGTGTTACTGTGTATTTTATATATATATATATATATATATATATATATATATATATACAGGGTTCGTCCGGAAAATAAGTGTACTGAGCTCAGGAAAAAAAATTTATTACACTTTTACATATCTTAAGCTAATATTCCTCAAAATAGGACCCTTGTGAGTCGATACACTTGTTCCAGCGGCGTTCCCATTCCTGGAACGCTCCCGCGAAGGCATCATCGGGAACCTCTCGAAGACACGTCGCCACGGCCTCTTTGACGGCGTCCAAAGTCCCGTATCGCGTTCCTTTCAAACGCCTCTTTATCTTCGGGAACAGAAACTCCTCTTTATCTCCGGTGGTGCCAAGTCCGGGCTGTAGAGCGGGTGCGGCAGCGTTGCCACGCCGTGCTTGGCCAAGAAGTCCGACACGACAAGCGCGGTGTGAGACGGCGCATTGTCGTGATGCAGCCGCCAGATGTTTTTGATCGCTGGCCGGACGCGGGCGACTCGTTTTCGAAGCCTATCGAGCACTTGGACGTAAAATGCAGCATTTACAGTTTGTCGTTCAGGTACAAATTCGTAGTGGACGACTATATGATACAATTATTTTTGGGATTGGGATGGTGCGGTACGCGCTACGTTACAGGCTTCCCACCGAGAGTGCTCGGGTTCAAATCCCGGAAGCAACAAGTATTTTTCAGTGGTATCCCGATCCCTACTCGAGGTGCTTTGTGAAGAGCACTTTGAGTAAGTACGACGTCCGTTGGATGGGGTGTTAACACTTTGGACCACTTGGCGTCTACAGTAAAGTGTAGGCTAACGCCGACGTTAAGTTTCTCTCCACCCTTCCTTTCCGATCCATCCCTCATGGCGCAAATGAGCTTAGTCGTCGGTCGCCTCCCATAAAAAACTACTACGAAGTATCTTGGAGGTCTTTTAAATGGATGCGTAAAGAAAAACGTTGGCGAAAGAAACATTTGTAATGAGAGAATTGATGGCAGGAATGGTACTATTTTATTAGGTAATCTAGCGGTTAAGGTATGTTTTTGGATGGGCACAGCTACTAAGTAAGTATTTTGTGACTCCTAACACAACACAAAATCCAGTATCCTACTCTACATCAGGTCCCTCTTCATTTCTGAGTACTTTCTTCCTCCCTTCATCCCGTCCAACATCCCTATCCTATTCCTTCCCTCTCCTCTTTTGCCCAACATTCTCCCCTCTATTACAGTCTTCAACATCCCACTGCCGGTCAATACCCCCTTCATCCACTTTTCATGCCTCCATAGGATTTCTTCCAACAAACCCCTCTCCTCGCCCACCATACCAAGTACTTCCTCATTTGTTTTCTTCTTTGTCCATTTCGCCTCCTCCATGCTACTATATCAGATGATAAAAAATAGGTTATTTACCTACATTAGGACAGAGAGTTGTTTGTGATTCCACTGAAAATATATTAATTACGAGACGACCCGGGTTTTGACGTTCAACGTCATCTTCAGGTGACAACTCTGACGGAAATCCATCTATATATATATTACACTCGAGTGGGGGCGGGTTGGTGAGAGGGTGGGTGGGGGGAATGGGGGATTGAGCAATGAGAGTTAGAGGGAAGGGTAGAAACATGAGGCACCCTATAAGGAGCGTTCCTCCGATTGGCGGAAGAAAGTGGGTGGGTTTTAACGGTTCATAGAAATAAATTCAAAAATGTTTTACACATCTATGTGGTCAAGGGAGGTATGGGGGTGGGGGAGTAGAGGGATTCTTACCCTCATAAGCTCTAGTATCGAGAAGTGGTAAGTTTAGGAGGGGGGAGTGGGAGGTGTACAAAAGGTCATTTACAATATTCTCTTTGGAGCGTACACTTTTAAAATTTCAAGCTGCTCTAAAGCGTCCAGTCTAAGTCATTTCTTTTCTACATGTAACATTTCAAATTTAAAGTCAGTACTCCAGTGGTTGTATTCAAATAAATGTTTTTGTTCTTCACGTAGGTTTGGTACTCCTTCACCCATTCTTGAAATTTTCGGCCGGTTTGTCCAATATTCACTGCGTCAAGCTCACATCTTAACTTATACACTCCACTTTTTCCATTTTGTGGAATTTTGTCTTTTGGGTTGGAAAGTAGGTTCCTGAGGTTCGGTTTATTATAATAGGCTAATTTAAACTTATCTTTCGGCAGTTTTTCTGCAAATTCTCAAAGTAATGTGATCCAGATATAGGATTCTACGCCATCTGGCAGCAGAGTCTTCTTGGGTTTTATAAATGTCTCTGACTGCCAGTTGATTAAGTTTTTTAAAATACAATTTATCAATGAGCTAGAAACTTCTTCAGCCAAAAAACAATGGATAAATGAGCAGTTGTCTCATGTTTTTACCCTTTCCTCCAAAAATCATTGCTCAATCCCCGACCTCCACCCACCCAACCTCCGACCCTCCCACCTCCCCGCCCCTACTGGGGTGAAATAGATAGAGACGGATTTCCGTCAGAGTTGTCACCTGAATACTAGTATGACGTTGAACGTCGATACCCGGGTCGTCTCGTAATAAAAAAAATGTCAGTGGAATCACAAAGTTACTATTTTCTATTTCCAATATGAATCGTTTCCATTATGTAACTCCTGAAACTATAAATTTTAACAGCATTGCATTTTAAGGCTCAAAACCCTGTTGATTGGGGAAATATGAAGAAGAGCGGATTGAAGACTTCTGAGGTGTGGACGGGGAAAATATAGAAGAAGAAATAAAGTTTGCCAGAGAAGAAGACTAAAGTTTTAAAAGTGGCGGGAGGAAGAAGAAATCTTGAGAAGAGGGGGAACGATTGGACGGAGATGTGGAATGGCCATGGAATATGTTTGACAGGGTGGACGCTGGAAGAGAATTCGATTTTTTGACGGCATTAAGACTGGTTTATGATTTGATCAGTAATATTTATTAATTCAAGCGAGCATTCTGATTTTAAAGAGCTGATGAAGGAAAGATTTACGCTACTTAATAATTTAAATAAGATGGAGTACAAGGGATTGGTAAGAATTGGTAATATGCGGTGTTAAACCAAGTTTTAATGGGTAAACTGCTTAGGATGATTGTAATGATTTCTTCCTCATGCGCAGTATTACTTGGGTACTTGCATTTTAGCTGCCTTGTTTCACATTATCCACTGGCATTTTAACTCTTAGAGGTAAATTTTCTAAAACGTAATTATTCTCTTCCTTGGTTTTGCCAATTAAGGCTTTAGCAGGTTTGCCTCACGTGCTCATCTGAAGTGGTGCTCTCTTTTGTGTTTTGCTAGCGTCTCCAGGTATTGCTCTCATAGATTAGTCATTAATTTTGCATCTTTCTTGCCGTATATTTATTTAGCTCAAGAACTGGAATATACGAATACAAGTGCATTTAAATCATTTATGCCTGAGCATCTTCGGTTTTCCTCACACGAGGTTAGGCTGAAAACTAATGCACACATGCTTGCAGACCACAAACAAAATGACCTTAGAAGCACTCCTGGTAGCATGTGGAAGTAACATTCCCCCCCAACATGAATGCTCAGGTTTGAGGACGTTTCTTTTATCCAGAGTATTTCAATAAGTGGATGTATGGCTGTGTTCTAGTGCTCTGTCAACGCGAGTTAAACTGCGTGCTGTTATCGAATTTTTAACTGCTAAAAAAGTGACTCCAACTGAGATTCATCGTCATTTAAAGGCTTTTTATAATGATAATGCTGGTGATAGGACTAATGTCAATCGATGGATAGTAAAATTTCGTGGATGCGAGTCTGGAAAAGCCATATTTTTTATAAAACACGCAGCGGACGTCCGATCACTGCCACCTACGATAAACATCGCAAATTCGTCGAAGATTTGTTTAAAATAGACCGGCGAATCACTCAAAAGCGTATCAAAAACCTCCGACGTCGAGTTTGTCGTTTTGAAGGCAGCCTGGCACTAATAGTCTTGCAACATGGCAACGCTCGTTCGCACACCTCGCACGCAACTGGAGAGGCTCTGCGAAACCTGAAATTTGAACCGATTCCAGTCCTTTCCTATTCCCCCGATCTTGCGCCTTTTGATTTTTATTTTTTTCCGTTAGTCAAGGGTAATCTCAGACGATGGGGTGAAGGCATCTGTCAAGTCCTGGATTCGAGAAAAGTCGGAATAGTTTTTCAGTGACGGAATGAAAAAACACGTTGGGAGAAATGTTTTAGCCTTAACCGTGACTAAGATGAAAAACAAATATATGATTTTGAAACTTAAGAGTTGTACTTAAATGTACTATTTTCCCGATCTAGCTATTTGTTTTTGTTTGTCGTCTATAAGCTGGTGAGCATTACTATTCAGCCTACCCTCGTATGTTTGTGTACCTATATAAACTTTTTCTTTGTTTTGATTCTCTACTTAGGATGGTTTAAAAGGAGGTGGGGATCTGTTTCTGTCAATATCATATCCCTTATCTCCGGGACCTTTGTTTAGCATTCGATTCTTCCTTTCGGTATCGTCTATGGTATTGATACTGGCTCTTTCACACGTAGTTCTCTTATTCATTACTTCCTCTTCATGGGGTCGTATTTCTTTGCTTCTTCTTCAGCCCTTATACGTTTCGAGGTTCGAGTTCGCAAGGAGTAAAAAAGCAGCTCTCAGCGGCGTCCAGCCAAGGGCCGTTTACTTTTGGATGAGTGGCGTTCGATGCGTGAGCACTCATCGGTTACTCTTGCCTCCCTACAAGAGGCCAAAATCATTTCGGCTCCACCCCTTCCCTTCGCTGGACCGAAAAAGCTTCCCCATCCATCTCCCTTTCATCTCCTCGAGGGCTCTGTTCCTCGCATCCTTCCCCTTTCAACTGTCGGCTCCATACTAAAAGACCCCTACTTTACGCGCCCGAAATTCTCCTCTCTATTACCCGTTAAATCAGCCGAACGAAACTTTAAACCTACCGTCATCCTAATTTCCTCTCTCACTCCTTCGCCTTGCTCTCATTCCGCTCATGATCCTCCTCGTTCTCTGCTTAAATTGGTAATTTCTCCAGAAAATATCCCTCAGCGCCTCTCTCTTTGGCGAATACGGCTTTTTATAATCCGGCCAACCTTCACGTAAGTCCTTATCTCCTTCCTCTTCACGCTATCCTTTAATTCGTCCTTCCCTTCGCGTTTTCCGAACGCGCACACCCGGCGAGGCGGAGTGATTCGGCCGCCCTGGTTGAGCCTCGACTCTGGGCTGCTCTCTCTCCCTCTCTCTAATCCCCTCGCAGCGCCCCGCACTCAACCTCACACTTGAGTGCGGGGAGATTCGTAGCAGCTAGCATGTGTAGATTGAGCGTCGGTTGGGGTCAGCGCTGCGCATCCCGACCCGCGGATGATATCGGGCATTTACTTGAGTTTGAGAGGGATGCAGTTAAGGGTATTCGACTCCGTATATGGATTAAAAACAAAATATAGTCGAATGGGACGACTACGGCCTTCGTTCCTTTCAATACCTCGTTATAGGGAGGAAAGAAGTCTCGTAATACCATATTTCCTCTGGGATACCATACCAATTAAATTTTGACATCCCTTTATCGTCATTATCAAGGGGAGAAATTCGTTTGCCCTAATGCTTTGGTAACGGAGTCATGTTTCAATCGGTATGTTCTAGTTGGGCAAAAAGGAGAGGGATTTTTATATTATTTTAATTTTAATTAATGTAATTAATTCATTATGTCTTTTTTATGTATATTATATAATTTATTTACAAATGAATAAATTATCAATATTAATAATTATTATTTTGTAAATATTAATATGTACAACCAATGTGATCGTAGTTTCCTTTGAGGAAAAAAATCTAATCAAAACTTTTACAGTTCAATAAACGCTTCATCTGGTGAAAGCGATATCAACCAATAAGAACCTTTTCTCGACCGTAGTCAGTGAACTATGCGAATTATTGACGTTTGGTATTTTACAAAATCATTATCCTTTTGATAAAAATTACCATGTGCAACCTGTCAGACTTAACAGTGTGAATATGGAAAAGAAAACAACTCGCTGGCGCTATCCGCGATCTTGTCAGAAATCTTCGTGAATTTCTTTGACTATTGGTTTTTCAGTGAGAGAGCAAGTCCTACCAGGGATATTGTTCTGGAACCGATACGTTGAGTTAGAGAGACAGATGGAATAAGGAAATATTTTTCGCATATGGAGGGAACACCAAGGCACATTAATAATATTCTCCCCTCTCTAAATGCCAACCATCCAGCATTAAATTTCACGTTGGAATTGTAAACATGGAGCCACTGAAAATACATAGGTGTGACCTCACATCGGCACAACTGCACCTTGGGATTCGGCCTCTACCGGGGACCTACTCACAGCGACCTCGCCAAACATGCTCTTCTCAGCACCGCTTTTCCCAAAAGGAGGCTAATTTTTCTCCATATCCATCGCCTTTTATAATACATCTCCTACTTAACCAACAAGTGAGCAACTCCCGCTTTCTACATCAACCAAGAATTGAGCATCATCAAACAGGCTCCGTCGTCTACTGCATATATCTTGGAGAACAGTGGCAACGAAACAGGCACCAGAAACATTTTATCTTCAATACCCTATAAATGGTATGCATAATATGGTATGCAGCTCGCTGGCGCAAGTTAATCTATTTTCAGTCACATTCTAATCACTGTCTACCCTGAAAACGAGAAACTTTAAACCAAGAATATTTTTATAAAACACTGTATAGTCACTTTCTCACACTCACGCTCTCCCTAGCTTTTCAAACAAGTCTCATTCTTCGCTTAGACTATCCCTATTTTATTGCTCTCTTTCTTCACTGTCATTTACTTGGAGTATACGAGTCTGTTTAGGTGTATCCTTGAATTAAGTATGCATTTAAAAAACGATAAACACAGCAATCAACCAGGTCGGTTTGGTAGGTGATGGCAGAGTTCACCCAGTACTAAGCCCTATACGACGTGTGAAATTCACACATCAGGCTAGGGGGCTAGTTCCTTTCCCTATATATATGTATATGTATCTGTAAATATATATATATTGCACATCGAATATATATATATATATATATATACATATTTATATTCGATGTGCAAAACTGTGCATATTGAATGTGTGTCTGTCTATATGTATTTATGTGTATTTATGCATGTAATTATAAATATTATCCCTAATATAGTGTGTATATGACAATTAGCTAAATGGAAGATGGGACCATAAAGTCTCAATGCCGCCCAAATAAAGACCTCTATCTATCTATAAGTGCATTAACTCCACCGAGTAGATGGCAATGCGATGAACTGCGCTGGGTTAGGAACACAAACAACCTCCTTTCCAGTTCGCAAAATAATGTTCATAAATCCAACTACAGCTCAAACAGTTGTCAAGTCAATGAGTACTTATTCACCCGAAATTCAACCATAGTGGTCCCTGTGACTAAAAACTGGTGCGCCGGTTGCCTTAATCTACCTCTTCATAATATCCCGCAATCCTCCGCAAGGACGCGTGGCGAGGGGTGTCAGGTGACCCGTGACCCTTCAGGTCAATAAACCGTGACCCTTCAGGTCGATCTGACCACCACTTCTCTTCATCCGCATTCCCACCTTAGTGCCCCCAACTATTAAAAAAAATAGGATATTGTCATATGTTTTATTAATAATTTTGGCCACATAATGAGGATGCTTCTTGTTAAATTGTGCCTACCTCTGATGCGTACTCAATGGGAATGTACGTACTATAAGGCATAAAAGCTCCCAGGTAATTCGTTGACTTCAATCAAAAGAATATTGTTGTAATAGAGAAATGCGTATTGAAATTATCATTGAACCCATTGCAATTCCACAAAAATTCAATTAAAATTTTTGATTCTTATAATAATTTGGTTCAGGACCAAATCTTACTTCGAGGTGTATCTTCCTAAATTATCTCTCTCCTCGTGAACAATCCGAAAGCTTTAGAAGCAAAATGACTGTGACGTTAACGTGTCAAAATATATTCGTATGCACTTGATGTAGTATATTTCACCTTTGGGGAAAAATTTCTTCATAGTCCATTCTTTACCATCATGCAATACGTGGTGCCCATAAAATTTCCACTTTATGAGATGGCGCTGGAATGTCTTGTGACTTAGGTCAATGAGATGTTCCGTTCCCCCGTTTTCGAAGCTAGCCAGAAAAAATTCATATATCGTATTAAATACGAAGACCAAAATTTAGAACCTCGGCCAGTTGATATTAATTGAAACCTCAAGGGGAAAATGAGTCAAAATAGCACCTTTAGATTAAAACTGATAAACTATTGAGAGATGAATATGCCATTAGACAGATTTCTCGGTGCATAAACAACGATCAATATTTGGCTTTTCCAGCGCTTCCTTTATTGGTGACATGAACTAACTTATAATACTAACTTTGTTATTTTGTGGTCGCCTAAATCCTAAAAAAAATCATTATATTGATGTGTAAAAATAACTTGTACATTCGAAAAACTTTTAAAAGTGCGATTATTGTAGTTTTCATTAACTTACTGATGTGGTGGTATATGTAATACAGGTGGAAAATTCAATTGAATCCATGAAATAATTGTTTAGCTTGGGAAGAAGACTCAGTCTGTGAATACATTCCGAACTCTCAACTCCAACACGCTTGATAACGTCGAGACTTGAAGAGTAACAAACTCTCAATAATTGTGATAGTGCTAGAGCAATCAACCCATATCATATTGGAACCGTAACACCAACGAGTGTCGCTCCTTATCGACAACAACGTAATCACCCGGATTTGAAAAATAAAATTAAATTCGGATCTCCGTAGCCGACATGCTGAAAACTCGGGTTTCTCACCAATTATATTTTCCCATTGGCTGGGACGTCGGGATTGATGAGCTGACTCAAGTCGCGTGAAGGCTTTCTCTCGTTACGGACCTTAAAAATTAATCTTCCAGCAGCCCTCTTTCTCCATAATCTGCCACTCCTCCATTCTCTCACGGAACCCTGGCGGAATGTTCATGTCTGGAACTCGTTTGATCCGTTCCGGGAAGGGAGGGAGAGAATTCGCCCGAAGGGTGAGAGATTTCAGCTAATTTCGACTCGGGGGGTGGGAACGGGGGTATCACCTCTCCCTTCGAACCAGCCGACCCTCCGGGGAGCGAATGTGCTGGGTACGAGGCCCAAGGGTCGTCATTAGAGTGGGGGGTCAAGACAGTCGTCGACGAAATGAATTGGATTACGAGATGGAGGCATCCCACTCGCCCGCCCTTCCGAGAGACACCGGTGAAAATGTAGATCGTGAATTCAAACTAATTTCGTACTTGCCCCTCACTCCCGAGATCCATTGCCTGGGATACATCTACATCTACATAAAATCCTGCTAGCCGCTAGCAAGGGCGTGTGGCGGAGGGTGTAAGATCACCACCCGTAAAAATAAACAATACCACATGCACAACTCTACGCACAGTGGTCTAAGCACTCATGAAAAAATCCCTTGATCCAACACCCATGCAAACACATGCACCATAAACCAGCAAACAATTGCACGCCAGGATAGAATATGGAATCCATCCAACAACGCGTAGGCCAGAATATGAAAAACAAGAATGCGAAACTCCACCACCACATGAACATGCAACATAAAATGCTCTCCTCCCCAAGGACACAGGTTGGGAATGTGATCCAACGCTGCAAGCCGCAGGAGGGGCCCCCCACAGAGAGGGGCCAGGAACGGAAGGGGAAACAAAAAACAGACAAAGCAGGGCAAGTAATACTGTTCATTCGTATCATTTGAAACGAAACATGCGCAAAGCGTATTTATTCAGATAACTGCGGGAGATGCCGCGAAAGATTGCCTGAACCTCAGTCTTTGTGAAATGTGTACTAGAATTATTTATGTCCGAATAATAATTTTCTATATATATATATATATATATATATATATATATATATATATATATATATATATATAGCAAAAATTCCACTTGCCACCCTCAGCGTCTAGGGAATAATTAGGTCTATTTAATTGCATCATGCACTCTCACTAACCTCGTGTTGTTGTCAAAACCCTTCCCCTATGACCACATTTGAGCACCATTAAGTGGTGTAATACTCTTAAGAGACATAATGTATTTCACACTTGATATTAACCTATTGCTTTCCCCTTTTTTCACATTTGTGCCCGGTATCAATTATGGAAACATAAAATTAGTGAGATTAAGTGTAGAACAGATAGATTTAAGATATCATTTTGCCACGGACGATAAGGGGTCCGAATAGCATTGTCCAAACCTTGGTAGGAGTAAAAATATTATGGTCATTAAGAGTCTGGTGTGTATTCACCCCCTACCACACCCTAGCGGTGGCTTGCAGGGTACTAAAATATGAAAACTTAATTTTAATTTCCTCTGCACGATCATCAGAATCTATCATTCACGTTAAAGTTTTGATCATGCCGTGGGCATATGCATAGTTAATCTCCTTTAGACGAGCAGGTTCAGTTGCATAATAACTTCTCAACATAAAAGTCTTTTTTAGAACCCGTAAGAACGAGTTAAAATACAGGATTTTAGCTAGGAGCAGAGATATTTGAAGTGCCCTAAGAGCATTATTTTCGTGGAAACATCTCTTAACTGGTTCATTATTGGTTGCACCATTTTAATACTTTCACCATAGCCCGCACTATCCTTCCCTTCCGAAATTTCATAAGCCGCGATCACATCAGCTGAAATGATAGCAAATAAAGTTTTATTCTTCCCCACATTTTTATATGGAAGTGTGAAACTTGGGCATGCCAGGGTAAATATAAAGCTGGTGGGTGTCAGGGGGTATTGAGAGTATTCGTGGTAAAAAAATAGGAGACATAGGAGGGAAGAAGCGGTCGAATGGATCATGAAATAATGTGGATTCCAAGTAGAGCAATAGAAAGTACAAGGAATCGAATGACAGTCGAATCACTAAACACATAAAAATGGGTGAATTTAATGAGAAAATGGTAAATATTGATATATACATGACAGTATGAGTAAATGAAGTCGAAGAGGCTCTCAAGACGATGGGTATCGGAAGATTCAGGAAAGACAATGCATGTTTTAAACATTGTATGGATATGATAGAGATGAGAACGGTATACGAGGATAGGTTAGCATGGCGAAAATTAGTAAAAGGGAATACGTCTTCTTTCATATCCTATGACCAGGGTGTCCCTGGCAGCCTCGACAAAACAAATGGCGTATAGAGTACGCAGGTATCAGTCCAAATTCCTTTACGTTCAAGGACTCAATCTGATTCTTATGAGGAGTCATCCGAGAGGAATTTTTGTGGCTTCGGTATTGCATCATAAAGTCAGGGGTCTGTTTTGGACTAAGAAGAAAACGGTATGCAATGGAATGAATTCTGCAGATTATGAAATTCATTTTGACCATGGCTCATGCCCAGTCTATAAATTAGATCCAGCACTTTTTTTTATTTTCTATAAATGGACGGAGGACGGGGGACAGTTGTGTTCCTCGTTAACCTATTTTCTGCTCGGAAAGCTCAAATTTTTCCTTGTCCAACCGACGCACGTTCCTAAAACTGCTGAATTTTCTTTCCCTCATCCTAAGCCACCCTCGCTTTCGTTATAAGCTGCCGTGGGCAAGATGGGAGGCTTCCTTCATACCGTGGTGACCCCCTTCCTCTATGTCGGACCGCGGCATACTATAATAACATGCGCCCCCCTCCCCCCATTCCCCCCCACCCGACTTTTCCGTCCGCAGCAGCAGAAACGAAAGTTATCTTCCGATTAGGGTGCTAAATGCGTCTGCCCTGGAATCTGAGCCTCGTAACTCAAATGCCTGAGCGTCCAGTTTATTTGATACACGCGACCCGCAATTTTTACCCCGCCTAAGGACCGGGCTCCATCTTTTTCCTTTTCTTAGCATGCCCTTATCCCCTTCGAGAGGGGCATTCCTTTTTGCTTCTTGGCCCGAAGGAGAGCAGGAGGGTGTGGTGTGTGCTGTGCTACGGTTGAGCAAATGTTTATCTTGGAAGGGCAGCAGGAAGAAGGTTCGCCCGCCAGCTTGGCTTAGAGTCGAGCACAAGGGGGCGAAGGTAGGGAACACAAGACTCTTCAATCCCATCTCTCTCCGCGTGTTTCGCCGTGTAATTTTGTACGGGCGAGTATTTAAATCCAGTGCATGGGGGACCGTGGATATTAAAATATGCTCTGAGAATATTTCATTTAATATTTTGTTTGAAATATCTCGTCGTCGTTTCGTCGTACGTGAGAGCATTTGCCGTGTTTTTTTAACAGAAAAAAACGAGATGTGTGTACAATTCAGGTTTGATGCAAGAGTGGCGGGCTTTCTGGATATTTATTATGATGATTAACCAGGCAGGGCCTGGGTGGTTTTGAAATTAGATTTATTTGAATTATCATTCCCGCAGCAGTTATCACAGATAGTATGTTATGGAGGAATTTGAAATTATGTATAATTATATTAGTGGATTAAGACAAAAGGTGTATGTCTTAGGAATGATTCCAAGTCCGTTCCCGTGTAACGATTGCAATTAAATGTAGCCATATGATTAACTACATTGAACCGGGTGTTCATCTGCCTAATGCCCTATCTTGCAAACTGACTAGATCGCAGGTTCGTATTTCGCGTTAACATGAAATGTTATGTTGTTATTTGGTTTAATGTCCTGTGTTACGTAATCCAACTTATTAAGTCAACAGTATTACAAAGTCTCATTTAGCCAACCAATTTTAGCACTCTCGTAGTCACTGAATTCTATGGTGAGGAGAACTAGCCCACCTTATTAAGAGAAAGAAATAGCCATGAAACCACATCAATGAAATACCGAATTCGCATAAGTCATAATGCAATTGAGTAGTAAAATACGAATACAATTTTGAGTTGAAAGAAAACATGATTTTCTTATTGCAAGAAGTTGATTTCAAGTACCAAAATCTTAGAAATGTAAAACTATTATTATCACTTAATATCAATTATACCGCGCTTTTCGAAGTCCTCTTTCGTTGATACGTATTCCAAGTTCAACTGTTTCGGAAATAGCGCTGGTAGTCGTAGTATGGTTCTCATGACCACTGAAGTGGAATTTATATTGGTTTTGCGCATGTCATAAACTCTTCCCCACTTAACCTTCATTCTTAATTCAATGAAGAGACAAAAAGAGGGGCTCAGAAAGCAATTTTTCGTGAATTGGGATGAGGGATACAGCGGGTGTCATTTCTCCTACCAAAAATTCTCAAATGGAAAAGGCATTATAAAATTGAGCGTTTTTAATGACCGCGGAGGCATCTGTAACTTTGAAAGTACCGGGATTATTTTATGGATGTCTTTATCTCGCAGCTTCCATGAATTTTCTTCATAAAAATATTGATGCTCTATTTGACCAGCTGGTGAAAATTCATGGCATAACAGATCCCACAAAAGGCTGCATCGATATCGGTTTTGAGAAGCTCTTACAAATTATCTTTTTACCTAAGTAAACGGCCTTTTACATTTTTATGAGGATTTTTTTGTCCGTATTCCTCGCGGAACACTCTTGGAAGAAAGTGGAAACTTCTTTCTAGAATATATCAATTCATAAAAAAACTTTCCACCAAATTGCTTACCTTGTTCTCAGAGGCCTAAATTTATATTTATGGTTTCATATTTTACAACTTGGACAGGTTCACATTGGATCGCCACGTGGAATACATATCGTACCATTTAGGGCATAAATGTGTCCTGAGGAACAGAAAGTCGGCTATAATTCTTCTCATGAAGCTACAGCGACGCGTCTCTCTCTGAAAACGTATTCTCACCATCTCGTAACTTCGCCATCGCATTGAATTCCACGTGACATCATTATCTTATTGAAATATTGAATGAAACGGGATCCAGTGAAATATTCTTATTTTTCTTTCTTTGCGCCCATACTTGCTGAACCCGATCAATATTCCAGGATACAAATTTAAAATAGATAATTTTCGAAATGAAAACGTGCGTGTAGAACATACATAAAAAATAAGTGTTAAAACCAAATATTTCAAATCGAACCGTGTTAACATTTGTTGTTATTCCGAACATTTTATAGCAACTCATGTTCTTCTCCATTCACATTGAATATCTTAACTCGATCTTTGAATTATATCATATTTTAGCAGTAGTTCAGCATAGCTTTTTTTTTAAATTTAACTCCATTAGACGTTGATTCGTGTGCATTTATTTATGTTTGTAAATCGTACATTTATGGATACTATATGCGATTCGTACACTTAGGTCTTGAGTTTGAGTCATTAATTCAATGACATTGAAAATCAGTAATCAATGACATTGAAATTTAACCATGCACTTTTTGAGTAATATAATCCCCTCGTCTATTTATATCTCTATATATTTTACCAAATCATTAAAGAATGTACTCTCTTTGCTATTTGGAAACTCACTACTTAAATTATGAAAAAATATTGAATTTAGAAATTAAATATTGAATTTGGGTGCTGAATATTGATATTAGCGAAATGTTAGCATTCTTTTTTCACAGAAATGATTAACCAATTAAAGATGAGCCATTTAATAACTTCACTTTGCTACTTATAATTTCAAGATAATATTCACGTAGTTAAACGCAGTTGATTTGAGTGCATTGTCGCAATCATTTTCTTTAAGTATTAAATTAATTGAAAGTTAATGTTTCTCACTGTTCTTTGTAAACATTTTGGTTTTTGAATAAATATTTTACATGCTTGAACAAAAGATAAAAATTAACAAAATTCTTATACCATATTCTTAGTTTTATTGACAGTTTTAAAACGGAGACACAATTGCCTTGGAAACAACAAGGAATATCACAAAGAATCCAGTATATTCCAAAACTAACTCGTATTTTCAGCATGTCTGTTGAATCGAGTGATTTCAGAGATAGATAGGGGTTATATGGCCGGTACTTTCATATTTACAGATTTTCTCCTTTATTTAGGAGATTGTATTAATTTTTATTTATGAAATGTCACTTCCAAATATATACAGATACACAGGTATTTATGGTCCATTCATACGTATTATTTTGTTCGCTTTTCGCATTCGTGTTCATTTTTATCCGTACCGGATGAATCTCCATGCCTGCTCGTCGTCGTACCCTCGCGTCTGTCTTCGCCCAATGAGGGAGAAGCCTTTCATTCATCCATCCATCCGCCCGGGAGAGCCTGCTGGCAATCCATCCGTCCTCATCCGAATCTACCGCCGCGCAAACACCGCAACCTGCGGCCTCTTCCCACGGATTGGCCGCCGTCAAAACAGCCCAGCCGTCGGTCCCACCGTGTTTACTAAATATTTTCCCCAGGGCACTCGTGTTGACTCGTCGGGTCTTCTGTTACTTCGCCGATGGTTTTGGAGAAAGGGGAACTCATACATGAGAGCTAAGATCCAGGTATTAAGGTGGACAAAAAAGAGAAGAGGTAAATGGCAAAACGAAATTATCAATGACATAAATCAGAGCAGGAAAGAGTAGCATCCTCCCAAGGTCCATGAGCAAAAATTATGGTTTATTAGTGTTTTGGGGCGTAGGACAAATCTGTAGTTCGCTTATAGTTGTAATGGCGAAAAAATAAAAAAATACAAATCGTAATTAAATGATTCCCACAGACTCCACGGAAAGTCATCAAAAATTAGGAAAATATACTACTATCCCAGCACTTATAAATTCCATTTTTATATTTATCATTCCGCCCGCATGATACAAGTAAGAATTTATTTTTTGTAATCGTTAGCTAAGATTTTTCTGAGGATTAAATATTTTAATCGGAATAGTTACCGTTAATATACTCGTGTAGAAGTCCATCCCGTACATAGATTAACCCCGAATTACTTCCGAAAATTTATGTGTTTTTCATACTTCGTGTATGATTCACCGCTAGTTGTTCTCGTAATTATTAAATGCTGTTAATTTAATTTCAGGGAATTCATTTTTATTATAACTTGTGCATTTTTGTTTAATTCATGTTTTTCATTAATGTATATTCTACTGAAGGAATTATTAATTCTAGAACATTTAACGGTAGTTATCAAGTCGTTAATAATTATATTTATTTCGATTATTTAAAATTATCGGCTCTATCGACCATTATCATCGGTAGTGAGATTTCGAGGATGTTCCCGCCAGTACCGCGAGTACTGCCAAAATGGTACTTTTACAACTGTTTGCTTTCACCGATTTACTGCGACAAGCAGGCAGCAGTTTTTGTGGTAAGAAATGTCATAAATATGACAGTATTTCTTTGCGACAATGGCAGTGAATATCAGAATGCAAACTTGCAAACATTTTTTGACTTATTATAAATGCATAAGTACCTCTCTCATGTATCGTTCGGCCGTGATATTTTTCATTGAAATTTTCTCTTGTCCTTACCGATCGTCGAAAAACTGTCTGAATGGTATCTGATGGACTGAATTTAGGAAAATCAACATTGCACACTATTTTAACCAAATATTTGGGTTTTTAAAAATAAGTACAAATATTGCCCCATATTCAGCATTGATTATACGCCAGTTTCTGGAAAAAAATGCAATCACCATCCTTGATCATCCTCCTTATTCGCCAGATCTCGCCCCTTGCGACTTTTTCCTATTCCCAAAAAACAAAAATGTGATGAGGGGACTTCAGTACATGGACACAATAAAGCAAGAAACAACAAAAAAACTAAAAAGCCTGACTCCCTAAGACTTCCAATAGTGCTTTAAACAGTAGAAAAAAAAGATGGAATAAGTGCATAGCAACGAATGGAGAGTACTTTGAAGGGGACAAAATCGGTATAGACTAAATTTTATAAATTAAAGTTTGTATGGCCTCAGTTCGCGTATTTATTGGACAGACCTTGTATGCTCATTTATACAAGCATACATATTTATGTATGCAACGGTCCGTTATGAATGACCCATTATTTCTCCAAATTAGTCATTTACCTGAAATTGCTCTGTGCAATGTTGCCAAAAAGTGTTTATTTATTTCTTAAAAGAGGGTGGAATAAAATTCTAGCATGCCCTTAAATATGTGTTAGGCAGAATTTTTTGGGACCCGCTCTTCCATTGGTGGTCTACCTCTCCGTCATGGATGTAAGTAATTTCCCGAGAGGCTTCACGGGACACCGTGGAAGGTTCGGGGGCGGGGGGTGGAATAAAGTCCATTCCGTCGAGCACCGCATCCCATGGGGGCTGCTTAGAAAAGAAAGTAAACAGAAAATTAGCGACAGTTTGTTTAATGTGGCGAAATTGGGTACTCACTTACAGCTCGTCTTTACGGAAGCACAGCAGTTACTAAAATAAGTATGGGCATTAGACAGTGTTATAGTCCTCACCAGAACTGCTCCATATGGAGAGGCAGAAAATAAGAATGGTACAAAGAAAGGAAATAACTTCAACAAAGAAGGAGAAAGCATTCTGTGACTTTGCTGGCGAGCCCTCAGCTTAAGTGGGAGAATCTAGGAGATCTACAGGCCATGTAGAATACGATTGGACAAGGGTTTAAGAAATTCAGTCTGAAAATCAGTTTTTAGGAAACTTTACCCCTATTATGTGAAAGAGAGAAGGAAAAACAAGATATTTATTTGTTAGTTATGTCCATCCAAAGTCCAACCTACCTTAACCGGTGGATTACCTGATAATGCAATTACAATTGAATTAAAATGGAGAGCCAAATTTGTATTACGATATTCGGAAGTGTTCTTTGAGTCTGATTATTATTTCTAGCGTATCTTCTCTTTGGGAATACTAAGGAAAAATTTTACAGGCGATGCATTGAGCTAAGCGATTCCTTTTACTTATTCTGACGTCTTCGGACTAGCATGATGGCTCTTGTTACATACGTTTCTCCAAGTACAAAAACTGAATCTTATGCTAGACAACAAAGATTATAGCTGAAAGAGTGAATTAAGTTGGTAGAATCAGAATCTATCTCCACTGTCGAAGGTGTTCGCTAAAATACTGAGAAAATCCCGATTCCCAAAATAAATTCGGCACACAATAAAACTCTTGATTTTTTTCAGCGCAAATGCAAGTCATAGGAGGGTAAAAGAACGCGAAAATAAATCTAAACAAAAAGGATTCAGAGGCGGAGGAAGGGAGAAAGATTGGAAAAGTGCGCAAAAGGAAGTAGGAAAGGGATAATCTGAGAAAGGGAGCGAACTTTCTTGAATAGCGCATTACTTCGCGGCTTGGCGGATGGGGTGGGGAAGGTGAACTTGGAAATGAAAGAGAAGCGAAGGACATTGATCGCACGCCGTGACGCTCAATGTGGCATGCGGAATATTCCACCGGAGGAATAACAAATGCCTTACTTTGAGCGCCTTGAAATGCAAAATAGGAATAACTATTACAGTGAGTTAATTATTTTTATTTGACTTAAAAAAAGATTTAAATTTATATAAACACTTTTCATTCAATTTTTAAGAACTTGTAAAATGCAGATGAAATGACTCTAATGCTTTTAAATATGTCTTTTAAACTATTTAACGGCTGCATGTCGGGGAAGAAAACCCCATGGCTAAATTATAACTTAAGTATACTATATGCAGACGTAGATTGTCTTCGGTATCCCTCAATCATTAGCATTTTAACGAGAGCCGTAGGTTTCATGTACATAGTAGAACGTAGTAGTATCCCGTAGAAAACGAAGACACAGTCTTCTGCTTGTATTCTATACTTGAGGTGCTTTAAAATGTAACGAGGTAATTTTGTAATTTCTAAAAGTCTATAGTGCCCCACAAGCTCTTGCCTCATGGTCAAGCGATCAAATTAGAGTACTGCTTACGAGAGGGTGGGCTGAAAACTAATGCACACATGTTTGTAGGCCAAAAATAAAATAACCTTCAGAAGCACTCCTTGTGACATGTGGAAGTAACATTCCCCCTCAGTACGCATGCGAAGGTTTGAGGTCGTTACATTCCTCCAGAGTATTATGAGAAGCGGAAGTATGGAGATGTGTTCTAGTGCTATGTCAACGCGAGTTGAACAGCGTGCTGGGATCGATTTCTTAACTGCTAAAAAAGTTACGCCTACTGAGATTCATCGTCGTTTAAAGGCAATATATGATAACAATGCTGTTGATAGGTCTACTGTAAATCGATGGGTAGTAAA
The DNA here is from genome assembly GCF_022747635.1 of Hetaerina americana. Lineage (NCBI taxonomy): Eukaryota > Metazoa > Arthropoda > Insecta > Odonata > Calopterygidae > Hetaerina > Hetaerina americana. The sequence continues at coordinate 2,730,987 of NW_027287052.1, read as the reverse complement.
ATTTTGTGGTTGCAAGCCTGGAAATGCCATATTTGCTGATGAAACACGCAGCGGACGTCCGATCACTACCACAGAACGAAAAAATCGCAAACTCGCCGAAGATTTGATTCAAAATGACCGGCGATTTACTCAAAAGTCTATTGCAAACCATATTGTGCAAACCATATTTACATCCAAGGAACGTGTCGGCTTCATTATTGAACATTGGGATACCGTGAAATCTGTGCTCGATGGGTACCACGCCGTCTCACAGACGGGAACAAACAAAACCCTCCTTATTACCCCGATCTTGCGCCTTACGATTTTTTTCATCAACTCAAAAGACACCTCAAGGGTAATCAGTTCACCTCGGATGATGATGTGAAGGCAAACATTCGATTAAAGCCCGCTCTTTAAATCGCGATAACATAAAACTAGAACACGCCTCCATACTTCCGCTTCTCATACTATACTGAATGAATGTAACGACCTCAAGCTTGCGTATAAGTGTTGAGGGGGAATGTTACTTCCACATACCACGAGGAACGCTTCTAAAAGTGAATGAATGTAACGACCTCAAACTTGCGTATAAGTGTTGAGGGGGAATGTTACTTCCACATACCACGAGGAACGCTTCTAAAAGTGAATGAATGTAACGACCTCAAACTTGCGTATAAGTGTTGAGGGGGAATGTTACTTCCACATACCACGAGGAACGCTTCTAAAAGTGAATGAATGTAACGACCTCAAACTTGCGTATAAGTGTTGAGGGGGAATGTTACTTCCACATACCACGAGGAACGCTTCTAAAAGTCGTTTTGTTTCTGGTCTAGAAGCCTGTGTTCATTAGTTTTCAGCCCACCCTCATAAAAGTTCACCGAAGTTTGCGTAAAGCAATACGAATAAAACGCCCGTATTTGTGGTGAAACAATTCATGGCTTTTGCACGTCCATGATATTTAGCACATCTGCTCACACTGCTCACTGCTTGTTGGCGTGAACCTTTGGCCAAAAACAGCATTGTAGTCATGATATCCCAGCCTTCTTATTTGCCAGACATGTGTGACTTTTTTCTGTTCTCGAAAATAGAGAAAACCGTCCGAAGGGCCATCGTTTTATAAACATTATGAGATTGAAAACGCATCGCTCAGAGAGCTAAAAGCCATAACAAAAATCGATTTGCAGAAGTGTTTCGAGTATTGGAAAAAGAGCTAGCATAAGGATATAATATCTAATGGGGACAAATTTGAAGGGGATAACATTGACGTAGACGAATAAATGAAATTTTTCGAAATAACGAAAATTCCCGTTACTTTTTGAAAACATCTCGTGTACAGAATACCATCATGAACATGAGGTGATATGTTGACTTCGATACGATAGCAAGGATTTCGTCCCAAAACCTGAAATTTTCAGAAATAATTTCCTTATTTTCATGAAAAGGCCATGTGTAACATTTTTTAAATATCCTTTTGGTGGTAGGATAAGGAAATTAAATCCGTTCATTTGTCATTAGAACACCAATAAATATCCCCCAAAATTAAGGCCGCAGTTGGTAAATTGGCCCGTTTCCGCTCATGAGCTCGTCTGAATCGAAGAATATTCGTGAACTTACCGAGACACAGTCAGGATCATGAATATTATCTTTGCATATTCAGGGCTGTGAAATTTACATTCAAAACCACCGTTGAGAGCGAATTATCATATTCAGAGAGAAACGTGGGCTAATGCATCCATCACGCCAACGAAAACAGAAGGGCAATTTGCAGTATCTAAGTTATGTCATCGTCATCAGTAGATGATAATGTTACTAATTCTATCGTGTGAACCTTTTTAAAATTTTTCTTTCTTTTAGTCTCCCTAAGTCTTTATTTAGCTATTTCTCCCTTTATCAGACACACTGGGATTTCAATCTTTTAAATTCCCTCTTCTATCTTTCCGTTCCCCTGTGGTTGTGAAGTTGTCCATTTCTATTTATCACGACTTCTCATAGCTCTCCCGATGGTTTAATTGTTATTCTTTATTTGTTTCAAATTCTTAACAGATTTACTAAATTCTCAGATCTGCTTCTTTGTTCATACAATCTCGTCATTTCTCTTTCATAAAAATTTTTTGTAGCACTGCGCATTCATTTATTTTCCGCTTTCACTTAAAGAACGAAATTGATTTCAAATCATTGATTAAAAATTTGAAATGATTCATTATTATATAAACTTACTTCGTTTCATAATCGTCACATGAAAAGAATGTTCGACTTTCTAAATGATGGGAACCTAATTGAGGATGATACACAGGTTTTCTTAGTATTATTATTATTAGGTAATCTACCGGTTAAGGTAGGTTTTTAGATGGACATACTATAATTACTAATTGATAACTAATTAATTAATATATTTCTTAGTATATATGAAATAACTGTAGCTCCAACACATATTTGTAGTTATTAGGCGATGGGATGAATTTGGCTTTGAGGGATTTACGACAGTGAGAGTACGTTATTTTCGTCACTAATTTCATAAAAGAGCTTTAATTGACCCCGTATCCTAGGCAAGGCTACGTGAATGTAACAATTGACGTTGGGTGGTTGTAGCCTCTAGTACATGAAAATCTCGGTAATCCATTGGTAAATGGATAAACATAGAGAAAAGGCAGAGTGAGTTACGAACTGGGAGTTAGCCTTTAGACGCCTAGAATTAAGTTCTACTGACCTCTTAGACGTGGGGTGGGAGGTCAGGAGTAGTAAAGGTCAAGAGGAACGGCAGGAGGAATGATTAACGGTTATATCAATAATTTAGATTTTAATAAACGAGGCTGCAATGCAGAGTCAAGGAATTGCCTTTCCATCGACTAACAAAACGACTAACGTATTAAATACTTCCTCAGTTTTACAGGTTTTCTCTACTGCTCCTCTTCCTGTGATGAAGGAGTGTTTTACGGGCCACGCCAAATTATCATGCAAATTTGTGAAGAGATAAATATGAGTAGATTCTCAAAGTTAAAAAAATCAGCAAGCCACGTGCGTTCCAAAAGTAATGAAATTACATTTCCTTCGCCACTCCTATTGGTCGGAGTAGGATCGAACCACTTGCATTTGGTGGGAGAGACGCTGTGCTTTACCGCGAAACCGGTCTCAGTGCTTTCCAACCTATAGAAGCGGCTGGAGGTCAGTTATTGCAAACCTCTGCGCGCCGATCGTGTCACGCAAAAAAATGTAATCGACGGTCGAGCAACTTTACGCGAATACTAAGTTTCGTGCTAAACTGAAAAAATCCCTTGAGAAGATTGACAAAATGATTCGTGAGGGTTACGAGGACTCTGCTCCGTCCTACTCACAAGTTTAAAGGTGGTTAAAGGTCTTTAAGGAGGGCCGGGAAGGGGTTCACGACGAACAACGCTCTGGGTGGTCGTTACCCAGCAAAACCGGCAACAATCTGGCCCGTGGCCGACTTTTGTTGGACTCTGACCGTCGATTGAGTATCAAGATGGTTGGTTGCCAATGAACCGAACCTGTCGCCTACTATTGTGTTTCGCATTGTTACTCAAGATTTAGCGATGAGGAAAGTGTGCGCCAAGTTCGTGCCTCTCGCCCTAGTCCTGACGTCGCCATAGCAGATTTCTTTTTGTTCCCTTGGATTAAAGCAACCCTGAAAGGAACCCGTATTGTGTCCATAGAAGAGATCCAATCAGTAGTGATGAATACCTTGCGAGAGTTCCCCGAAGACGTCTTCCAGGGTGCGTACCGGTCATGGCAGAGGCACTGGAAAAGATGCGTATAAGCCTATAAGGACAGTAAAGCCTATAAGCGTATAAGGACAGTACTTTGAAGAATTTTAAGTGTTTGTGCAAATCTGTCAGGTAAATTACGTTTAAAAAAATAATGGCATAACTTTTGAAACGCACGCGGTAGAATGATCCGTAGCCTTGCTTGTTAAATTGAAGCATAGAAAGTGATCATCTCAAGTAGTCGTATTTTTGTGAGTCCTGAAAACCCTTTTCCGCGATTTATTTTGTGGCATTGAAACATTTCAGTTTGGGTGTAGATATTCTTTAAATTTTTTCTTAAAGTTGCATTAGTAAGGTTTTGACTTTAATTAGTGATTTCGAGCGAAGATCTAAACCAATGGTAAATGCCCTAGTACGGATCACTCGTACCGTGTGTACTAAAGACTCAGGCGTGAATGCTGAATTCCATTTTCTCAGGTGAACTTTCGTGGAGGAACAAGTTGGCGGTTAAAAGTTTCTCGGTATTTGATCCGACAGGGGAGAGGTGAAGCACCTTAGATTATCGAGGTTCTCATAAATTTCCGATGCGCCATTTAACTAACCCATTCACGTTCAAACATTCCATGGTAGACGCTGAAATGAAATGGGGAGCCGAGAGAAGGAAAATAATACGAAGAGGGGAAGCCCGAACACGGGTTGATTGAGTTTCCCCGCCCTCTTCGATTTCCACCTGTCTCTGCCCGGGGTTTTCGACCAGGGGGATCCGGAAATTCACTCTTTTTTAACCCATTTTCTCCAGTAATCGCTGAGAGTGAATTTTAATGCGCATAAAAATTCGGATAGATTAAAATTATTTTTTTTTACATTTTTGTACGTGTTCAATTTAAAAAAATCATGAGCACCAAAAATTATTCCACGAAAATGTGTCACAAGAGGTAAATTGAAGCACCGAAAATATTGATCACAGTTGTCTGTACCGTCGTCACGTTTTGACCCACTGCTCCCCACTTCCCAAGTTTCACGGAGATAGTTTGAGGTTTCCGCGAGTTCTGTCTCTCCTGATTCATCCATCGGCGTGTTCATTGACGTATACTCGTTAGCGAGATCAATTGACTACAAATTAGAATTTTGCGCCGTGCGCTCGCGTTACTCTGCTATTAGGAGAGGTAAGTGCCTTAGAATGGATTCAACGTTCACTATAAAGCTTTATGCTCCGGGGAAGATAATTATCGTGCATGATTGATTTTATAATTGAATTCGTCACACGGTAGTACACCACAATTATGGAACGCTGAAGAGGTAAAAAAAATTTCCAAAATTCCATTGTAAACGGGAAAGTTTCAGAAATTAACAACGGGTAAAGGTAAATAAACTCAACCATTACATATGTTCATTAAAACGGCGATGTTTTCTCAATTTTCTGTTTATATTCATAGCATATTCATTACTATGCATTCAATATGCGTGTATTACTGCTTGGCAGTCTTCTTCATCCATGGAGAAATATTTACCCGTAAATATATTTAAATAATTTGAAACATGGTCTGGAGAATAATGCTGAAGATTTAATGGACGGACAAAGTGAGGAGGGATGAAGTAGATAGATAGTGGTCTTTATTTGGGCGAAATTGAGACCAAATGGTCCCTTCTTCCATTTAACCCATCGTCATATACATATTATATTAGCCATTAAACTTATAAATACATTCATATGTACACATAAATACATATAGAAAGACATCAATTCATTAACACAGATTTGCACATCGAAAAGAAAAAAGTAAATACATATATATAGACACACACATACACATACATACACATACACAAGTATAAAGAAGAGTAGAAGTGGAAAGGACCATATGGAGAACTCTACGGCAAAGAAGACCTAGATGGATTGGACATACCTCGAGGTACAATGGATTAGTTAGAAACATAAAAGAAGGAAAAAATGGAAGGAAAGATCCCGCGAGGAAGGCTAGGAGACAAGTACATACGACAAATTAAGGAGGGCGTAAAACAGAGAGGGTATCAAAGACTAGGGAATTTACATTGAATGGAGGGCTGCAGTAAACCAATCTTAGGAAATACTAATGATCATGATGTTTAATCAAAAAATATTCAAAATATACAAACTTATTTACATTTGATTTTATCAAAGTACTTAAAATTAATGTATGTGGTGCAATTTGCTTATTTCTTCTATAATTGCCTGAGTTGTATTTGTTTGATTCATGGTTTAGTATCTTTTAATAATGAATATTTGAATCATGATGGACTATTTTTTGCATTTTGTTCTGATGGATTCATCACAGAATGTGACTGAAGCTATTAATGCATTCAATCAGATGGCAACGCTATTGATGTCTGCAAGAGGTATAAAACTATAGCGAATCGCATCATTAATAAATGAATTTTACTTATAGAAAAGACATTTTGGCCAAGTCATGAGCATCTAATAAAAATGACGTAGTAATCATTATTCATTAATTTCGGTTATATGGGAATGCAAAGACTCGTTGCGGTAACATTTCAAAATTTCATTGAATTCATAATAGGGACCCGGTCTTGGGAAGTTCATTTATTTATCCCGTCCATATATGTATGTACCTCAGAAATGATTTTTTCTGTTGCCGTAGCATGGTCCAAATACTCGGAGTGGAATGTATTGTATTTAAATGAAGCAATTCTTCCTAATTTGGACTTATCCCTTTTTTCCACTATTCCATACAATATTTTTCCGTGCATAAAATTTTCATTCTTTAATTTAAGTGCATATTAATCCTTTGCGCATCCCTCTATTGGGATAGATATCACTGAAATGAAAAAAACTGACTTTGCAATACGGAATGAAATTCATCTCTGGTACTAATTTCCTCTCGACTGTTCTCTGCTGGCCCACTTCTCCTTCCGCACACCTCGTACACCTGCGTTACGTACTTGCTCGTTCTTACTCAAAGGGATCTCGAGTAAGGATGTTAGGAAAAGACGCGTCAATACCCTGATATGAAGCGCGGTTCCGTAAGATGCGGAAGTTTGGTCTTTGAAGCAAGCTGATCGGCGTAGATTGGAGGCTTTTGAAATGTGATTGTGGAGAAAAATGGGGAGGTGAAGTGGACAGAAAGGAAAACAGATGTGGAGAGGCTGGTATGGCAGGGGCGGAGAGGGGGTTGTTGGGAAAAATCAAAATGAAATAGGACAGATGGATGCAGAGCGTTTTCATTGGCAGTGGGAAGTTGAAGACTGTAATAGAGGGGAGAATGAAAAGCAAACGAGGAAAGGACAAGAATACAAGGAATTATGGGGAAAGTGTGCGCCTAGCTCGTGCCCAAGGTGTTTGCCACTACGCGCTACGAGTCCACGAGTTCCTGGCCAAACACCAGATGCCAACGCTGCCCCACCCCCTTATAGTCTTGACGTCTCCCCAGCAGACTTCTTTTTGTTACCTCGGATTAAGGCAGCCCTGAAAGGAACCCGTTTGTCGTCCATAGAAGAGATCCAATCAGCCGTGACGAAGAGCTTGCGAGAGGTCCCCGAAGACACCTTCCAGGGTGCGTGCCGGTCATGGCAGAGCCGTTGAAAAAATCTGTAGAAACCCAAGAGCATTACTTTGAAGGATTTTAATTGTTCGCGCAAATCTGTTCAATAAATTACTGCAAAAAAAATTGCATAACATTTGGAACCCATCCCGTAGAGTATGGGTGTTGCACGGAATGAAGGGAGGAAGGAAGTGCACAGAGATGAAAAGGGGCCTATTGTAACGTTGGATGTATTGCAGTGTTTTGTGAAGAATGACATTGGAATTGTCGTTGTACCAGTTGGTAGTTTGTGCCCATTAAAAACCTACCTTAACCGGTGGTTAACCGTTAATAATAATATCAATTTAGAAAGATAAACCTAATGTCCCTAAGCACATTTCCAGGCAATATTAAATATTTATTATTACTATATATTTCTTCATTTCTTACTGCATGTAATTCTTATTAGTTTTCCGAAAAAGGTGTTATTATTTAGGGTATTTCATCAAAAATGAATATATAATTTTTTTTGCTCATTCTTTTGCCATAATTATTTTTGGCAAGGTTATCAGGAAAGAGTTTAAATGCTAATGAATGAATAAACAGCCTCTCTTATTAGTTAACTCTTCGGGATTAGTATTTATAGGAAAATTCATCGGCAGATTCCTATGATCCCATTTTCATAATAGTCTTCACCGTGAACCTCCTTTCATTTGCAGAGACGCGGTTTCCTCTGCATAGAGACCTCGAAGGCCGGGGGCACTTCCAGTCGGAGCCCCGAACAATTTGACCGCACACTCCACGTGACCACTCCAAGTTCTCCGTGGCTTCGGGGAAGCTCTCTCCCGCGGCAGCAGTCTAACTTGGAGGAGCCCCATCTCCATCTGCACACATAGGGTCGTGGAGTTTCCGATGAACTGCTACTTGCTGCCGAGCCAATCCGTATGTTAAGTCCTACATTTTTTAAGCAAGTAATTCTTATCAAAAGGATTTGTAGGCCATTTCTCGAGAAGCAGTATTATCATTCAATATTCTCACGTTGAATGCTTCATGACTTGCGTAGAAAAATCATTTTTATAGGGTATATAGCGCAGCTCTAGTGTGAAATGAGAGTATTTGCTTTCGGTGAATGCTCGTATTTTTATCGAGAATAAGTACTCTAGTTCCTATCGTACGTTTTATCTTTTAGGAAATAAAGTAAATGTTAATACAATGCTAATAATTTCAGGGTTGTCATTATTTCAGAGTTTATGGATAGCTGCTATTTAACGACTGAAGTCCATGAAAAGTTAATATTTACCAAAGAATTGCTAGAATCATCGAGTGAAGAGCCCGGTCGTTTAACAAACTTTTATGCTTCCTAAAATGTTTTGATGAAATTCCATTAGAAAATATACCTTTAAGCATTATCGTCACCCAAAAATATTGACTATTTTTCATAATGATGAAATAAAAGTTCTAATTTCTAAAATTAAGGAGGAAATTATCAAAATAATGTAACGATGTCAGAGTTTGGCATGAAATGCGACGAGAACAATAGCTTTTCTTACAATGATTAAGGAGAAACCAGTTTTTATGTAATGGCATTTACTTAAAAGTCCGCAAAAGCAAAAAATCTCTAAGCCCAAAGAAAGCATATCACCATTAGCCACTCTTATGCTAACAAAGATAACAATAAAATAATATTTATTTTGAGCAACCTATCCAAGTGGGCATACAAATATGAAAACAAATCTCTCTACTTGTAAATGTTCAAGCAACCAGTTCATTATTTTTTTGGAGAATTTGCAAATGTTCTAACTCATATTTTATTTTTTTCAACAATATTTCATAATGTCGTCCCTCCTGCCTACCTGCCATCTAATATGTCTCTTTTCTTCCATATTACACTCCGTTTACCTGCTGTTCTCTTAAAATCTACAGTTGCTGGCTTACCTTTCTGGGCACGTAGTCTTCACTTATTTTTTACAAGTTTTTTTCTCTACTACTACGATTTCAACATCCCACGACCACACAGTATTTCCAATAAACAATTTTTTTTACCTTTTTCGACTTTCCCCTGCTAACTTTTTATCTTCTTAGGTCTTGCTTAAAAAATCGGCGTTTGTCTCCATCCACGTACAACTTATTTTCTCCATTATCCACCTCATTGAAAAATAAAAAACTCTAATCTAACCCCTTCACTTCTTCTTGCTTCAAATTTCAGGATTCAGTTTTTTGTTACTGTGTTCCACATTAAACTCTTTCCTTTTTCGATTTATCGTGCATGTGATCAAAACTCTTCTTGTATAAAATATTCCGTTGCCACTGAGTTCTGATTCCTCCAACTCTGCACCCATTTCCCTCCAAATCCGTTTTTAACAATTTGAATACTAATTACGAATTGAAATTATACTCTTTATATCTTTTATATGATTTAATGCTCCACTGCGAAACTGATTTCTGTTTTCGCTGATCATATCTTTATTCTTTTATGAACTATCTCACTTGATGGCTGGCGCACACTGCTTGCCAATTTTATTTTATCAAACGCTTGCAAGTTCTAATTTCTCATTATTTTTCCTGACGGAATAATTTCGCCACTAAGTGAATACGTCTGTTACCTCTCTGTATAAGATCCCAGTAAACGCTTCAATTTTTATAACACCGGTGCAATCGAGAACGCTTGTTAAGTGGTCTCTTTTACCGCCCGCGACAACCGGCTGATCCGTGGTCGAGGTTTCTTGGGTTCGTTTATCCAAGGCGTTGGGCCTCCTTCGAACTGCCACTCACCCACTGACGTACATTTTATGCACCACACCAATACCGCATGTCCCATTCAATTGGCGAGGAATTTATTCCGGGGTTGAACCATGCAACCATGGAGAAAACTAATGAATACACGCTGGTCTTGTGCGTTAAGCGACACCATTCGAAGGAATGAAAACACTTATCCTTCCGGCGGCAGCTTAAAAAACTCTGTGTTTGTAATATTCTGCTATCTAAGTTTCGTATTTATTTCGTAGTATTTCTCGCATATTTAAGCTCAATCACAACTTTCATTCTACTCCTATTCCCGAGAAACAATCAGCTGAACATAGAGTTTGAGCATTTAACGTACAAATATATGGAAAAGATTAATAAGAAAATGAATGAGTTGAAAATGTTGTTACTAGTGATTTGAAATTTGCTGAAAATATATTATTAGCCCCATCGTGCTACGGTAGGAGAGGTCATGCCAATAAAATGAGAGAAATTTCAGTGTAGAAAGGATAGATTTTAGATGTTATTTCTCCCACGAACGATAATGGACCAGAATAAAAATATATTCGTCCGGCCGCGCAGGGAGTGAAAGGTAAGTTTAGGTTCAAGGGTAGTCTGGTGTGTAATCACCCCCTGCCATACACTCTAGCGGCGGCTCAAAGGGTACTAAAGAAACTAAAAACTAAAGCTAAAATTGCTACCTAAATTTTCTCCTGAAAGTCGTTGTTGACGGAAGGTATGAATGTGCCATAAAAACTGTGTCGAGTCTGTCTTAACATTTTCTTTTTAACTAATTATTCATACCTCAAGATTTTGTTTACTTTTGTAAGCAAAGTTAAGACACACATTTTTCCGTTTTCCGCATTTTCAGTCTTTATGACATCTAGTAATGCCTGAATTAATTTAAATGACGTTGTAACTAATATGTTATATGATTTAGGATATTTAGTCGTACGTCAAGAGTCACGCTACATAAAAAGGACATAATCAACTCGGGCTTCCCTGGTAGAAATGGAAGTTCATCAAGACTTTTGCAATTGCACAGATCAGAAGGATGAATATAGCATAAAACTTCACATAAATAAAAAAATCAACCCTAGTAAAAATATATTTTCTAAATAAAACAGTTTCTGGAGTCACTTGGAAATTCTTCATATTGAACTTAAAATTAAACCACTTGGCTTTTCCACATAGAAAACTTTTATTTACGACCTAGGTTTCGTAATGGCATAACATCATCAGGTAAAAATACAGGTAAAACATAGTATGTATAGCTCTGGACGGAGGGGAAGAGGAGGGAGGGAAGGATTGGTTGAGGTTGGAAGAGGGTTGGGGCGGAGGAGGAGGATTGGTAATATTGATAAATTAACAGGCTGGGAGAAGGAGTTAATACATTGTTGAAAAAAATATTCATTGTTGAAGAAATATATTGTTGAATAAATATATTGTTGAAAAAAAGAAGTTTTACTTGTCGTCGATTAGTTGGCAGAGGAGTGGGGGAATGGGTATTGCGAACGGCACTGGGTGATTAGGTGATTCAGTAGCAGGCTGGGAGGGGTTATTACATTGCTGAAAAGGCTTTGCTTTTTTGTCAGTTTAGTTGGTAGATGGGCGGATAAAAAACAATAACGGGGAACGCGAAGGGCAAGAAATTCGTCGGCCAAAACATCTCATCCATAATCCATTTGCTGAAGTATTTCTAATTTCTCCAGCGCATCGAGGCGGTGACCTTTCTTCTCAAAGTGCAGGATTTCGGGGATGATATCGCTGCCGTGACCACAATCTCTCAGGTGTTTTGCGATGCAGATTGTGTTGCTTAAAGAAATAGTAAACCCCAATTACATAATGGTATCGTTTGATGTTACAAATTTATTACCCAGTGCTCCTAGATCAGATGCTCTAAACCTTGCGGCAGTTACCCTCGTTAAAGCATAGGTTCCAACGCTGGTGATTTTTGAATTTTTTTCCTCCTTAAAGTCTGTGTAGAACAAAACAGTTTTGTGTTTAACGGCAAAATATACCAACAACAAGACGGCTTGGCTATAGGCTCTCCGCTTTCCCCGCTACTGGCAGACATTTACCTGGACACTTTTGAGCAACTAATGTTATCCTCAGAGAATCCCCTCTTAAAAAATATCCTTTGCTGGTATAGATATGTAGATGATGTTTTCTGCGTCTGGACGGGTTCTGACAGACAATTAGACAGTTTTTTAAATTTTCTCAATTCCAGAGGTAAACATATAAAATTTACAAAGGAATTAGAATCAGATGGATCCCTCAACTTTCTAGATTTAACTATTAAAATTAAAAACAATAGGTTTTATTTTTCCATTTTCAGGAAGACGAAGTCATTCGCCATCATTCTAGGCACTGCTTCTCCCAAAAATTATCAGCTTTTCACGCCATGCCCACAGAGCATATTCTATCCCCATATCTAAAGAGTACACTCTGACAGAACTCAGCATCATAAAACAGATTGCGGCGAACAATGGGTAGAGAGAAGTGTTAATTCATAAACTTTACCACAAGAAACTATCCCATTTAGCCAAGTTAGCCTTGTATAGTTCTCCCATATCTGCAGAAAACCAGCTACAGTGGCGGAGATTCCCTTTTCTTGGCCACTTGTCATTAAAAGTACAAAGAATCCTCCTAAAAGAAAAGGTGAGACCGGCCTTCTACAATAAATCAAAATTAATAAACCTGCTATGCCACACAAAGGACCAAGTTAAACCTATACACAAGAGTGGGGTGTACAAACTCCTCTGCAAAGACTGTAACCAGATTTACAAAAAGGCCAGACGGGAAGGAGATTTGAGACGAGAATAAAGGAACACCGAGCATGCTTTAGAAAAAACATCACCACGTCCCTCTTCGCCAAACATCTGAGAGTTTGTGGTCACAGCAGCGATATCATCCCCGAAATCCTGCACTTTGAGAAGAAAGGTCACCGCCTCGATGCGCTGGAGCATTTAGAAATACTTTAGCACATGGATGATGGAGGAGATATTTTGGCCAACGAATTTCTTTACCCTTCGCGTTCCCCGTTATTGTATTTTCCTCGCTCATCTGCCAACTAAACTGACAAAAAAGCAAAGCCTTTTCAACAATGTAATAACCCCTCCCAGCCTGCTATCGAATCACCTAATTACCCAGTGCTGTTCGCAATACCCATTCCCCCACTCCTCTGCCAGCTAATCGACACCAAGTAAAACTTCTTTTTTTCAACAATATATTTTTTCAACAATATATTTCCTCAACAATGAATATTTTTTTCAACAATGTATTAACTCCTTCTCCCAGCCTGTTAATTTATCAATATTATTAATCCTCCTCCTCCGCCCCAACCCTCTTCCAACCTCAACCAATCCTTCCCTCCCTCCTCTTCCCCTCCCTCCTCTTCCCCTCCGTCCAGAGCTATACATACTGCGTTTTACTTGTATTTTTACCTGACGATGTTATACCATAACGACACCTAGGTCGTAAATAAAAGTTTTCTATGTGGAATAGCCAAGTGGTTTGATTTTAAGTTCAATATATATTTTCTGTTACGTAAACTTACAGTTCTTATGACTGCCCTTTGTCCCTGCCAAACTTGCAACGCTATATCGTTAGCAGTTGGTTCTCAAATTGTTTCCTCTAATTGAATTTCAAGTCGATAAAGGCGAGATAATTGTTGCGCTAAAGGCAATTAAGTTTCTGTTTTGCCAAATGCGCTGCTAAAACCTATATCGGGGGAAATTTAATTGCAATAACCGCTAAACTCGTTCCATTGGCCAGATTTACCTGTCGGCCTTTCGGGTGCAAAGCAGTTCTGCGGATATCCTCAACAGTCGCATTTAAAATTTATCCCGAGCAGCTGACTTTCGGAAATTTCTTTTCCCTTTGAATATGTCACCTGGTCTCTCGCTCCGATTCATAGCCAATGAAACTCACGGGTGCTTTAATGCCGGGTCAATATGCTTGCTGGTCAACTCGCACTGATTGCGTAGAGTTGAAACCACACACCGCCTTCCATTCGCAGGCGATCGCTCTTGATTCACTCGTATAAAATTCTAATTTGCCATACAACAGTGTCATTTCGGGCATTCACAAACTCTGATGCATTCATTGCAACCCTGGAGAATGTGTAATTACGTGGCGTAAGCTGCGTAATGTATTTTATTAATCCTTATTTGAAATATTTATTAGCTTTCACCCTGATTCGTATCTGTCCCAAATTAGGAAAAGGACGTTTAAAGACTGACATGGTTATCAGAGGTATAGTTTCCATTTGCAACTCTGAGGACATAAATTAGAAAGTATATTGGAATTTTTGAAAAAAAAATATTACAGCCATTCATAATGTACAGACGTGTGGGAGATTTTTGAGATGGTCATTCAAGGCGGGAGAGAGGCACAAGTTATACATTGTAATTGTTTTCAGGTTGAATATTATTACTATATGGCAATCAAATCTGAAATAGCTAAATAAATTTTTGTGTTACATGTACACATATATCATTATAAGGTAATCTACCGGTTAAGTTAGGTTTTTGGATGGAAACATCTTCTGTGGTGACCATCATATTTATCTTGGGAATAATAATTGGGATGTTTTCCCGTTACCTTCCTCATATATATACATATATAAATATATAAATATATATATATATATATATATATATATATATATATATATATATATATTTATATATCATAATTCCCGCGGAACTATTGAAATATTAAGGAAAATGTGGGAGGAAGAAGCTATATGGGCTTAATTCCGAAAAAGATAAGGGCTACATCATGTGAGGAATACAGGACAATAAGTTTGATATCCCGCGCAGCTAAAGTTGTTCTCAGGATCATAAACAAAAGGATAGAGAGTAGGGCCAATGATTACTTAGGGGATGATCAGTTTGGGTTTAGGAAGGGGAGAGGTACGCGTGATGCCATTACAGTAAAGAGATTATTAATCGAGAGGAATATACGAGAACACAACCAGGAGGTATTTGCCTGTTTCGCAGATTTCGAAAAAGCGTTTGATAGAGTGAATTGGGAAGAACTAATGAGTATATTGAAAAAAAATAGGAGTAGATTGGAGGGAAAGAAGGCTAACCCGAAACCTGTAAATGTCTCAGACTACACAGGTGGGAGTGAGGAACGAGGAGTCCGGATGTGCAGGGTTAGGAAGAGGTGTAAGGCACGGTTGCCCATTATCACCGTTGTTCTTCAGCCTGTATGCAGAGGAAATGATCAAAGAGGCATGGGAAGAACTGGTGGTAGGAATGAAAGTGGGCAGGGAATTCGTAAAATCAGTTAGGTTTGCTGATGACCAAGCTTTAGTTTGTCAATCAGCCAATGGGTTACAAGCAATGCTGAGTGAATTGAAAATTCAGTGCGATAGGTATGTGATGAAAATCAATATTAATAAAACAGAGGTTATGCGATTCTCTAGAAAGAAAAAGGCTAAGCTAAATATTAAAATAAGAGGGCAAAAACTAGAGCAGGTAGAACAGTTTACGTATCTCGGTAGTGTTTTGGACCAACACGGTCAAAGTAGTAGGGACGTAAGGAGAAGAATTGCGATAGGCAAAGAGGCTTTCACAAGGAGGAGGGAGTTGATGACAGGGACGTTGAGTAAGAATGTTAAGAAAAGACTCGTAAAAACTTTGATATGGAGCGTACGGTGCGGAAACGTGGTCATTGAAGCAGGAGGATAGACGAAGACTGGAGGCTTTTGAAATTTGGGTGTGGAAGAATGAAGAAGGTGAAATGGACAGAGAAGAAAACAAATGAGTAAGTGCTTGGCATGGTGGGCGAAGAGAGGGGTTTGTTGGGAGAAATCCTATGGAGGCAGAAAAAGTGGATGAAGGGAGTATTGGCCGGCAGTGGGATGTTGAAGACTGTGATTGAGGGGAGAATGTTAGGCAAACGAGGAAAGGGAAAGAACAGGATAGGGATATTGGACGGGATGAAGGGAGGAAGAAAGTACTCAGAGATGGAGAGGGACCTGATTTAGTGTAGGGCGTTGTGTTTTGCTGGGGGTCTCAAATTGCTGAATTAGTAATTTTGTCCATCCAAAAACCTACCTTAACCGGTGGATTACCTAATAATATATTTATATATATATATGCATACATATATATGCCCACACATATGTGTCTGCATTTGTGTACAAGCATAAATATGAACTTTATTTTTTATTATAATTAAATAATCTTCCGGATGAGTTCGTTTTTGAATGGACCCAACTACCCAATAAATATTTTGTGACTCCTAACCAAACGCAATCCACCAACCTCCTCTGGATTGTTTGTTTAAATATATATATATATATATATATATATATATATATACACACACATAAACACACACATTCAAACACGAAATCCCGCCAAACGGCGAAAAAATGCCCATCATTTATATAGAAACAGATATAAGGAAAGGGGATAGAAACACACACTAAAGGACGAACACAGGA
This sequence comes from Hetaerina americana, assembly GCF_022747635.1. Classification (NCBI taxonomy): domain Eukaryota; kingdom Metazoa; phylum Arthropoda; class Insecta; order Odonata; family Calopterygidae; genus Hetaerina; species Hetaerina americana. Next base: position 2,714,563 of record NW_027287052.1, on the reverse strand, counting down.
GAGGTGGGGAAGGCGGAAGGCTATTTCCTAGACCGGGATATGAACTCCGCATCTTTCCACTTGCCAGGCGGAGGCTCTTAACCACTTGAGCTATCCAGGAAACGTAAATTACACTGAAATCTGCGATGCTTTATGCAACCTAGTGCCTCGATTCTTTGGCCAAGAGATGTCGTTAGGGAGCTGTTTTACCCACCAAAGGAGAAACACACAATACACACACTGAGGAAAGGATAGCAGTAAAGGAATCGTACAACATCATAAAGGATATGAACAGTGCGTTTCGTGGCACGCATAGCCAGAAAAAGAGACGAGCCACATTGGCCTAGTACACATTCAAACAGCATCGCAAATCTCAGTGAAATATACGTTTCCTGGATAGCCCAAGCGGTTAAGAGCCTCCGCAGTCTAAATCCCGTTCTAGGAAATTGTTTTACAATCGTGATCTGCTGGATTCCGCCTTCCCCACCTCTCCTGTGTTCGTCCTTTTTGTGTGTTCCTATCCCTTTTCTTTATATCTGTTTCTATATAAATGAGTATATATATATATATATATATATATATATATATATATATATATATATATATATATATAGACTTAATAGAAGGAAAGATAGCTGTGTTTATTTTTTGGCAAGATATAGTCTCTTCTACCACCTAAATCATGAGATAGAAGGAAAATTTGTGGAAAACCAATTCATAGAAAAAACCGATGAGCAAGTAAAGCAACAGCTTAAGGGCGCTGACCGAAATATTGATGCACATTGGCTACATGTGGCATTCATGGACCGGGAGATGGTCTTTGGCAAAGTTGAAGGGAGCAATTTGTTCAATATTCTAGAAGAAATTGGAATGAACTACAACGAAAGGAGAATAATGCATAACAGCTACAAAAACGAGGTGATAGGGCAAATGAGGAATGGAAGGAATATGCACAGAAGCCAAAATAGACAAAGTAGGTGAACAAAAAATGCAATCTCTCGCCAGGGCTATTCTATGTATACGTAGAAGGGCGAATGCAAGAAGGTCAAGGATATCAAACATGGATAGGATTCAAGGTGAATGGTGAGGAAATCAATATTTTACTTCCATGCACGTCTAGGTTTGCTCATTCCGCTATATGTGACACTATTACATTAAAGACTTTTTGATAATGTATTTATAAATACTACTTTAAAAAACCACAAAATGCCAAATATTCTTACATGCTCGTTCTGCATCAGATATAGAATCATGTGGTATTAATACGAGGGCAGATATCAAAGATTTAATGACAAATAGCGCATTAAAAAAATCGGAATGTTATCCGTTATGGTATCAGTGAAAATTGTATTTCACAACTTCAAACTCACATATAATAAGAACCGCGTTTACAAAAGTCAATTTGGCCCGCGTTGATCTCTTCCTTTCACTTTGATAAATGACCGCTTATATTTTCATAACGTTTTCAAAGAAAACGGTCGATGCATTACCTGACATTATTTTAACAAGAAATGAAATTGGAAACGGGAGTTCCAAATAATGGTCCACTAAATGTCAAAATGCAGAGAGGAGGCAAATATTGACACCTCCAATTTTCCTGTCGAATCAACAATTCGAACAGGTCATTCTTCAGTCCGTTGGGAGCTGCCCCACGGGGTCAATGTCTGTCTATCTAACTAGACCCACTTTCGAGTCCTCATTGCAGCCTACCCCGGTTTCCAGAAACGATTCCGTGCAATAGTGCCCTTTATGAATCGTGCTATGGGGATACTAATCAAATCACGGCTGCAAAAGAAGGTGATTGCTTGCCACGGTCTACTTCCCGCACAGGGACTGAAATTTAATAGTAACGTGTTCACTGTCTCATAGTGAGCTCACTGAAATGGGAATCTAGGTCAATGCGAGTGTATTTTCATTACGAAAACGTCAGCTTTATTAAATTTCAGATCACATAGGATAAAGGTTTAAAGTAATCCAACCAATAAAAAATGGGATCACGACAAAACAGTGCTTGCAAAACGTATCAGGTGGGGCTGGTATTAAGTGAAGACTTAGAATAAGTAAATGAAAACTTTGTGTGCGGAGAAAAGCGTATAGTTTCTTAACTTAGTCCGTGCGCGAAGAGTATGATCGTAGGTTTGAAGAAATGTGGGCATAAATAGGAATGGGGTACACAGGAAGCCAGAGAGGGAAAATCGAATAACGGAACAATTATTATTAGGATGTTTTTGGGAAATTTAATGTAAGCAGGAAAAGGATCTGAGAGCAATACAAATATTAGGAGGCAGCGGGATGTTGAGTATTTTAATTGAAGAAGGAATAAGGGGACAGGTGTGAACCGGGAAGAAAAGAATATTCACTTTGGGGAGCATGAACGGAACTAGTAAATGGGATCTGACAAATGAAGTAGTGTTGTTGTGCATGAATGCTAGGAATTACTCGGCCACAGATCATTGACATCAAAACTCTATTGGAATGACTAAAAGCTTTATAATAATTAAGCTGCAGAGGCAAATCGAACAGTTAACAAGTTAGAATGTAAACTTAAAATGAACGCACCTACGGTCGTGAAACAATTGAAAAAAAAGCCAAGACCGTTGACTTGATTGGCACTGGGTTTGTTTGAGGGGGTAGGAAAAGAAAGGGTGGCAAGTCAGAGGCAAACACACACTCGGTCGCTTGGATGTGTTTGTGAAACAGTGAACCTCGTGTACCATAATCACACACAAAAAATGCAAAAAAAATAAAAAAAGGACTTGTGACCACTCGATCTCTATGGTGTGTTAAGGAATAGCAGTCACACTCGTGAATTCCATTCACACACACACACACATTCTCAGAGTTTGCAAGTACTTCTTCTATGCCAGGGACACCTTGCTCTCACATAGGAATGAACATTAATTAAAAACACAATTAAATAATCAAGAACAAAGCACCCAGGCAAACTTTCGCAGCCACTCACAATCACAATCGGGTGTGCTCGGAAGCAGGGAATTTTGTAATTCAAACGCACTCACACTTTTGGGGTTTACAAGGATTTCTCCTATGCCAGCGACCCGTCAATCACACAGGATATACTAAAATGAAAAAGAAAGGACTTACGTGTGTATTTTATCAATTTCCCTCTCACATGTCACCTTGTTTTTACCAACCCCCTTAAACAAACCCAGTGACATGTTAGGTTTCACACTTTCAAAGCTATGAAAGTCATTCCACGGGTGGATTAATAATATGAAGTATGTCTTTTCAAAGAGAACGCAGTTTAATTTTTGTTTACTTCGAAGTCAGGAGAAAAAGTGCGATTATAACATAGAACGGTGATAAAATTTTTAACTCGATACCTTTATTAAAAATATGTGTTGGTTAGCCAGTGTGACAAAGGCGTTCGATAATGTCAAATAAAGTTTTTGGCGCATTGCAGTATGTTTGCCGGCATTGCCTGCAATGTATCGGATACTTTATACATTTGCATATTCCTTGAATGAACGTGGAATCCAAACTTGGAATCAAATACAGCGGAATGAACGAGAAATCGGAGCATCTTATGGTAATCTTTAGAAGAAAGACGATTCAATGCCAGCTTAATCTTATTAAATAAATTAAGATCCGCATGTTTCAGCAACGAGGTCTCGCAAATTATTTGCTCTCCAACATACTTTGGTTGCTTGGCATGCTGTAAATTTTTGCGTATCCTGATTGCCAAAATGTTTTTTATTATTTTTTATTAGGACGCCATGCACGGTGCCATGACATGTTGGTCGTCAAACTTCATTTTTGTTGAACGTACCTTTAACTTTGTAGGTAAACCGAGTTTTCGAGGAAAAGGTCATCATAGAACTGCGAGGTTCATCGCAGGTATTTAGTTTTCTGACCTTCAAACACTTCTGTTATAACAAGGTTTTTCAGTTAATACTAATATTGCACAGTATTTTAAAGGCCAACTCTTAAGTGTCTACATTTTTATCTGGATTAATCTGAAGGCAGGCAGCGATAAATTTTATTGTTACCGCATCTTGAGAAGTTTACCTGATGTGCTGGATATTTGGAAGCTTCATAAAATAAACAGTGTCTTTTACAAAGCGTATCCCTACTGGAGTCAACAAAAGGTCTAAATTGGTCCAGCAAGAACTTTCCCCTCCATTTGAGTTGCCTTTTGTTCTTCTCTTTGATGAATAATTGACTGGACGAGCTTCTCTCGCTACCTCCTTCATGAACTTTAGTTTACTCTCTTGATGTTGACTTTGAACATGCCCTTAAGCTTCCTCCAAAGTTAAGTCCTAGCTACGCGGCATCCCCTATCTAATAATATTTCCAATAAAAGCATACGCAATATTGCATCAGTAATCAACTTATTTTTTCTTGTACGCAATCGTAATGTATTTAATTTTAATATTTTAGTTGATTTTTTTAATTTCTATATAATTTGTTGAAAGACATGTCTCCACAAAGGTTTAATTATCAGATTTAACGCACTTTGTTTCGTGATAATTCCATAAATTTTGACCGATTTCTTTTTTCTTCCTTACTGCTCTATTCTACGATGAAAATGTAGTTCCACGTTGAAAACTTAAAATTTTATCCACGCTATGATTTTCAACCGATGTACACAATAAATTATCTATTAAAACTCTTTCATAAGTCACCAATTAATTGCGTCTTTGGTTTATACCGAGTGACCTGCTAACGGCGTCATTTTCTAGATATCTATGCAAATTGAGTACAATCATTTTTTCAATAGTTTGTAAATTACACTCTGCATTACTCAACACAACTATTGCAATACTAACAACAATCTCAGCAGACTTATCCGTCGAACAGAACCGTCCAAAGTCGTTAAAGTTAATCGTGGTCATTTCAAGTCATGTGCACAACTCAACACTTGTGCGAGACTCATTTCCACGGAATCCGGTGGGAAATTAAACGCGTGAATGCGTGTGGTCTTTAAAGACCTTTTTCACATCACCATCTTCCATCAGCATTTTTGCCGGTGAAATATTTGCTCGGAACCTTGACCTTAATTACTTCCAAGCTTGTTGTAGTACTAGAAAGGGGTGTGCTAGAGTAATAAATTGCTTCTCATCCCTTGTTCTTTACCCGTCTTCTCGCCAGCGAAACCTCAAGAGTAAGGCGAAGTCCTTCCCGCGAGAGCGTGTTTGTCTCTCGAGACCCCATCAAATGCCTGCGGGTGCCGCTGTCGTCCAGTCGTCCGCCGTCGTCCCATGTAATCGCCCCTCCCTCCCACTTCCCTCACTGCCGCAACCGCACAGGGACTCGCCGCCCGAGGGTTTGCTCGTGACAGGGGGGCACCGACTTGGGATCCTTGGAGGTCCTCTCCATCTTCCTCCTCCTCTCAAGCGTTTCCGCTGGTTAAATACTACCTTGATCAAAAAGTTCCCGGAATAACCACCGTGTGGCGCTCCCATCGTTCCGATTTGAGTTCTGTTTTTTTTGTTAAATTGGTACATCTGTTGTTGATATTCCCTTTCAATCTTAGTGTCATAACTTGACATTTGCAAAAGTTACGTAGCCAAGAGTACATCTATCTCTGTGTGTGTTGGCGATTTTTTACAATTTCAGAAATGGATTTAAATTTGCAACAACGAACTTGTATTAAATTTTGCGTAAAAAACGGATTTAGTGGCGCACGGACGTTGGAAATGTTGGAAAAGTGTTTCGGCAACGATTCTCTAAAAAAAACGGTCGTTTACCAGTGGCACGAGCGGTTCAGAAGTGGTCGTGAGTCAATCGAAGATGATGAACGCAGTGGCAGACCATCGACATCGATAGTCGGTGAAAAAATTGATAAAGTAAAAGAAATGTTGGTCAATAACCGCAAATTAACCATCAGAGAAATAGCGGAGGACTTGAACATTGCCTATGGATCCGCCCAAGACATTGTGGTTAATGATTTGGGTTTCCGTCGTGTAGCAGCAAAGTACCTCAATTTCATGCAAAAAAGAGACCGTGTTGACGTCGCAAAAGACATGATTTGCGAGGCTGAATCCGATCCCACATTCATCAAAAGGATCATTACTGGAGACGAGACGTGGGTTTATGAGTACGACACGCAATCCAGACATCAGGCAAGTGAATGGCGTTCACCAAATGAGCCGAGACCAAAAAAACCACGTCGTTTTCAGTCAAAAAAGAAGGCAATGCTGACGGTTTTCATGGATTACAACGGTGTAGTGCATCATGAATTTTTGCCAGAAGGCCAGACAGTAAACAAAGAGTATTATTTGGGCGTTATGAGACGTTTGCGTGAAGCAATTCGCCGAAAGAGACCAGAAATGTGGGCAGAAAACTCGTGGATTTTGCACCATGATAACGCACCGTCGCACAGTGCTATCATTATTCGTAATTTTTTGACGAAAAATGCAACAAATACCATCCAACAGCCACCGAATTCACCTGATTTGGCTCCCTGTGACTTCTTTCTGTTCAATCGAGTTAAAAAACCATTACGGGGAACGCGTTTTAGCAGCCGAGAGGAAGTAATGGAAAAATCGCAGGAAGCACTGATGGACATACCGAAAACCGAATATAAAAAATGTTTCGAGGATTGGATCAAGCGCTGGCATAAGTGTGTTGCAGTCGATGGGGATTATTTTGAAGGGGACAATATAGATTTAGATGAATAAACTTGTATTTTTAATTTTCTGAATAAATTCCGGGAAATTTTTGATCAAGGTAGTATTCCACTTGCTCCGCTGCCTTATGAATTGTACTACCAGACTTTTATTCCGTCCGCTCTGTTTTTGGTGAGCCCTCGGGGCAACATAGGACTTCGTATATTTATAATTCAAAAAGGCTGTGGTGTATTAACCTCGGATATGCTGTGTTCGCGAATTTAACGATGGGAAATAGGTATTTTAAATCCATCCAGTTTTGAAGTTTGCCGTAAAACCAGAAAGAATTGAAATATCCCGTTTTGTTTAATGCGTTTGATTTGCAGTGTTAATAAAAACTTAGCGTTTAAATGATTAGCTCAGTGTAAGATATAAATTAGAGTTTTCTATGCCTTTCTGTCTTGCCTGATATTTTCAGTAGGTCGACAGACTTTATCGTCACGTAGCACAAATTACAAATATTTATTTATTAAATAATCTACCGGCTTAGGTAGGCTTTGGGTGGGCACAACTACCAAATAAACAACCCAAAATTCTACTCTAAGGCAAGTCTCTTTTCATCTCTGAGTACTTCCTTCCTCCCTTCATCCCGTCTAACATCCCTATCCCGTTCCTCCCCTTTCCTTGTTTGCCTAACATTCTCCCCTCTATCACAGTCTCCAACTACCCACCACCAATCAATACGCTTAGCATCTATATTTTCTGTTTACGAAATTGTAAATATTGAGAAAAAATTATTTAGTGTCTATAGCCACTAAAATCTGTTACCTCCGCACCCCATTTTCCGGAAAAAATTTTATCAAGTGTTCTACAGCGACAATAATTGTGTTTTGCTAAAACTGTGACATGAAGTTTAAGCATTTTAGGGGAAATACACACACACACCGCGATTTTTACTAAAAATCGCAATCTCATGTTCGGAATGCTGTCATCATATCTTCTCTAAGAATGTAGTAAGATTAATTTCTAATCACAATTTTGTTAATCTAGTGAAAGTTTTCTGCAGGCGTATTAAATGATTATTTTTTAATAGCATCATCATAGTTAATTTACTTTGCGAGGGTGGTTCCTAACCTCAGAAAAGTTCAGCAAATATGTGTTGTATCTTTGTCAGGTCGGAAACTTTTCAGACCACCCTCGTAGAGATACTTTTCACACAGGCAGAACCGAGAATAGCCAGCGTGAAATTATGCTCAGTGTGGGCGCAGTTTTGCGGGAAACGAATTACTTTTGACTGGGTAAATAGCAACTAGTTCATGGTATCTGCCGGTTCTTATTTCGCTGTCTCATTTCTTTCGTATTACTCACATACAAAAGAACTTACATTGCATAAAGGGCATCTGGACTGGGATCCCTGGGCCAAATCCATTCTCAGACATAGTTTTCTTTCCCCAACCGTAAATCTTCTGCGAGGTGCAAAACATTGATTAAACAATTTTCAATCAATACAGTGCCACAAGGAAAGTACGAAAACAAGTAAATTTTTGTATAACATTCTCTAGAATATCTGATTACTACGAAGAACGTATAGAATAATTATGAAATTAAAATTAAACAGATCGGAATTCACTTAATTTGCATAGAAAATTGTTTGCTTAGTTACAGTTTTTGCGAGTACCTACTTGGATGTGACTCTTCTTTAGACTCAAAGCATAATTGGCAATAAGTTTAGGCGAACGATGAAAACACAGGAAAACCTAACGACGGAGAGACATTTAATTTTTCTATTGTGGTTTTGAAGTCATCAATGTATCAGAGGATAATAAGATTAAATTTAACAGTTAAATAAAAAGATATGGCTGGTCTTCGGGAATTCCATTATTGGGAAATATATAAATCTGGGAACTGGAAATATTGGAAAACGGGAAATACTCAATAAACATGAATATCAACGTTGGGTGGAAGAATATTTCGGCAGATACATCCATTAATTAGTGCAATTCCTACATTCTCGCTGTAACTCAACAGCTATGGAAGGTACGCATGGTGTTATTGCAGTAAGACACTTCGAATTCAGCAACTATTAAGCAAAAGATAAATTCAGAATGTTCATTTCTGAATTAATCTGAAATTATAATTGTGCCTCAACCAGTTGAGAGTTTAATGATATTTTTTCATCTGGTTCGACCTTTAATACATTATACCGTCAATCAGGTCAAAACTTGGAAAATGTCTAACCAAATCGGTTAGGAAATTCGGTAAAGACTGGGAATCCTTGTTATTCAAAGGTACGCTAATAGGAGACTATTTTTTAACGTGTTTTAGGTCAAAAGAGATTCCTTAGATTTGCGAATTGATTCCCACGAATGTGATAATAATCGAATTTGACGTTGCCGACAGCCTGTTACAACCCCTTAAATTTTTCTCAGTTATTCAGTGGGTGCCGATTTATAAACGATCAATTAGAAGGTTCCCATCCTAATTCTTCAGATAGTGTGAAGACAGTGCCACCTTGTTCATGATAACGTGTTTTATCACTTTCATCAAAACTCCACACACAGGCAAGCGCTCACTCTAAACTCAGTCAATTTCTTAAGCGGGAAATGTTTTGGGAGTTGTCAAATGAAAGTTCCTGTACCAGCCAGAAGCATGCCAGTCTATAGATTTTGTATTTGAAAATGGGTCCGGTGTTGTCAGATGCCGGGCGTCATTACCTCAGGGTAAGGGAGCAATCTTCGGATCCATGAGGGTAATTAGCGTTCACGATGAAACTGTAACTGAAAATTTCACTCGTTGCGACAAAAGCTAATATTTCCTTAAATCGCACGATCTACTGCTTTCAACGCCCTTCGTTCAGATTTAACTGCCGGGAGTTCGATTACACTTCACTGCTTTTCCAGAATATGTGGAGGGGTCACCTATATTCCACTCCATTGAGTGTTTCCTCGCGTTTTATGGTAGCGCCATCAAAGGCGCGCGATAGACGGGAAGTGCGATACTAAACTTTCGGAAGAAGAATGGTGATTTTCCTCCGGAGGGGAAATGATAAATGGATAGAGTTTGCTCTGACCTCGTTATATTTTATATTTGGAACGCTCAATAACTAAAGCGATGTTGATGCTTATGATGAGTGGTATTGATCACTGATAGAACCTCCGATCCCAATTACTAGTTTTGCTAAAGGAAAATGTTACCAGTTGGAAGTTTTTCAGGTGGTAACCTAATTTCATGCGTAATATTTCACCCATATGTATGTAATCATCATAAAATTTATTTGAATCTTTTTTTAAACGTACTTACAAGGATGGTCCGAAAATTTTCCGACCTAACAAAGATACAAGACATTTTTTCTGAGGTCGAAAACTTTCCAGTCAACCCTCGTGCATTGTTTGGGAAGGGCTTGGGGTTTCGGATAGGTCTGAAGGTAAGCTGTTGCAGTAAACGATTATCTTGTTGAGAAATGAACATTTTTTATAAAAGTACATTGCGCCTGACATTTCACTTTACATTTATGATCCTTCCTCCCGATGAAATTAGGGTTTCCAAAGTCCTACCTTAATTCTCCCCTGGATTTATTTCCCCTAAGTATGCGTAACATTGTACACAGGATGCTTCTTTTTCTCTTGAATTGTAAACATTTCCAGCCCAGTATTTTTGACATTTATGTCACACTCGCCGGCCTCCTGTGCTTCCCCAATGCGTTCATCTCTGGTAACCTTTGTCTGTATAATCTCAGGTTTTGCAATTGGCTCTTCTTGATGTGCGTCCCATACACATGATGGAGTACTTTAAGTCTCACTTTGGTCTCCCCATGCGAGTCACATACACTTGATGAAGTAAGAGAGTATGCCAGGGTCTCCCCATTTCCGTCCGCTACTCTTCCGCTGCCTTTGACGTTTCACGTCTCTCAAAGCAATTGGTTATCATGGGCGGTTCCACGTTTCAGACAGCCTCCACAAAACAAAGAAAGGAGACTTAAATTGAAACCTTTATAAATTTTTTATAAATGATTGACGTGAATTTCACAATATTATTTCTTAGTAAATGAGGAAATATCTCCCGACTTTGAACACACTTTAAATTAAGTAACCATGCGAAAACGCGTGTGTAAGAATCTGATAATAGGTTTTCCAGACGCATGGGAAACTGAGATGTATTTGAGAGAGATTTCCTTTCTGGTTGAAGATTATACTTCAGCTTCTACGGAAAAATTTGTGTACCTCTCTAATAGTGTTTATCTTTTAACTCTTCATGTGAACAAAAAATACGAAATCGATGTCTCTCAACCTTGGACAGTTGTTTTCTATAATAATGGCCAAATGAAGGCCAAAGAAGGAATTTTTCTTTTCGTGAATCCAATTCCAAACAAGAAGGAAATCCTCGACGCCGCAATCTGAGTCTCGCACCAAATCGAAAGAAATCAGACCATCGGGAAGTAAGGAGTTAATTTTTAAGTCTTTTTTAATTTTTTAAATTGATTCCCAAGACTCTGAAGCCCGCGGGATTGGTTTTGTCTGAAAGAAAAAAAATAAAACACATCGAAAAAGAAACGAAAATGGGCTAAACTCGATTCCCAGTAGATGATGGAGGAATCTTGAGATGCCTACATTTTTCACTTTCTCTCTCCTTGAAGTACCCTTTACCACCGGAACTTCTTCCCCGGAAAACAACGCCTTCGCTCCCCGCGAGGAGAGAGAGGGAGAGAGAGAGAGAAGGACCCTTGGTCGCGTTTTCCGCCGTCGAAAAATCGTCGTATGGAAAATAATAAATTCGGGGAGCCTCCGAGAGGAAATCTGGGAAGATTTTTGGCGAAAAGAAGAGCGCCGTTGTCTCGTGCAGGCGCCGGGAGTCCACCCTGCCCCGATGGCAGCCTATTCCCAAGGGTGGGGGCCTTTCCCGGTAACTCCGCGGATGATAACAAATGAGGCGGGAGCATGATTGGTCACGGATGGCGGATCAGCGCCATCACCCCCCTTTTTCTCATCCCCCCACCCTCCCGCTCCAATAATCTCTCCCAATCCACGTGTGCCCTCGAAGTTCTTCGCGGTCCGCTAAGCGGAGTGCGTCAAATGAGCGTCTAGCGAAAAATTAATGCAAATCCCTCCTCACGCAACCAACGCGGAAGGCTCGATTCGGATCAAGAGTAATTTAACGAGGTGATGGATCGCTGCGTTAAATGGATAATTAGAATATTCATAAATCTATTTGTGCCAGTAAACTATTTCCCAAAGGCTGTAGGTGGGCCTATCTTAAAAAATAAAATTAACTATCAAAATATTATTATATATAAAATCTTATTATAAATATTTACCCGTTGAAACCCTTCTCTAGCATTAACTAAATGAACCCAATTTTAATCATTAAGGCGGTCGAGATGGTGCGGTGGCTATCGTATTGGCTTTCCACCCTACGTAGCCAGGAGTCAGTGTTTGACTCCTGGCTACGTAGAATGTTGTTCGGTGGTATCTGAATCCCTACTTGAGATGCTTTGTGCAGGACACTGAGTGAGTACGCCGTCCGTCAGATGGGACGTTAAGCTGCGGACCCTTTGGCGCCTTTCGTTAAGAGTAGGAATATACCGACGCAGGGTTTCTCTCCACCTTTTATCCTTTCCTGACCATCCATAATGGCGCAAATGACCAGATATGTCGGTCGCCTCCCCTAAATACTGCTACTATTTAATTATTAAAAGACTAATTTCCCATATTTTAGGTACTAAACAATATTGGCGAATGGGGAAAAATTAATAACTAATTTTCCATATTTTAGGTACTAAACAATATTGGCGAATGGGGAAAAATTAATATTAAAGCCAATTAGTTTTGAAACCCAATTCTTTCTTTTACGAATGATTTTCGGAAATATATTTATTATGATATGCTTTCAATACCTCGAATAATCCAAAAAATCCGTTTTTGATGACAGAATAATAAAGCTATATGCATAAAATATTACCAAATATTCTGGAAAAAGGATGTAATTCTCCTAAAGCGACCCGTGGCCATTGAGATATTAGAGTATGTGTATATTATAATAGCATCAGCATATAAAACAAACCTTCCATTATACCAGTTCTATCTGTTGATATGGGGGAATTGAGCCGCCATGGCCTTATATATACAAAACCCGGCAATGAGGATTAACCTCCGATTGGCGTAACTTTGTGGATCTTTAATCAAAATTATATCAATGATCACCTTGTGGTGATTTACGTGCAAAGGAATCCGCATCAGGGATCAACCCACGTCGAAACGAGTTACACAAAAGATCAACTAAGGGAAATTACGCACAGAATTGGTTCATGAGTGGAACTCATTACACGCTGGAGACTAATAAGACCGCATGCACAAGGGTACACTCGTAGAAATCAAGCACTCAATACTACATGCGATTCTGTAGAAGAAATTTAATTCCATGTAGATTGCAACGACAGTCCGCAGACACTTTAACCTCCGGTGTTTTTCTCTGGGGTACATTGAGTACCCCTGTTACAGAAGTACGGGTTCCGTCCAAAAAATACGCGATCTGAGGCCTAAAAACGTTTTTTGCAAAACGTAGTCCACCTCGATTTCGTCCCCTTCAAATTACTCTCCATTCGTAGACAATTCACTTTTTCCATCTTCCAGCAGTAAGGCATTTTAGTTTTCTCGTCGTTCCTCCCTTTATTGTGTCCACATATTCCCAGTGATGTCCCCACATCACATTTTTGCATTTCAGGAATAGGAAAAAGTCCCTGGCGATGTGACGAATAAGGAAGATATTCAGGGATGGTGATTGAAACGTTTGCCAGAAACTGGCGAACAATCAATGCTGAATGTGCAGGTGCATTGTCATGGTGAAGGATCCATCCATCATGTTCGGTTAAAATAGCGTGCCCTGTTTATTTTCCTAAATTCAGTTCATCAGCTATCATTCGGACAGTTTTTCGACGATCGTTAAGGACAAGGGACTTCACACGATCAATGCTGTCGTCAACACAGGTGGTTGAAGGTCGTCCCGGCTTTGCATCATCCGTGGCGTCTTGTTGGCCATCTTAAAATCCCTTAATCCACTTGAAAACGGATTTTTTTTCAGAGAATTATCACCGTAAACAGCTGTCAGCATTTCAGTAATTTCTCAATAACTTTTACCGCACTTCACCAAAAAATTGTTGATTCGTTGCTCCCTGATTTCGTTTATTTCCATTTTCGACAAATGATAAAAACAAGGCCGACAGAAACTAACATAACTGGCACCGTACGCACAGCTCGACGATCCGCCAAGCACAGACAGACAGACAGACATTGGGTCTCAGGCAATTAGCGCCGCTAGTGGGAGGGGCTATCGTCTTTTGTCATGGCTTCCAGATTGCACCATTTCGCGTATTTGTTGAATAGACCTCGCTGTCGAATTGCGGGCATGTACAACGTTTCCGGTAAAACATGTATTTGGGATCTTTGCACTGCCCTGAAGAGGAGCTAATCCTAAAACGGGGTTTCCGTATTGCTTTTATTTTGCATCCATTATATTTTATATACATTCTTGTACGCTATTACTTCACGGAAATAAAAACAATTAAAACTGAAAAAAAACTGAACAACGCTAATCACTTCGACCTGAAGACGCCTCCATGACTGGAGGCGAAACAATTGTCTATCATCTCACCTACGCGACGGTAATTCCCGGAAGCAGCATGAATTAATATATATATATATATATATATATATATATATATATATATATATATATATATATATATTTATTTATTTATTTATTTATTTATTTATTTATTTATAAATCATTATCATAACCCATCACCATAGCAATACTCCTTACTTAAGCCCAAACAAAAAAGGGCACATTACTCATCGGTCATCAATACACTCGAATAACATTCTTGCATTAGAAGTAACACAGTTCCGGCGGAAAATACAGGCATTACGGGTTTACTACTACTGACTCGGAAAATGTGACAGGCTAATGACCTAAATTCTGGTAGTGGTAGTAGTTTTTTGAGGAGGTGACCGACAGCTGAGGTCATTGCGCCAAAAGGATAGGAAAGGATAAAGGGAGGAGAGAAACCCGGCGTTAGCATTAGTCTACTCTTAACGAAGGACGCCAAGGGGTCCGCAGCTTAGCATCCCATCCGACGGACGGCATACTAACTCAAAGCGCCCATACCACCTCAAGTAGGGATCGGGACACCACTGAAAAATAGTGGAAAAAATTCATGAACACCATAGATGTCCATCAAATACGCGTATTTCGGGCACAAAGGCATCTTGCTTGCACTGAATATTTCAACACTTTTGTCATCTTAACCCTTATCTTACCTTTTACCATCTCACTATGCAGAATCTTCGATCTCGTCCCATCGTTTGACTTTTGTTTCCGAACAACGAATTGATAGCTCCTTCTACAGATTTATCCTTCGTAACGATTGAGCAAGGCTTTCCAATATGGAGTCTATTCGAGTTTCCCGATTGCCAAGGGTGTACCTTGATACTGTGTGCAACCACAAAATGTGTACTTAAATAGCTAAATATAAAATAAATGTAAACACCAATTGAATTTCCGCTCGGTTCCTCTATCCCAAATATTATTCATCTGTGCGTTTTGAAAACTTTTAGGCTAGATTTTTAAGTTAGTATAAGTATTAATTGATGTGCTGCGTCACATGGTTGTTTGATAAAGTGAAAATGATGTTTCATTCCTATAGGAAATTCAGCTAATGAGATCAAATGAACAGCATCATTTTTCAAAGGCATAATTTCTCCGAAAGTTCCTTTCACAAATTGGAATAATGAGTGATAGTGTTCGCTGATTAAGCGTAATCACGGCGTCTTCTCCTAGATTTGGAGTCAGTGAAACTTACTTCAATCATCATTGTGCTAGAGTTTCAATGTAATTACAAGTTTAAACAAAATATTACATGAGCAAAGACTTATTTTCAATGTGTTAGCAACGTTATTGGCTTCCTTTTGGCCGATTTACGAAAATGTAAACATTTCGTAATTTTCCCTACGCATTTGAAATCAAACAGAAGCACCCGAGAGTAAGTTTTAATGCTGAAACGGTCTAATTCTCATAATCAGTCAACTCTCATTCAACTCTCTCAGCAGAAACCATTTGATTTATTTTTGACATGAGGGTAAATCTCTGGTTAATTTAACACGGAGCTAATGGCAGAGCAAAGTGGAAAACGATGAACAAATAGCGAGTAATGGACTCATCTTCTCCCTTTATCGCAAAAAACGTATAGTTTAAAAATTATTTTTGGCTCAAAATCGATCTGAAATTGCGACCGCACTTCCACAACGTTCACTTGCTAATGGCTCCGCAAGCTTCGGCCGAAACTTCCGAATTATGCAAACGATGGCCTATCCCTCTTCCCCCCCAACCCCCCTTTAATTTCACTGTGCTTGCACAAGCGGGACGACGACTGCTCATTCTTTCCCCGACACCACTCGCCGGAAGCGGCGGCAAGGGATAACAATCCCGACGGTATTCTCGAGGGATAATGTGCCATTCATACGCCGGGAAAGAGACCGAGAGGTCCCATCCCCTACCAACTACCGCCTCCCCTCCCCGGTTCCCAATGCAATGAGGCCTCGGGAATCGGTGTGCCCGCACGCCCCACCGTCAATGTCGATTATCTGAGCCGCAGTCGGCATTAGCGGACGGACGGAAATCTGAATAGGTGATGGTTTAGGCGTGTGGGGATCCGGTTGGAGAGACTTCTCGGGGAGAACCTTCCTAATTTGGTGCCCGCTCAGTAACCAACCCCCTTCCTATAACATTTTCCTCCTGCGCCCGTCTGCCCTTATTCCCCGTCGATGCAGCGGTGGGTTGCGTGGTTTTATCTTCCCCATACCGATGTCCAAATCGTTTCAATCCATTGCATGTGTTCTCGTTCTTGCCCACTTGCCATCCTCCCGAAACCTGACTCGGTGACGTAAAAGAGTGCACGGTGAGGATAAAAAGTATCGGTAAAAGTTTCGGCAAAATATATTTATTTCATGTATTGCTACAATGCCTATAAATCCATCAAAGCGCATCCCTTGAGGGCTAATACACTTTTATCAGCGATTTTTCCACGAATTGAAGGCTGTCTGGTTGGCGGATTCCGGAAGGTCCTTAAGGGTACGCGTGCAAGTTTCTTTGGCGGTACGTTGGGTCGCATGGGGGCGTTCTTTGACGGAGGGTTTCACTTTTGGGGATAAGAACTAGTCTGGTAGTGCCAAGTCGGGACTTTAAGGGGGTTGGGGAATAGTCGCGATGACGTTCCAGAAGGTCTTCGCCAGCAGACACTCGACTATTCTTGGTCGTCCATCAAGAACTTCTGGACGAGTTTAGCGCATATCTTTTGCATTGCCAAGTTTTCAGTGAAAATGGCGTGCGCTGTCATATTATCAATACCATACGATCTGCAATAATGCGCAACTTAATCGGCGGTCTGAATTCAGCACTTCACGCACACGTCAGGAAAACATTGTTACCGATACTTGTTGTACAAACCTTGTATCCTTCCCCAAATAGTCCCCCAAGCTTCGGGTGCGTTAGACTGTTGATATTGCCATCATTAATCTACATTTCGTCATCTGCCGCTGATTTTCCATTGTGATTCAATTTGCATTACCCGTATTTTCTCCCTGAGGCGAGTTTCCTAATTACAACTATGGGCGTAGAAAACATCATTCTTTAATGACTGCTAATTGCATGCCCTCTATGACTCACAATCTACGTGGTTTTAACGAAAGTGTGCATTTGCATCTGCGGCGCGAGATGTAACTGGGCAGTCATTTAGGGAAATCCAGAATGCTTGCTAATTAATTGGTACTCCCTATGGTAGTTTTCCGGAGAATGTGTGGAAGGTTAAGGAGACCAAAAAACCTACATCTTTCTCTCGCCGTAAGAACTGAGCGATTGAATCTTTTGCCACTCTACGAATAATTGTATAGAAGGTTCGTTTTTTTTACAAATTTAAGATAAAATTTGGAATCGCATTTTACTTGTTCGTTGTTTTTGTTTCCGTTCGTTTTTTTAACGTACTGAGTTTCCAAAACGCTGCAACTCCGGCTTTCAAGCCGGTAAAATAATTTCTAATAGCCTCATTGAAATCCCACCGTATAACTATAACGCTTAAACTGTCAGGTTTTCAAGTTAATTTCTTTATTCGATCTTTGCGTTCTCTATATTTCCTCGGACTTCCGTTCCACGCAATGCGATTCGCACGAAGACGATTTCGAGAGAGAGAGAGCGACATTAATTTCGATGACAACAAGTTTCGTCCTCATAACCCGTCCTTATGAGGTCACAATTTGAATATCCGCGGAAATTATTCCCTAACCCGATCATCTATTTGAAGTGATTTTCTTCGAATTTTTCCTTACTTTGAGTACCTTTCGGTTGCAACGCGTCGGAATTTGAAATTGAGATGATAAATATTGAAAGAGGCGACGTTGATCAATTGCACACTCGTTCCTTGACCCAAATGCATAGGTATACTTTGAGAATTTTCTTTAGGTCATACCCTGTGTTTTTATGGCTTTATTTTTGGTTTTCTTTGCTCGTTTTACTTCAGCATAATGTTTCTTGGACTATTTTCGTGCCGAAGTTTCTTCCTCTGCTCCTTTCAGATGTTTTTTTATGTGTATTCCGCAAATGACGAGCCAAGGAGGTTTGTTTTCAGAAGACGTTGGAGCATTATTCCCATTTTATTTTAACTGTTCTCATAATCTTCAAATCGACCTCAATGATTCGAGCATCGACAAGTTCTCCATCGTTTCATGAAGTTCGGAATTGTGATACCACATTTAATGGGAACGAGACACGAGCATGACCTCCAAATCCATATCCTGGTCCAGTTTTTTTTCCAAATACTTCAGCACAGCTTAGTCAATACTACTTAAAGCTAAGTATTGCACACATTTCTCAACTTATACTGTAACTCTTCGAATTATTTAACTTCGCACGAATTCGTTTTATGGAGATCAAACACGATACTCACAATATTAATACTCCATCTTACAAACAAAGGTAAGAAAATTTACACTAAAATTCAATCAAAACATTGTCTGCATTTGAGTCCAAAATCTACATGTGATCCTTTTTAATTAATTATCCTGAAAGTGTTTTAAGATTTCTTGTTAAGTTGGAAAACTTAACTAGTACAAATCAGTAATTTTATATTAAAGCCATTGTTACTACAGCTTCTTTATCGATCAGAATTCCTAGGGGCTCATTCCGCATCATTATTTGTATTAATTGTATGAGTTATATTGCGCTAGATAAATTCAATTTTATTTAATTAGTCTCCCATGATTCTAAAAATCTTCACTTAATTCCTGATGAAAGTTTTCTATCACACATCAGACCAGTGTTAAAATTCTAAAAGTAATTTTCAATTGACAAATACATTATTTTTACTGTGCAAAGAACTACTCATCTCAACTTCAGCAACTGTCGGTTCTTCAAAAACTGTTAAGTTTGCGTACACATTAATTTTCGGAGAAACGGACTCATGTTTTCCTGCATTTCCACCTCTCCGCCCAGGACACGTTTTTTCGCTAAATTTTGTGGAATTCACTCCTGCTATACTGAGTTTGCGAAATGGTTTAGAGGACAGCCGAAAGAATTTGTATTTTCTACTCAAACTTCAACATCAATATCATCAGTATTACCTTTCTAAATTTTTCCGATAAAAATCAATCTGAAGATCGGTTTACTGCGGCCCTCCACTCTTCCATATACAGTGTTAATTCCCACAACCATTACTCTTTTACGACCTTCTCCATTTACCTTATGAAATTATCTCTTGGTCTTCCCTGGAGGATTTTTCTCTCTCTCATGTGTTTAATTAATTCAATGTGACGCAAGATGTGTCCAAACCATCTAGTTATTCTATGCAGGACAGTTGACCTTTCGGTCCTTTCCTCTTCTGCATGCTTTCTCGTTCCTAACTTTTTCTGTCCATTCAATCTTCAGCATTCTCCTCCAGCACCACATTTCAGAGGCTTTTCTATTCTTCGTTGGTCCACTTTTCCAATGGCCCAAGCATCCGATCCGTAGAGTTGAATGCGAACGTTCTGACAAACACATCCGTGTCTGCAACCTAAGATTCTTTGAATATAATAGTCGCCTCTTCTTCATGATCGCCGTCTCAGCTCGAGCTATGATACTCTTCGCTTGATGTGGGGCGAACTCCTTCCATCCTAAGCCGCACTGCTGCTGCCTAGAAAGATGAAGGGTTCCACTTGCTCCAGTTTCACTCCTTGAATTGTTATATCTGACTTCATCTTCTCTGATTTAGGAAGAATAAAATAATTTTTAATGAGTTTATTTTTTTTCCTTAATATGAAATACATCTATTTCGGATTTTTACATTTTGTCAAAAATCTTTCTGAACCAACAGTGGTCAATGTCCGTACCAATCAAGCGTATGAGTCATTAATCAAAGCAACTCTTGACAGTAAAGTTATGGATCAAAATTTTTCATCATCTCATCACTTGCTAATTCTTCTCCTTCCGCCGTTTGGTTCCAATGTCTCGATTGATTTGTAGCCATCGTTATGTTATCGGAGTCAGGTAACGATGTGTTCCATTTTTCAAAGACGAGGTGAAATTGTTTTCGAGAAACAAGAAACGGTGTTGTGGAGGGAACTTATTTTCCTGCGCTCCCTCTCTTAGCGAGACACACTTCCTTGGGCTGATTTTTTTCCCTCCCATTCGACGGGCTAATAACCGTCAAGTACACGCCGGAGGCGCATTAAGAAAAGAAAAACCGTCTCCTGCGGAAGGCATACCGGGCAATTTGTTCGATCTTCTTGGGTTGCTTGCTCGAAGGTCATCCCCAGAGTCATGACCCTTAGTTCATAGAGTAGGTCAAAACTCGAACTATTGTTCGAATGGGATTCTTTCATGCGCCGGAGTAAAAAGAATGCATGATCGCCCATTAATGTGGAATGCAAAACGAGATGAAATCAAATCTACGCGCGCGATTCTACAAAACTGTAAAAATGCGAAATTAACTTTTGTTGTGGCCCTTATTGATATTTTTGTTTTTCGATGTATTTTTTAATGATTAGAAAGGAAAAAAATTATGATATGAATCAAACTATGGTTGCTGACAAAGCCAAGTGATATTTTTAACCAATGAAAGATATGCTTAAAATATGTACCAAGACTTGCAATATGTAGCAAGACTTGTCCTAATTCAAATCAAAAGTTGAGGAGTACAATCATTTTTGTGCATAGAGTTGTATTTCCTTATCATACCGAGAATTAAAACCTTGCAAAGGGAAAACCTTAGAAGAATTTTGAGGAATCATTAAACATTTGTGGGACGGAATTGCAATGCTGCCCTCAGGTGCCCAAACTTTGATAACGTGTACTTAATCAACCAATGTAGTTGTATTTTTCAGTTAAGGATTGGGGAAGCTTGAGAGTCGAGAAATCAATTCGATGTGATAAGTACGAGGGTCATCCGGAAAGTAGTACCCGTTCGTGAAATAAAGACACAAAAGTAAATATTAACAAACATAAAAAATTTTATTTGAAAGAGGATACTTTAAACTACTTCTCAACATAATCTCCAAGCAAATTAAGGCATTTGTCATAACGTGTGACAAGTTTCTGTATTCCTGCTGCATAGTCCTTCGCCGCCAGCTCATTGAGATACGCGAGGGACCCATCTTGCACAAATTTTTGCATAATGCAGATGGTGTTTAACAATTTCATGAACAATTGTTCGAGAAACATTGGGAAAATGCTCACAGATGTCATCAATTGTGACGCGCCGATCGTTCCTCACGAATTCGTCAACTGAGCTCACCAGTTGGTCTGTAATGACAGACGGTCTCCACGAACGCTCATCGTCGTGTGTGTTCCCCCTCCCCATGTTGAAGTTGCGACACCACCGCCGAACAGACGACTCGTCCATTACATTGTCTCCATACACCTCCTTTAATTGGCGATGAATATCACATGGGCGAACGTTTCTTGCATTGAGGAATTTAATCACTGCCCTCACTTCACAACTGGCGGCGTTCTCAATTTTTTTAAACATTGTAAACAATCACAGAAACAACACAGGCAATGCTAGCGTCACGCAACTTGGCTCAGAGAAGGCAGACAAGCCACTGAAGCTATCTGACCTCGTCCAGCGGCTACTCGCGCCGTCAGCACTTCATGCGGCACGAACGGGTACTACTTTCCGGATGACCCTCGTATATTGATTCGCATTGCCCAATTCAGCATCATCATAGGTACAAAATTACATACTCACATTAGGAATAATTAAACTCATTTTGTATAAAGTTACTTCTCTTCTGTCACTTCTGCCTCCATTACACTGCATACTTTCTGCGGCAAAATTGGTTCTCAGGATCATCACTAAGAGGATGTAGAGGAGAGCAAATGATTACTTAAAGGATGATCAATTTGGGTCCAGCAAGGGAAGAGGAACGCGTGATCCCGTCGCAGTTATTAGATCATTTCAATTTTCCAATTAATTCCAACCGTGAACATATGCATGTACACATATAAGGAGCTCGTATTTACAGAAATTTTAATTCGGATTGGCGCTCGATAATGTCCTGTTTATTTTCACGACCATGTTATACATTGTCCAATTAAAAAATACATTTTAGCTCGGAAGTGCATCAAATAAATGCATCCGTGGAAGGTCTCCATTGTAATTATTACCATAATCTTTAATTTAGAAGTAAAGTAAGGAGTCTTTCCTTTTAAGTAAAAAGGGAGCCGTCTGGATGCATTTTGCTACCTTTACCTGCGTAATCACCTCTTGGAGTTTGGATACACTTTGGGCTTTCTTCCCTTTCAAGCGCTCTGTCACTGATATAAAAATTATATCAACATCAATCCCTGAGCTTGTCTGACAAAACGCCAATTTCTCCTATCATCTCGGAATTTATTCGTAACTATGAAATTGAAGCCACAATTCAAAATTCATGGCAAACCTACCGCTGTGGTTTCAAATGAGAGTGCTACTTGAAAAATGACACCGAAACGTACTCATTCATACTTTTTGTGCTTCCCGAGTGGATTATATGACAGATATTTGATCGGTTCATCGCAACGCTGGGAAAGGTCATACGGTGGATACACGGTCGTCTAATTTGACATATATCCGAGAAAGAAATGATTGATTTTTTTAGGTTCCGAAAAAAATCCCGTCACATTTCAAATTTTCATATTCCTCTAATCAACTTTCACTCGTTTTATAACGTCAATTCCAATCGCGATTGAGAAAGAGTTGCTTATACTGCATTGGTATAAAAAAGGGAAGTAATTTTTTTCCCGAAATCTGCCGCTGGTATATCGTAACGAACGGTAAAACGAGGCAAACACTAGACCTGCTCTTTATTCCCGAAATCCAGGCGCACGGATAATAAGTCCACTCAACAATAATTTGAGATTTCACGAAAATGCAGATGCGAATTCTCTATATTCGGTTCAATTTTGTCTGATTTAAAACTATTGACGGAATGGGTTTCATTTGACGGCTTTTGCTTTTGAATTGCAACATCCCCCAGTCATGTTATTAGTGAATTACAATTACCAAGGTAAATATCCGAATTACGACACTCGTACATACTCTAGTCATGCAAATTTTGCATTTTAAGATTTGAATTTGCATATTTGCATTGGTCCAGTCAATCAAGATATTTGGTTTTAGGCTATTATGCGGTTTTCCTTAAAAATCGATGTTTAAAGATAAAATAACAAGAGTTACCATACTAAATATTAGATTTTAAGCCCTATTTCAAGAAATTTAACAACAAGTTACAACGATAAAATAGTTTTACACGTTTTTAATTTTTGTCACATTGTGATGACTTAGATTAGACTTAGAGTCCGCAAGATTAGAGAGGGATTGTAAAAAAATCATTTTCTCCTCTTAAGGCCTTTGATGCACAGTTGTAAAAAAACACAGGTATACGTAAGGAATTCATTCCAAAGAGGCACACATAAGAAACTTATTCAAAATAAGTGTATGTATGCAAGAAATTTATTCAAACACACTATACCCCATGCTACCTATTGTATATATACTACTCGCCGTGTTCTTGAAATAAATTTTAAAAATTTTTCCTGGCCATTCTCACAAATCTTTTGTCCATCTACTCCGCAATTTTTTTCTCCCTCATGTTCCCTCAAATACAGTCCATCTCCGTCCCTCCCCCGCTCCTTTCCCGGGGAACCTGACTGCAGAGCGGTATGAATTCGATCTTACGGAGCCACCAGCCTTCCTGTTGAAAGCCACGCGCTCATGAGCAGTGTGGATGGAGAGATAAAACTTGGAGAGGATTGATGAATGGCTCGCCTTGGCGGCGGAGAGATGCGAGCGGGAAAGTGAACGGAAATGAATGCCAAATGAGTCGCTCACGTCCGTCGACTGAGTTCATATTCACGAGAGATGGAGAGGATTAAAATTTATAAATGCCAGGGAGAGAGAAAATAAAGCGTTGAATACACAATCCGGTTATGACAACTCATCCTTTTGGAGTTTTAATTTATTATTTGCCAAAATATTTTAATTGGCGACAGTGAAGAATCGCTTATGCTTCGGGATATATGGCGATGGGACCCTAAATTGATTACGTCTCAATTGCTTACTCTGTTATCCAGATCAGCAGATTCCGCAAGCAATTTGTGAGGGCTTATTTTAATTAAATTCGTAAATATATACATTCTGAATTACCATATGTAAACAATCCGTTTCCGATGTAATTCTGGGCTATTTTCAAGAAAAAAAGAAATTAAAGGTATATTTTATCGCTGCTAAGGAGTTGGATAAATTATTTCATATCATCAGATCCATCATCAGAGCGTCACAGCTTGATTTCTTTCCTCGTTTTTCAGTAATTTTATTATTTTTGTTATAATCAGGTTTCCTTTGGCTTCTATTTTTTTCTCGGAATTCATCGAGACCAAATAGAAGGAAGTGATTTGATAATTTTAGCCTTGATATTTGGGTTTATTTTTCTAGAGCAAATCAGCTTCAGTCATCATTAGATGAATTCTTCCTGTTCTCCTTTCAGTCTGTATTTTCACTGATTTACCGTCTTGGTGCGGACATCTTTAAAGTCTTGATTTGAAGAAAAACGATTTAAAGCTATTAGATAAACTGCCAGTATTTCATTTTCTTTTAGCGGTAATTATGCCGTAATATTTCACTAAAATAATAATAACATTTCAGTAATATTTTACGCTTGGTATCTTTCCTAAACTTTTGCTTTGCTTCGTATTTTAACGTAGAGGTTTAAAAAAGCCAATATGACATTATGCAGGCCTGTATAATCACTGTATAATGTTGAAGGATTCGGCAATCTCGGGTTTCACCGCGTCGTTGTTTGATGCTGACAGCAGTTTCGCCGAAGTTGCATTCGGCGTCTTCAGGTCGAAGATGAGGGACTCGGATTTTTGCTACCCTTATATAGGTGGTCCAATCTTGTGGCTGCTCGCTGATTGGTCCGCTTCCGGAGAACTCTCTTCTATGCGTTGTGGAGATGGTAGCCTTTATCTCTGTAAATATTCTCCGGGTTTTTGGCGGCCTCAATTGCTTCTCTAATTAATCGTTGGTAATATCTACTCTCATTTGATATTACGTTTGCTTTTTTAGTTACGAGTCCCTCATCTTCGACCTGAAGACGCCGAATACAACTTCGGGGAAACTGTTGTCAGCATCAAACAACGACGTGGTGAAACCCGGAAAGCAGAATCCTTCAAACCACCGCGGCGAAAACCTACGCAGCCATATAATGTATAATGTCATTTTTACCAATATGTTTTGGTATTTGGTCTTCCTGGGAAACCATAACCGGCACAGGGAAAGGAACTGGCCCCCCTACCCTGATGTGTGAATTTTCATACGCCGTATAGGGCTTGGTACCGGGTAGCAACTATCAAACCGACCTTCGGGTTGATTACTGTGTTTATGGTTTTGGTATTTTTGTTTCGTAATCTATTTTTATTTTTTCCATTTTTTTCTTTTATTCTCCAAATGTATTTTTAAATCCTAAAACTCCGGACTATCTTGAATTCAATACTTGGGTATGGGTATTCAAAAAGTATTCGCATTCCATTTAAATTTCGGAGTGTAAGAGGACGCCTCGGTAGCTTAGCTGGCTGGAGTACTCGGACATACATCGAGGGATCCGGGCTCGAATCCCTATCAAGGCGAATAATTATTATGCTTTGGAATTGCTGCATTGTAATTATTCACATATTAAAAATAAATTTTTCTCGTAGATAACAGATTTGTAGACTCAAATAGGTGATATACCCGTGTTGGAAGGTGAGAGTCAAGTCGCTTAGGCCACAAATCATGCGAGAAGTTTTACGCTCGTTTCAAAATCATGAAATTTGGAGTCGACCTTTTCAATTTAGGAGCCGTGTTTCTTAAAATTCAAATAAATACCTGATCGGTTTTTCAAATTAGTCATCAACACAAATGTAATGATTCTGTTATTTGATGAGAAGTGTGTTTTCTTCCCTCGAGAATAATAATTAGTCAATATTTTCGTCGCCATGCAACCTAAACGCATTTGCAAGAATACCCACGAATCTTTGAGGGCTGATTTTAACGACCACATCGCGGATTTCCTTAAGTTAAGACTGTCGGCCTAAAATACCCTCCCGGGAGCCTTTGTAGAGATTTTCAGTGTTAAACGACAGCCGTCCCAAAAACCCAGTGATAGAAAAGATCGCTAATCACCAAGATAGAAGGGAGACAAAGAGAGGAAAGGACATATTAGGGCCGATCGAATGGAAATGGGAAATGAAATGTGAATACAAAAGAGTCCCCGGACCCGTCCCTCGTACCCAGATTCAAGTAGCAAATCGCTTTAACGTGAAAACCAGCGGGATCTCCGTCGTAAGTGATTACCACTCAAGTGGAGTGGCATTGTGTTTGAGGGTGCAGTTCGACCAATCGTAGTTAGGAAGTGTGTCAATCGAGCACTCCAGGGCAAGGGCGTGAAGATCTCCAATCTAGAACCGGCCTCTGGAGGCTCCTGTACCGGCGCCCAGTTCCAGTTAGACCTTCCGCCCAGATGGCAATCGCAAACCCTTGTCTCTGCTCAAGAATGAGGCGAGCGACGCATTCCAAGGTGGCACTATTCTCTCATCGTAAGCGGTTAGGGTATGCAGCGAAGAAGTGTTTCCACCAGTCACTGGCTAAAAAATTGTTAAAATTGATCGCAACACGTATATGTATTTCAGACAGGGTCCACTATAAAATTAATACGCATTCTCTGGGAAAAATAGATTCATTGATCGTACTTGTTAAAATGCTAAAAATTCTTCAAAATAACCTCCCCCTGTATCAATGCACTTGCGGAGACGTTTCAAATATGCCTGGAAGGCATCCTCAAACTCCTCGAGGGGAATATCTATCAAGAACGTTATAAAATGTTTTTTTCCACGTTTTTCACGGTCTTACAATGATTTTAGCTCTCTCTTGAGTCGGGGAAACGAGAATGGTCGCACGGAGCCAAGTCGGGATTGTAAGGGGCAGAAGGACCACCGGGGGGAGGCGCTTCGGGCTTGGTTGTTGGTAACGATGAAGGACGTGTGGATGGGGGCATTGCCATGGTCGAGCTAGACCGTGCCTTTGTCGTGTCACAAAGTCGAAAAACATACTTCACGCGGAGACACGTCTTTCCGCTAAAACTGCTCGGAGCGAACTGGCGACTGGCTGCAGTGGAAGGGTAGACCCCCCACCACCACATTTCCCAAACGGTTATTCCGCGCTGCCATGGATAGTATACTGTAGATAACAATAAAATCAAGTGCATTAGTTTCATAACTGACTATGTATATATCATACAATGTATTTAATAAATGTTTAAACGGTAAGAGTAGAAAATTTCGCGACTTTATGATCCTCCGGCGTTTTGCCTCTAATTTGGAAATAAATGTGAAATTCGATACATCTCCTGAAATTATTTTATTATTGATTTTTATCCCTGGTCTTTCATATCAACTTGCTCTTGTACTTTTACTATACTTTATGATAAAGCCATCGTATTATTGGAAATTTATCAGAATTGAAACTTAGGATTCTAATATATAATTAATTTTTCAATGATTTCTCATGAAAATGTGCGGGAAAATATTTAGGAAAAGTGTCAGATACACAAAAGTCAATTATTTTATAATTCCCGTAGGAATATTCATATTTGAAGCTCTGCTAAATTAATCATACCGATTCCTTAAGTGGAATTTCGTCGATCTTATTCCGTTTAAACAAATTGTAGACTATCTTTTGCTTGGATTGCTATAGCATTAGAGAATTGGAATCGTTCACCAGCATCCAACCCATCACTGTTCCAAAATTTAGGCAATAGATGTTGAATAGCAAACTCGTGGCGATATTTCCGCATTCTCTTGGGGCTGCTCTAAAGGATATCGAATGGGAAAAATCTTCCATTTTCACCCGATCAGTTGTGGAAACGATAGAATGTGGCCGTTGAGGGTGGAGCGTTAGACGAAGGGTCTCTTTGGGGAAAAGAGCGAATTTGGAGAGGCTCTCCCAAAGAAACACTGCAAAAATATAGGAGAGGAAATCTTTTACTGTTTTGGATCAAGGAAGTTATTCTTCTTATATTTAAATTTATGATAAGAAGTGAAGTGATTGGATTAACGGTAGCGCCGCTCGAAGCGTCTCGCAGCCTTCAATAGAATTTACAACTTCTCGAATTCGATCCTTTGCCCTCGGAAAGGAAAGTTTATTCCACATCGCCAACATTACCATTAGTACCTACGACCCCTCCCTCTCCTACCCGGTCATTCCTCCTGCCCGCTGTCTGGGGCACGCTCGCCCATCCCTGCATATCCTGTCTTCTCGTGTCTCCGTGAAGACTTTTTTCATTTTATTTTTCTGATATCCCTCTCTTACCTCTTTTGATTGCATCTGCCTCTCATTATTTCAATCCATTTCTCTTTTAATCTCCGCTGTGACTCACCCTGTATTGGATTTCAGGTTTAGTAACATTTTAAAAATATCAGAGCAGCTGGGCTGGGAATCACTCACGTAGCGAAGGTTAAATTACAGATTAAAGCTCTTGCATGAATTGGGAGGGCGTATTTTAAGCAGTGATGTTGAAAATGTATTATTACCCCAATCGTGCTACGTTGGGAGATATCATGTCAATAAAATTAGAGAAATTAAATGTAGAACAGATACATTTAAGATCTTATTTTTCCAACGAGCGATAAGGGATGAGAAAAACGTTGTCCGACGGCGCTCGAGGGAAAAAGAATGTCAAGTCAAAATTAGTCTGGTGCGAATAAACCCCTGCCACACATCCTAGCGGGGCTTGCAGGGTACCTAAATATTAAATAAGCAATCTACCATGCAAAAAAAGAGTCAGTACGATAGGGAAGGGCTGAGTATAAATGTGAGGAAAACAAAGATAATGTGGTTTTCGAGAAAGATAAAAGCTACGTTAAATATAAAATTAGGAGTTCATGTTTCGGTGGTCTATAGACAGATTCTTTAAGTCACTACTGCAGTAACTGGTATTTTTCATGGAACAGTTTACTTATAATTTTAAGAGTTATGGAACAAAATAGTCAAAATAATTTGGGGGTAAGAAGAAAAATTGCACCAGGGGAAGAAGCTTTCGCAAAGAGGAGGGATTTGATGATGGGGACATTGTGTATAGATGTTAAGACAAAGCTGGAGAGAACGGAAAACAAACGAGGGCGTGCCAGGCATGGTGAGGTGTTTTTTAGGAAAACCCAAGAGAGGCAGGAAAGATGGTTTTTGAGCATACCGATTGGCAATGGGATGTTGACGACTGTGATGGAGGGGAGAATGTTGGGCAAGCGAGGAATGGACAGGGATTGGATACAGGGATGTTGGACGGAATGATGGGAATTCTGAATTGAAGAGGGGCTTTTTGGATTAGGAAATCGGGTGGATTTCACTTTCGGGAGATATTAAAATCGTTCGCTCTGGGTCCGGAGCGCTGTAGGGGGCATTCAAGATTAATAAAGTCTTATCGATGCGAAACCACACCCACCCATGATTCTACCATTCGAGTATTTCCCCGCTTTCCGCCGCGTTATTCCAATTTTCCTCGAAGAAGCTCCACAGAAATTTCCACATTATAGATCCTCTGTTTAGGTCCCTAATTATAGTTGAGTGATTCACTACCATTTCTGACCCAGCACTTTATTTTTATGCAAACTATTTCCCTGTGAATTTGCTTGATTACTTAAATTCGATGAAAACCAGTTTCGAAATAACTGGCGGGTGAAAGGAGAAGCACGAACCGCATTTCTACCTCACCCAAAAACCTCCCGGATGCATCCCACACGACCAACTTCATGCCATAAATCACCTCCGATGAAAGCCAAAAAGCAAAACGTTCATAATTATTAATTGCACAAAACGAGTACTGAGCTCGTTAATGAACAAACTCAAAGTGTTAATCCTTAAGAATGATCTGGTATTTTCCCGGCGAATAATGTTTTCCAAGATTATTCGGGTCTCCCACCGGGTCCACGTTCGTAGGTTTGCCGACGTTTCGATGGCCGAGTCGTCCATCGTCTTCAGGGCATGTCGTTACTCAGCACTACCAGTCATTGGCACCCTCGATGTTTGAGGGCATGATACAAAACCGTACCGGTGAGAAAGACTCACCCTTACCGGTCAATTTACAAGAATAATAAAAATGGCATTCGAGAAACTTGGCGGCTGTGTGTGTTTATGTTTGCGTGAAAGAGAAACTTAATAACTAACCTGGGGAATTGGTCCCCCAGCTAAAGTTAATAATGGTGGTTAAGGCTAAATAACAGCTAAAATCCTTTTTTTTTTTTCCCCCTATTGGGGAATGATTTCTTTTTTTTTATGTATATTTTATTTTATTTTATTATTATATTTTTTTTTTTTTTCTCTTTTCTTTTTACCAATTTTCAGCTTTTACATATATAATTAGTTTGCAAGAGTTGAGATTCTAATTGCTAATATATTGGGGAGTTTACGTTGGATCAGATTTGAATAGTAGGGAAAGAAAAATTGCGTGAAGCGCGCCGGTAGATTATTCAGCTGTCGTACCGGTTCGGAGCAGGCGGGTGGGAAATTTGAAAAAGATTTCGCCGAGAAGCGGCCTGTTTAGAAAGGGGAGCTTATAGTGTAATGAATAATGACGGAAACCAAGTGAACAGAGGCGTTGAACGGACGCCGCGAAATGTCGTTACTCAAGTATTTGGCCGCCTTATATAGTTTGGTCATGAGGTCAGGTCACGTCTGATTGGTCGGACGCTTTCCGCCTCTTGTTTTCCTTGATGTTCCTCAAAATGGGTTTCCACGCGTTACTGAGGGAGTATCCGCTGTCTCGGTTAATGGATTTGTTTTCGAGCCGGATCGCTATTGCTTCCTTAGTCAATCTTTCCCAAAATTTCTCTTCTCGGCACAGGATCCTTGTCTCCTCCCACCAAATGCTATGATCGAATGCTATAGTCTGCACCCAAATATACAGTTCACCATGGAGGTGGAGGTCAACAATAGCCTTCCATTTCTCGATATACTCATCCACCGGAAAGCAGACGGGTCATTGGGACACAGCGTCTACCGCAAACCGACGTACACAGACCTTTACCTCAACGGAAGAAGTCAACATTACCCCTCCCAGAGAATGGCGGTTCTATCAACGCTTATACCCCGAGCAAGAGCAATATCTGACACAGAAAGTCTTCACAAGGAGCTGCTGCACCTTAAGAACACTTTCAGGCAAAATGGCTACAGCGAGAGAGAAATCGCGTTGGCGCTAAAAAGGACCGTCAAGCCTCGGGCCTCCACACCGAAGGAAGCCGAACCAAAACCACTGGCAAGGGCGGGTCTACCCTTTGTCTCCACGGTCTCGGGCAAGGTCACGAGAATACTGAAGAGGTACAACATCGACACCTACTTCCGTCCCTGTAACAAACTCAGGGACGAATTAGTAAGGGCAAAGGACTCCTGTGGCCTCATGGCCCCTGGAGTATACCGGATACCCTGCGAGTGCGGCCAAGTCTACGTGGGAGAGACCGGAAGGACCATTATTACAAGGTTAAAAGAACACCGGAGACATTTCAGACTGTGCCAACCTGAGAAGTCGGCCATTGCAGAGCACAGCATAATCTCCGACCATAGCATTCGGTGGGAGGAGACAAGGATCCTATGCCGAGAAGAGAAATTTTGGGAAAGATTGACTAAGGAAGCAATAGCGATCCGGCTCGAAAACAAATCCATTAACCGAGACAGCGGATACTCCCTCAGTAACGCGTGGAAACCCATTTTGAGGAACATCAAGGAAAACAAGAGGCGGAAAGCGTCCGACCAATCAGACGTGACCTGACCTCATGACCAAACTATATAAGGCGGCCAAATACTTTTATGTCAATCCTTGTCATTCTAATCTATACGGAAATAAAAACCTTTAAAACTAACTAAAACTAACTGAGTAACGACATGCCCTGAAGACGATGGACGACTCGGCCATCGAAACGTCGGCAAACCTACGAACGTGGACCCGGTGGGAGACCCGAATAATCTTGGAAAATGTTAATCCTTAAGTTTAATAATGGACTATTCAAAGTGAGTACCTTGACCACTATTCTATTGACCGATGTATTATCTTTTTTTGCATTCAAGTGTGACATAACTGCGCAAATTATTCATACTATACAACGGCTACTCTTCTTCAATTATTTTTCCAGCGAAGCACATACTTTCAGTCCTGATTTCCTCACGTAATTCTCATTTAAATTGAAAACGCAAAACGATGTGAACTAGAACGAGATGCATGCTAACATCGTGGTTTCTTAGTTTTAAAACCATCATATTAGTAGATATTTCATGTTATCTAAGAAATCAATCCTTATGTTATAAATTCTATCAGGAGGAAGTTAATTGGTCAAATACTTTGATTTAACGATGACCGAGGATATTCCCTAGGGATAACACGTCTGTGATATTTGAGGAATAAATAATTAGAAGTTAGGATTCATAAAAAGAATGCACGGGAGACGTAACGATAGGGTCAAGGAGCTTTGTTATTTCAGATTAGTTAAGCCCCACCTGGAATATGTTGCAAGTATATGGGATCATCATAAAGTAGACCTTTTTTTGGGACCAAATGCAACGTAGGGTAGGTAAGTTTGTGAAAAGTTGTCATAAACAACGTGATGATTGTATCACGACACTATTGGAAGAATTAGGATGGGAGCCACCAGTTGGCCGTAGGTTTCAATACAGGTTTAATATTCTCCGTAAATTTGAGTCAGGGCACATGGTGGTCTTAAAGGCATACAATTACAATCTTCGACTTACTATGGTAGATCAGATCACGCGCGTAAAATCAGAGAGATAGTTAGCAGAACAGATAGGTATAAAATGCCGTTTTTTCTTCGAATCATTAAGAATCAACATATTTATGACAGCAATCGAGTAGGATATAATTAGCATTGATAGTGTATTTATTTTTCAATATACTGTATGATTTTTATATTGTAGACTCAACTTTTTCACTGTTCTCCCGAATGATTTGAATAAACTTGTCCAGCTATTGAATATTGTTGCATGTAGTTACTTTCTTTTTTGCGATTTAATTTGTTCCATTGCATGATCAAACTAATATTTGTGATGAGCTGTAATAATATCATTCTAGTTATGAAATTGGGATCAATTTTCCCTTTTAGGTTGATTGAAATCAATATTTATGGCGGATTAATTAAAAGCAAGTTGGTTGGCCATCAAAGCATAAAAATATGAATTGTGTAATTATTTTAATTGAAGATCTCAATGCGTCCAATATACAGTGCTACCTGCTTGCGACTGTAAAATTTTACCTTACCATTAATCGAGTGCTTCTCGAAATGTTTATTTTAATATTTTATGTATATTAATTATTAAATTTACCTTCGTTTAGCATGCGAAATTTAATGCTTTCAAAGTTTTAGGTGAGGATGGTGTTTCTATGCATATTACGTGTTCATTGGCTGAGCTTTTTTCAATTTAATTTATTCATATTAAATCTGAGATACAATAACTTCTTTTTGATATTACGTGACTGCAGAAACTTGCATGTGAAAAATGGAAAACCGTATTAGTAATAGAATTTCTTATACTTACTGCATTTGTATGCAACCATTCATCAGCCATTTTTGCATTTCTTTTTTTTTGTTCATTACGCAGTGGCACTACACCCATGCTTCAATTAAGCATACCGTTTTTGTATAATTAAGAAATCATAGTAAAAAAGGCATTCATGTTCGTTCGAAGGTTTCCGCGGCGATGAGTAGGTGATTTCCACATTTTTCGGGCTGCGTCCGCGTATGTCGTTTAAAAGTACAACAGTTTCGCCAGCTATCCTGCTGGCGTCCTCAGGTCAAGGATGAAAAGAAGCTTGTTGTCCCGTCTTATATAGGAAAAATCCGGCGCCAATACCGGGAAATTTCTTGGCCAATCAGGGAACGTCCTCATATTTGCGCGGGATTATTCGTTTCCACGCACTGTGGAGTGGATATCCATCCTCTCTGTTAAATTTTTTTTTTTTTTTTTTTTTTTTTTTTGCCTTTTAACGATTTCAATGGCCTCTCTGATTATTCTCTGGAAGTATTTTCCTTCTTTCGCTATTATTTTAGCGTCGTCGAAGAGAATAGAGTGTCCAGGTTCACTCCAGGCGTGCTCAGCGATGGCCGATGCTCTAAACTGTTTGGCCTTGGTTGCCCTCTGGTGTTCACTCATGCGTGTTTTCAGCGCTCTGCACGTTTCACCGATGTACCATTTGCCACAGGAGCATGGCACTTGGTACACGCCTTCTGATATTAACGGTGAAATTCCATCCTTGGGTCCGGGTAGGGTGTCAGCTATCTTGGTGACGCAGTTGAATCTGGTCACCACATCATGTTTCCTTAAAGCCCTCGCGATTCTTTCCGAAGTCCCTGCGATGAAGGGGATGGTGACGTAAGCCTTCGGACGTGGTCTGGAGTCTTCCTCTCTGTCAGGAACAGCGGTGTTTGTCTCTTCTTTTCTTCCTTCTCGGCCCTTTTTTTGGATCATATGAGCGCTGTATCCATTCCTTTGCAGGGCATTTGTCAAGTGTTTCTTCTCGTTGGCAATAGAATCGGAGTCACAAGCTTCTTTTCATCCTTGACCTGAGGACGCCAGCAGGATAGCTGGCGAAACTGTTGTACTTTTAAACGACATACGCGGACGCAGCCCGAAAAATGTGGAAATCACCAAGGCATTCATGATTTATCCCAAATCTATGAAACTGAAGAGTACTTTTCCATTATGATACTTTTATTTTTTTTCAAATAGAAATTATTTAATTTTCAAAATTTATTTACCTCTACTTCGCTGTCTCTGTGATAATTACTTTTTTAATATACTGCTTCAACCATCTAAACAATCCTGTAGTTTTAGTCTGACATTGGTGACGGGACACGGGAGTAGGTCACCGATATACTTTTAGTGATACAAATTTTGATTAAACGTCATCGTCGTGACTGCGAGCAGTCTCTAAAGTATCTCTAAATTCATAGAAGTTAAAATGTACCTCAGAGTATATATTTGTATCCGTATCATTCATTACTTTTACATGGTCTCACCTTCTCAGCTCAGAACCTCTCTGTCTTAAGTGTTTGAAGATGAATCCACCCGATGGAAAGGGAAGCCCTTGGGTGCAGGTTTAGTTGGGTGAGCGTTTTTTGGAGCACAGGCTGTATCTTGACGCTCCGTTTCATCTTTTCCTTTATCTCTGCGACCCCCACGGAATAAATGCACGTAATTGCGTGATATTCTCCTGAAAAGAATTTTTTCGGAGTGGAAAGAGTTTCTTCGGCAGGCTGTAGACTGCGAACGCACGAAAGGAACAGCTGGAAACGATCTCAGCCTTGAGTAAAAAGAAGTTGAATTTCTTTTCCACTTGCGCCCCAAGCGAGGATACCCTCTATGACGCTCTCACGTATTGCATTTCCATCGTATTCTTCTCTCCAAGAAGTACACGAATAAGTGCGACAATTGTGTGATATAAACTTGGGCCGAGATTTGAAAAAAATCAAACAGAAACCCGATTTAAAAGCCTCTGTTGTTCAATTCTTTCTGTAACTTCCAAGAAAATGCGGGAAATGCAGCGGCAGTAACTTTTAACGGAGTCATCCGATAAATGTGCATTGAAATACATTAATTTCAGGCAGTAAAAATCAATCACCCTGACCTGGATTCGAACGCGGATCCCCGGATGCCCACCCGAGTGATTTAGCCAGTTAGCTAACCGAGGCGTCCTCTTACACTGCGAAATTTTGAAAATTCTAAATTCTTCCTGTAAGCTTCTGATACGTCATGTGTTGGACTAACTAAAAGCAGTGTGAAAATACCTGCCTCTTTTATTATTAACTTTAAAAATATATTCGATTCACTCCATATTGATACTTTAATAAAATGATAAAGCAGGTTAGTTTTTATTATTAATTGGTTTCAATATACGCTCATTTCAATATAATTAAAATGGTTTCAAAATACGCTCATTATCGAATTAATCATATTCTTTTTTTAATCATGTTCTGAAAGTTAAAATAAGTTTGAAAATATATTTTTTCAATTTATTTATTATGACTTAAATCAAATATTTTCACAAATGTATTCCTGAGACACTACAAATAAAATGCAAAATACTATGTATGGGGGTGTTTTGAAAATTGATCATTGCATTGTAAGAAGAGATCATATTGAGCGCCTGTGAATATAGACCAAAAAACCGATAGCGCTTTCGAATCCTTTTTTCCCTTGGATAGATAATTATTCCAAAGTTGGGATTAATTTTTTTAGCAAAGGTTTACTTAATTATTTATTCTTTTAATTTGTGTGGTCATTCAGCTAATTTTATTATACCACCCTCTACGAGTGTTCCCGTGATGGTTGATGTGATGATACAAGGACTTGGAATGATTGCGAGTAAATCTCTTCTATAAAATCGTTGGCAAACTACATATTTTCTCATTTTGCAATTAAAATTGGGTCGGTACTAACTGTAGTTGAAAATAATGCTATCAAATTTATATTTATGGCATATCCAGTTCCAGGTAGTAGGTGCTAGTATCTAAGTAGCAGGTAATTACTGTTTCTAAAATGCACCCTTTGAAACTACAAGCAATGTCACAGGTAAAGTGAGTCCTAAGTTAATAGAAATCATGAAAAATATTGGGAAGAACTCTAACATTCATGCTTCGATCGAGGAAATACTTATACGTTTTTATTTTTCCGAATCGATCCGACACTGGAACGTCCTTTTTCAGGTAAAGTCACCATCAACAACAGTTATCTACCCGGATGTCGGTTTGAACATTGAAAATATGGAGTGAAACTACATTTACCCAAGTTTTTTTCTTGAAAATCTATTTGAAATTGGGTGTGATTAATAAATAATGAGCAATGTTTCAAATTTTTTCTTTACCAAGAAATGAGATCTTTGTACATCCTCGTCAGATTAAAAATTATGATGGACTTGGATAAATGTTTACTTTACCCAGTTCCTCATACATTTTGGGTTCTTTCTTCAACAATACTAATTAAAATACCCATTCCTTCCTACTCTTTTCACCACTTACCCAACATTTTACCCAAATGTCATGAAGACTTCCCAGTATATATATTTCCTCTGTGGAAAGAATTTTAACGTTGCCCTCCAAAATCTAAGATTCCCTTCTTGGCGAACTCATTTCGTGTTTTTGTAATTAATTTCTACAATTTTGGAAATTACATTTTTGCTAATACAGTAAATCTTCTAGAGTTTCCATGGTGTGCGAAATTTCGCCCAAATTATGGTTGAAATGTATGAAGTATTCCTATTTGCAAATTCCATTCACTTTATTCCTCGAATTCTTTGTCCTACGTTTATCACAGAAACAAGCAATCAGCAATTAATGCAACCGATTTCATCTCCCGAAATACAACTTTATCACGCTTAAATCTAACGGAATTATCTCTCCACCCGAGAGCTCAAAAAGAAGATTCACTGTCAAGGAGTTATACATTTTCTTGCTTTTTCGCTACGTGTCAACTAAAACGTTCCACGGATCCACAAATCTTTGAACGATGCAACTATTTCCAAAGTTAATAGCATAGGGAATAATTGAAGTATACTAGGTCCTTTAGTACTATTTCCAAATACAAGGTGTGTCCAATAAGTACGCGAAATGAGACCATAAAACTTTATTTTGCAACATTTAGCTTTCGTCGATTTTGTCCCCTTTAAAGTACTCTCCATTCGTTGCTATGCACTTATTTTATCTTCTTTTCCACTGATTAAAGGACGCTTTGGAAGTCCTTGGATGTTAGACTTTTTAGGTTTCTCCTCGTTTCTTGCTTTATTGTGTCCATACCTTTCCATTGATGTCCTTTCATCACATTTTTGCATTTTGGGAACAGGATCTCCATTTAATGGCATTCTGGTGTTATATAAAACGAAATTTTCACTGGGCCAATATTTTCTAGAGAACTCATGCGTATTTTGTGGGTTTCACCGCAAAATCTAATATTTTTGCGTGATAACTGTCATATCACCATTGATTTGAGGTGTACTCCAAGTAATTAATCATTCGGGGTTGATTAATGCCAATATGATTTTAAATTTACAATACAATATAGTCTAAATCTAACTTAAAGCCTTTTGGTAGATACTTATTCTTTTGGTATCTATTAACAAACCGAACGGTATTAGGGTTAACCCTGTGAAATTTATCCATGATGGAAAGGAAACAAACTATGCAAATTTCACTTGAATAGAGATTTATTCACGACCCGGGTTTCAAACACTTAATGTCATCTTCAGGTGACTATACAGAGTTACATATCCTATATATATGACAAGCAATGGGGGGGGTAGGGGTTTAGGAGCGGAGGAGAAGGGAAGAGGGAGGGGCGAGAGGGGGAGGGAGGGCTTTGGCTCCCCCCTTTCTTCCCCAACCCCCCCCCGTTTTCCTCCTTCTCTCTCCTTACCCAACCCAAACACCCCTCTCTCTCTCAAACCTCCCTCTACACTCTTTTCCCTCTCTCCCCCCCTCTCGCCCCTCCCTCTTCCCTTCTCCTAAACCCCTACCCCCCCCTATTGCTTGTCATATATATAGGATATGTAACTCAGTATAGTCACCTGAAGATGACATTAAGTGTTTGAAACCCGGGTCGTGAATAAATCTCTATTCA
This sequence comes from Hetaerina americana, assembly GCF_022747635.1. Classification (NCBI taxonomy): domain Eukaryota; kingdom Metazoa; phylum Arthropoda; class Insecta; order Odonata; family Calopterygidae; genus Hetaerina; species Hetaerina americana. The sequence goes on along the minus strand of NW_027287052.1, from coordinate 2,675,815 downwards.
AGTGAAATTTGCATAGTTTGTTTCCTTTCCATTTTGGTATCTAGTCTTTGAAATTTAGAGGAAGGCAATGTCCACGGAATAATCAGTTCTGTTTTACTTATTTTAGTCTTTGTGAAGTATTGAACTTAATTGAAAAGAAAAGCGGATCGCGCAAAAATAGTTCAATTTCAGAGAAACGGCCATCCAGCGCAGGGCTCGTCCTGCACACTCTCTCGGCCATCTTTGAAGAGTTTGTGGCCCGCAAAACTGTTGCTTATGATATGCTTTCATCCTTGAACACCTAGCCAATCATGTTCAATGTCTCATTACTCGATTTCTCCAGTACAACTCAAAATTTGATGGCGTACAGCGGCTCAACCGTTCCCCGCATTTTGCGCTTGCACTGACGCACTCGACAGGGTTCCGCTAAATACACGATCTTGCCTGATGGGATGCACGTAGGCGATTGGCACGTTTTGAAGGTCAGACCCGTCACTCTGAACCTACGCGGTTCGAGCGCGCTGCGACGTACAGTCACGTCAGGGGAAAATGTTCCGGATACTTTTAATACAATATTGGTAAGGCCAGAGTTATAGCAATCTAAGAAGAAAAAAGAAATGTATGAAATTAACTGCTTGTGTGCACTTATTGTCGTTGCTGTGTTTTATGGTGCTTCATTCGCAAAAACAGTATTCCGGAAGTTCTATTCACGAAAATGCAGTCCTATTCTTGGTTTCCCTGTCGCGTCTCGGTAGTTGTACATTATGCGCGATAGATGGTAGACGCTACTACTGAGAAAATGTCTTGATTCTTGACATATTACCAGCAGCTGTAAGAAAGATTAATCTGCTCTGCGCTATTAGCGTTTGCGAGAAAATAGTGCTCAATACACTAATGGACAACCCGTGTTTCTTAAAGTTTCAAATGAAAACTTTTGAAATCTCTTTTACTCAATTATGTAACATCTCAAATTGCATTTTCACCAAATAAGAATTGTTTTAGCTCTTAGAATTAATATGAATTTTAGTTGATAATTAGTGCTATAAGTAATTTCCTTTTTTATAGAAATTGTGTCAATATTTTGGGTCATTTCACTGATAACAAAATTTGACAAAAGTTTTTTACGTGAAAAACTACTTTTAATGCAATTTGAAATAATATGTATCAAAACGCATATGATGAATTGAATCCGTCGAAACTACATATTTTTAAATAAATTCCTCCAATTAGCTCAACATTTTGTACAACCTGGTCATTAATTTACCTTAATACGTAGCTTTAAATAAGGAATGAAAGATATTTAGTTAGGTATGGCCAGGTTTCACCAGCAAAACTCAATACTTGACCCCTGATAATTTCTTATTGCCCATATATCACGTATGCATACCTTAAAGTTTCTATTCGTGTTGAAAAAATCAATAAAAATACACTGAAAGCCAATGGCTAGTAGCTATATTGAGTATCAGAGTGAATGGTGAAATTTATATAATAATAAAACCAATAAACATTGACGAAAACAGAATTCAAAATACTTTTCGAGCAAATTTCACACGGATAAAGGTGGGGTTCTCAAATTTCCCAAGGTCCTTATATTACTTACGTAAGTAATGTAAGTAATTAAAGGAATGAAGTGTTTTAATTTTTATGAAAACCTTCGGGAGAAATCACTCGTTTAAACTCTATTCATACAACTTGCGCAAAGTTTCCACTGTGCTACTTCCAACCTTTGAGAAACAAGGACCAGGGAGCCTGTTTATCTGGGTTTGCCCAAATTTATACTGTTCATGCAATGAGACCATCCTCAAGGGGTTCGCAAAAGAAAGAAAATCACTTTGCACAGCTGTAGAACCCGTACGTAACCCCATGAATCCCATCAAAAATAAATGTAGATACTCTGAATCCACTTTTGAAACAAGACTGTTGCAAAGACAATGTATTTTCCGCTTTCCGGGACAAGTCTTATCAGAAAAAAAGGAAGTATGCCAAAAATTTAAAGGTTACCGCAAGCTTTCATAAATCTTTTGCATGAAAAATAATTCTTAGTGAAGCGTACACGTGATTGAAATTGTGATAAGGCGGAACCTGCAAAAGCAGGAAATATTGTGACATATTTTTTTATTTCTATTATAATGTTTTTTTTCTCTGAGAGCAGGTAAGTAGATAGCCTCCGAAAGGGGAAAGATTTCTACAGAGGAGGAAAATATTGGATATAAGATAATACGCACACTTAATCAAGTCTTCCAAATTTAACTATCAGAGAAAAAAACCTTTCGTCTCCCTTGGTTTACTGATCGTATTTATTATCAATAAAGTTTGTAGAATTCCCCCCACACCGTATGCATAAAAAGGCTAATAAATGTATACATTGTAGAAAAATAAGATATTTATTTCCACCATCAAATAACATTATCGAAAATTTATCAACTTTTACCTATAATACTAGTAGATCGACTTTGGAGAACCTGCTTATCCATGAAATATTATATACCTTCCGAATTCCAAGCGTGGCATGTTTCATTGCATAAATATGCGAGTTAATAATTATATCTCGTATATAAATGTTATTTTAAAATTTAAATATTTCCGCGAACACGGCTCACAAGAAAAAACTTGCGTATGTGATGTTTGCCTATAAAAATATGTACCTGCCACCGATGACGTTGCAGTCAAAACCTTATAAACTACGTGTTTCATCAAACGGAAATCCCCTTTTTTGTAATCCGCAGTAATTTAACCGAGCACAGTCAAGGTGTACCTCTTTATATTTTGGCTTTAAAATGCCCGATTTAGCGTCATTCTAATGGTCAATTAGTGATTTAATCTCAATGCTCATTTGTCAATTTTTATTCATTGAAAACCGAATGAAGATAAAATGAATAATTTGAATAAAATACGGATATGTAGATAATAAAAAACGCTAAGTCATCATTAACTTAAAAAAGTTATTAAAAAATTAAATAAACAATTCGCGCTGAATACTTTTGACCAAAAATTACTGAGTCGTCTCGCATTTTTTACTGTTCGACTCAAAGAGAATCTAGAGCATAAACTATTGACTTGGTTTTTATTTTCGAAGTTCTTTGAAATTCCATTTAAAATTTACCAGTTCATCAAAAGCGCTTTATTGTAAATGTCTCATTTTTATTAAATTGAGCTTCAAGAGATTTCAAAGTTAATGAGACCATGAGCAAAGGATATTTTGGCATATATATGTCGTTCGATAATTACTTCGGAAAAAAAGAAAAACGAATTAATTTGGGTTTGTTTTTCTTATTTTCTACATAATATCCTCTTAGCTCGATACACTTTTCCCAGCAATTCTTTTATTTTCTTAAGCCATCCAAAAGTTTTGGAAGGTCCTCAAAATGGACATCGGTGTTGGCGACAACCTCCACATTCCACATTTTCTCAAGCTTGGAAATAAGTAGAAGTACCGGGGGCCATATTTATTGAAACCTTGCAAAGAAGCTGCCCGAAATGCCGCAACAGTAACTTTTAACGGTGTCATCCGCTAGCGTGCATGAGCGGTGGATCTTTTAATATGAAGAAATTTTATTCCATAACTTTCGCCATTAAAACACTCTTTTACTTGATTTTTGCGCTCGATAAACTCTCTATTTTTAATTTGTTTTGTCTGCAAAGAATTGATACACGTAGATGGCACCCTGTGCATCCCTAAAAACCGTGGTCAAGTTCGCGATTCGGTGTTGAGCTTTTTAAGTATGAGTCGTAGTACTTTTAGGGGAGGTGACCGACAGCTTAAAGTAATTTGCCACATTAGGAATGCATGGGAAAGAAGAAGGGTTGAGAGAAATCCGGCATCGGCATTAGCCTACTATTAATGAAAGGCGCCAAGGGGTCCGCAGTTCAACGTGTAATCTGACGGACGACGCACTCACTCAAAGTGCTCTCCACAAAGCACCTCAAGGAGGGATCGTGATACCATTGAAAAATATCTGCCGTTTCGGGGATTCAAACCCTGGCCAGTGAGTTAGTCACCGTACCATCCCGATCCCCATTTAAGTATGAGTTATAATCACCGTACGAAACATTTTTTTTTCATTTTTCTAAACAAACAAAAATTTCTTGCTTCAATCAATTATGAAAATGAAACCACGCGCTGGATGTACGAGGGTCATCCGGAAAGTAGTACCCGTTCGTGAAATAAAGACACAAAAGTAAATATTAACAAACATAAAAAATTTTATTTGAAAGAGGATACTTTAAACTACTTCTCAACATAATCTCCAAGCAAATTAAGGCATTTGTCATAACGTGTGACAAGTTTCTGTATTCCTGCTGCATAGTCCTTCGCCGCCAGCTCATTGAGATACGCGAGGGACCCATCTTGCACAAATTTTTGCATAATGCAGATGGTGTTTAACAATTTCATGAACAATTGTTCGAGAAACATTGGGAAAATGCTCACAGATGTCATCAATTGTGACGCGCCGATCGTTCCTCACGAATTCGTCAACTGAGCTCACCAGTTGGTCTGTAATGACAGACGGTCTCTCCGAACGCTCATCGTCGTGTGTGTTCCCCCTCCCCATGTTGAAGTTGCGACACCACCGCCGAACAGACGACTCGTCCATTACATTGTCTCCATACACCTCCTTTAATTGGCGATGAATATCACATGGGCGAACGTTTCTTGCATTGAGGAATTTAATCACTGCCCTCACTTCACAACTGGCGGCGTTCTCAATTTTTTTAAACATTGTAAACAATCACAGAAACAACACAGGCAATGCTAGCGTCACGCAACTTGGCTCAGAGAAGGCAGACAAGCCACTGAAGCTATCTGACCTCGTCCAGCGGCTACTCGCGTCGTCAGCACTTCATGCGGCACGAACGGGTACTACCTTCCGGATGACCCTCGTAGCTGAAGGTTAATCAGCAATCTGGTGAGAGATGTGGTTTTCTAAAAACAAACCTTTTCCGACAATACGATCACCATCTCTACGATTTTCTAAAGACTAACTGAACGACGCACGTACGTATTTTGGCTTTTCTGACACTTTCTATCATCCACCTGTCCATAGAATATTCTCACAAGTCTTCTTTTCCGCTCGTATCAAAAAGCCCATCGGTCAATTATTGCAGAAAAACAGGCCGAACTCGAACCCGAGTCCTTCGGTTTGAATGACGTGCGAGGTACCAACCAGACTCGATACGCGATAGGCAGGCCGGGGATAAAATATAAAAAATTATTCCTCCTCCGCCGTCCTTTCTGCCCGTCCTGTCGTCGGCGATCCCTTGGGGTGGAACCCTGCGCGGAGACATCCATCAATTTTAAATGAATATCCCAGTTTTTGATGGAACTCACCGTTGCATGCATAGCGGGTCGCCGTAGCCGTGGGAGGTCACATTGTCGGGAGGGCGTTGGGATGGGAAAGGGAGGGAGGTGGAGGGGTGGGAATAAGCAGCTGGCTGAAGCCATTCCCACATCCCAGTCCATTCAGGTATTTTCACGCCTCTCGCCCACTCGATCGTCGTAGCGATAGGAGGGCGACAGCATCGACTCCGGTGCTGGGGAGCGTAGCTTTCCAGAGATTTTTTCCGGCTCGTTTTCGCTTTACTTCTTTTTACTACGAGGGCAGGCTGAAAAGTAATGCACACATGCTTGTAGACAAAAAACAAATGGCAAGATCGGCCGAAAAGTACATCAAAGTGCAGTTCATTTGTTTCAAAATTATGTATTTATTTTTCAACGTAGTCTCAGTTAAGGCTAACACATTTCTCCCAACATGTGATACGTTTTGTCATTCTGTCACTGAAAAACTGCACAGCTGCCTTCACCTCATCGTCCGAGGTGTAATGATTACCCTTGAGGTGTCTCTTGATTTGAGGAAAAAAATAAAAATTGCAAGGCGCAACATTGGGGAAATAAGGAGGGTGTGGAATTGAATCTAATTTCAGTTTTCGCCAGAGGTGTGAGGACGAGCGTTTTCATGTTGCAAGATTATTGACGCCAGGCTGCCTTTGACACGACAAACTCGACATCTGGGGTGTTTTACAGTCTATATATAATGAGAAGAATTTCCTGTTGTCCCTCTTTACAGGAAATCGGCCACATAAATTCGGTGAGCATCCTAAAGCACAGTCAAAAGAAGTTTCGCCAACAGGCTTTTCCAGGCTCGCAAACACGAAATTTAACTACCAATTGATTAACAGTAGACCTATCACCAGCATCTTCATCATAAAGATCCTTTAAGCGACGATAAAATCTCAGTAGGAGCCACTTTTTAAGCCATGCTGTTTAACTTGCATTGACGAAGCACTAGAACGCGTCTCCATACTTCCGCTTTTCGAAATACACTGGATGAATGTATTCAGGGTTCGTATAGCTTCGACTTTATCGAGAGGAGTTTTCAATACTCAATATCGTTCCATTTAGAGAGCGGGAACAGAGTATCGACCATTTTCTCAACTCAAGTGTGGCTTCAAGTTCATCGAAATTAGTCGTCTCTTGAGTGAGGCTGGCGGTGATGGCATTTTGCTCGTGAAAAATGTGCGTCCGTGGGTGCGTAACAGATCAAAAAATTCCGAACGTCGCAGCATGACAATGAAACCAATAAACCACGGCCACGGACCGTCCGGTTTTTCCAATGGGCAAAAGGAACGCCCCACACAAATGCATTCTCGGAGGTCAATGAATCATGGCGTACACATGTTAAATATATGTACCCAATCGGGAGGATCATTTGGAGAAATGACAGTATGTTCAAGTTTCTGGTGACAATAATTTGAAAGAAACTAGTTGGGAAACATTAAACCTTGAACGTATCTGGTGCACTCCTTAATGTATTTCATTTGGAGTTACACTGAGTGTTATAATGCGTTTGGGTGATATCAAATGGTATGCAAATTAATGTGATTGTTTTTTTCCATCATTCTAATTACGATAAAGAAAGTTTGGCTCATTATTTGTGCCAGGCGAACTACAACTAAGAACAGAGGGAATATAAATAATGATGGGAAAAATGGTGTAGGAATCGGTTTGATCTTAAAGGGAAGCCAGTCAGGGGAATAAGCGGTTTCACTTCTTGCCGGAGCACAAAAAATTCTGAGTTCTAGTGATTTATTGTCCCTGGATGTATTTGCAATAGGGCCGGCTGCAGTTAGATGCGATAAACTATCCATCTCACTATTCCAGTTTTACACTATTAAATCAAATTATAAACGCAAAGTAAAATTAAAAACAACCACCTAAACGTGATAAGGCGTCATTGACTACTTCCCATCAATGCAATCAACTTTGGCCTGGAAGCAATGCAAGCATTATATTTCAATTGTGCCAATTAATTTTAAATATAAATCTATCACTTCTTACTGAATAATTAAAATGAATAAAACTTACAGAGCACGAACTCTTTTGGAATAACCAATTTGTTTCCTTCATTCTATACGTATACGTTGTGTGAATTACGTAAATTTACGCCGGCGACGACGAGTTTTTTCTGGCTTAATTTAATTTAGAAAATAGTCAAATGGATAGCGCTTCCCATTATTTCAACTTAAACGTGTATACGAGTATATTCGGAATCTGATAGCGGTAGTTCTAAATTAAATTCACATGCTCAAGTCTATTTCTTACAAATATGCACATAGATTAAAAGTTTATGAATAGAGAAGTAAAGCTTTTATGTAAATAAAAAATAAATTGACAAATTACGAAATCAAAGGTTGGATAATACTCAGCAGCAAGTTCAAAAAAGAAAATTCAGGAATATGATTCAGTAGAAATGAGGTATTGCAATATATTGCCTCCAGTCCCTTTGTGCAATAAATTACCCGAGTCCCGATTAATGGCGATAAATCTCCTCGACGGCACAAGCGTCTTTGTCCTTGGTGCTAAACATAGAAACGCACCGATACCCCAATTCTAAAATCTGGAAATCAAATAGAGCGCCAAATCTCGAAGCTTAAATACGGTAAAATCCTAGTGTATCCTGATTTACCATTCCTATTCATTATTCCCACCTATTCGCCCATTATCCCCGGTGCTGTTCAACGTATATGTGGAGGAAATGATTAAAGAGGCATGGAAAGAACTGGAGGTAGGAATTAAAGTGGGCGGGGAATTCGTAAAATCAGTTACCTTTGCTGATGATCAAGCTCTAATTTCTCAGTCAGTTAAGGGGTTGCAAGAATTGCCGAGTGAATTGGAAATTCAGTGCGACAGGTATGGGGTGAGAATCAATATTAATAAAACAAAGGTTATGCGATTTTCTAGAAGGACAAAGGCTAAGCTAAACATTAAAATAGGAGGGCAAGAACTAGAGCAGGTAGAACAGTTTACGTATCTCGGAAGTGTTTTGGAGCAACACGGTTAAAGTAGTAGGGACGTAAGGAGAAGAATTGCGCTAGGCAAAGAGGCTTTCACAAGGAGGAGGGAGTTGATGACAGGGACGTTATTAAGAAAAGACTTCTAAAAACTTTGATATAGAGCGTACCTATGAAGTAGATTGGGTGCTTTTGAAATGTGGGTGTGGAAAACTTGAAATGGAACGAAAGGAAAACAAACGAGGAAGTATACAATTATATATATATATATATATATATATATATATATATATATATATATGTATTTATATATATATATGTATATATATGTGTATATATATATATTTATGTATTTATTTATATATATATATGTATATATATATATATGTGTATATATATATATATATATATATATATATATATAATTGTATTCTGTATGCACATGAATACTTATATTTTGAAAGAAAAAATTACATGGACGCGTGCATGGACCATTAGTGAACGCCACAAAGGCTTTATCTTTACAAAATATTTTACACACACACATAGATTATACGAAAAACACATAGAAATGGACACCCATATGTATTCCCAAATTATTGGTCGTAAAACCACCATCCTCTTAGGAAAGAAGGAACTCCTTCGGAGCGTAGGTACAGTTCTGAAACCAAAAACCAGCCTGACACCCATTTACCCTCTCATCTTTTGCCCTCCGGTTTCCCAGGGGTCCATCGTTGTTTACGCAGCATCCGTGTCCCCCCTCCATAGGATCCTAACCCGCGTCAGTTGGCGAGCTCTTTAAACGAAGGACTCCAGTTGGCCCGCTCTCTACCTGAGGAAGGACTAACCGGACTTTTAATTAAAAAATCTCGCCGCCAAAGTGGGGCAAAGTAAGGGGCATCTCAGTCGGATGCCATAGCAGTACAGTGGACGCGGCGGCCGCAGTTCGTGGCCAATGGAACCAAGCATGCCTTTGCTCTTAGTGGAAGCTCGGTGGTTTTCTTCTATCCTGATTCTCCTCTTTCCCCATCTTCTCTGGCTTCCGGCCGAGCATATTAATTCACTCACATTCATTCATTCACACCGGAGAAAGGGTAATAGGTTTGAGCCTCCGGAAAGAGCGCAACAAATGCCTCTCCGGTGAAAAACACTTCCTAATATGGGTTCAGGTGGCCGTCGAGTTTTTTTTTTGTTCAAGTTTTTGCCGGAAAGGATCAAGCTTTTTCGAGGGAAAAAACACTCATTCATCTTTCGCCCCGGTTTAACGGTTTCGGCTGAATGAATTTCGTGCTGCTAATTTTCTTCCACTATTTACATTCCCATCCTTTTAATATGGACAAGTTTGCACCCGTTTAGTTAACGGCTCATATGTACATAATTAGACCCCGGATGTACCGGGCAAACGTAACTATGTGCCAATTCACGCGCACGGGTGCTGTTAAATTTTCCTTCTAAAAGACACGGGATTTTAATACTAATGTATGCTCTAATCCACCAATTTCTAACCTATTCAGACAATATTTCGCTAACCAGACAATTCCTACCTAGTGTAAAGGAAAGAATGAAGATCAACTTTAAAACTTAACAAAAGAATTAGCCAAATTTTAAAAGGACACGGGGAGTTTAGATCATACCTCAAGAAAATAGGAAAAAAAAAGGAGGAGACGTGTGAATGCATGATGGAGGAGGAGGACATGGCAATACACAGACAGAGTCCTTTATTTAGTCCCAATTAATGCTGAGGAAAGACCCGAACTGGAAGCTATCCTTAGATATTTGCATAACGTCCAATAAATTGGGAAATATCTGCACGAGGAACCGATTAGGAAAATATTGGATAGAGTTATCATCAAAAGATACAGGTAAATTTGGAACGGAGAGAGCGACGGAAAGGAAGGGCATGTAACTCATATTTTGTATTTTGTAAAAAATTAACGAAATTGTATTGGGGGTTTAAAAATGAGGTACCCCCCAGAAAATTCCAACAATAAATTACCCGATTCTAATCTAACGGGGCAAATTATTATTATCAATCCGTCAATTGTTTGCTCTATTGCTTCCTTTGCCAGGGATGATATTATCATTAAAGGGGACGTAAATCATTCGGCGTCAGTTGACCGACAAATTTAGTTACTGTTGTCTTCGCAAAATATGGAAGTAATGACTGTATTCCTCAATGAATATTTCTTGTAATCTAAAAAGTTAATTATATCTACCGTCTATTATTCGTTTGTATGCAATAGGGCTTTGTGTGGAGTGCATAATTATGTTCTAGAGAAGTATCATAGCGAAAAAAAATTAATAAACTAAGTGTCCAGAACATAACCGTCATGCGGGAATTTCCTCATTCGAACTCATGGCTGTTAAGTTTTCATATTTTATTTCACCTTTGGGATGTCCGTAAAATCCGGCATTCCATTAGTCGTTGACAACGGTTGTAAACCATCGATCAAGGACATAAACAGTCTTACCCTAAAATGTGTTTATATTTTAGCCACTATGTCTGGCAAAACAGGATGAAAGTATTATTGACTATAGATGCTCATGATTGCAATACTGGTAGATGAGTTGATCAAAGGACTAAGATGAGAAGTTTAAAAATGTCCTTCAAGAAACTCAAAATATGCACTTTATATTTTTTTAATAGGTTTCCCAGAGCATGAAAAAATATTGATACTATTTCTGGGTCTTAGAAGACACAGGAAATACCTCGTGGTGTACTGTGTTTATTTTGTGATTTATTTAAAAGCAAAGTTGTCTGTCTGTATTTAGGTAAATTTTGTTTTGAAAAGAAAATAAATTATCTTGTCATAGCCTATCCTGTATTTTTAAAGCAAGTCCCGTGATGAAAACTATTTTATCATTATTTAGGTGCCTTAAATAGATAATAAGTAGTAGTGAACAGTTTGTAATGTTTGAATGGATTAATTGAAGTGCATATACTATTTTACATTAAAACGACTTAGATTTTAACAATTAGCTGCGGAAATAGCAGCTATGTGATGATGAGCTGATTGGTTAAAACCTAGTTGCCATCGAATTTTTATTTAAGTAAGAGTGAATGTAGGAACCTTCTCTGGCCTATGAAAAAATATTAGTTTACCTATTCTAGTTAGATTTTGTATGGACCCAGCGAAATCACTTAACAATGTCTTCAAATCTACCCAAGGCTGGATTCGTCCAAGCATTAATTTTACACACAAAAGGAGTTCTCGGGCATAAGTATACGAGCCCCAGGCGAGCCCCGGGTACTTATGAAACCACCCTCGTAAAATAGTAGGAAATAGAAATGAATATACTACACCGGTAATACACCAAATGTTTGCATTGATTACATATTATTGTGCGAAATTGAAAAGAAAATTCATCGTGCCATCGAAGGGTCTTGTCATTAAGTACCTCATGTAATTTATAACTGATTCAATGGAACAGAATTGGACACATTAGCAGGTTTACCCATGCACTATGGATTATATTTATTAAGCACCCTTTCTTCTCTAGTGTAGAAGGGGTATCACTCTTTCTTTACGAAGCACTCTTTTCTCAAAAACTGAATTTTCATTGAGACAGTAAATCAACCCTGATTCGTACTCATTCTTTGTTATTTTTTTCTCTTCCACCCCCTCCTCCGAATCCATACTCACCCCCTCCTCCGAATCCATACTCACCCCCTCCTGAATGTGTAATTCCTGGCGCTGGGGAGAAATATAACCCACATACTAGCGGGGCAATTGTGGCGCCAGCACTCTTTAATCAGATCCGCGGGGTTAATTCCGTCTGTTGCCCCCCCCCCCTGACATGAATGGTTCGCGGCCCAGCACGTGTTTTTCCTAATTAAGCCGAATTCCCCGCTCCCTCTCCTTTTTATCGCATCATTTTAATCTGTAAAACGAATCGGCAATTGTCGTTTTCGCTTAATAATTTTCACCAACCTAATTCCCCGCTTATAACCACCGGGAGAAGGAGTGACCGAGCTTCAATTATTTTGGTCCCTCGGAAAGAAGTGGTTGACGAACAAACCAGCAGCTGTGCAGGCTTTTGTTTTTGTGGGTTTTCGCAAAAGGCGAATTAATATGCCACTGATTCTATTTTTCCATTATTAATTAACATTAACTTCGTCCACGAACGACCTGGAAGTACACGTTACAGCACCAGAGGGAACCTCATTTCAACATATGAAGGTATTTCGCTTTTGCGTCTTTAAATGGCGGAAATTCAATGGCCTTCAATATTTTGCATGGCCGTTGTACCCTTTTAAAATATATACATACCTCAAAAGATTCAGCAAGGAAATATATATCTTCCTCAAGTTTTTAGAGCGTGAATAACATAACGCCTGAAATAATTTGCAAATTAAAACAGTTCAATAGTGATGAGTTTATCCAAAGTGCATTGTGAATTTACCACGGATAGGTATTACGTTTCCGTGAACTCTTCATGTAGCTGACTGAAGAGGGTTTGAAATTTAGCGTAGCTCGGCAAAAAATTAGAAAACAAGTATGTCAATATAAAATTAAAGATGTTTGGCAAGAAGTATGATGTTTTTTTAAATACATTTTTCCCAGAGTGCAGTGAAATTATTTAATCCCTACAGAGTAATTTATCATCTAGCTCTCATCATTCCTCATCTAACTCAGCCAATGTTTACCAACTTACCAATGTTTGCCAAATATGAACAATGCCGTATATCTTTACGTCTACATCAAGTCATCCCGAATTTCCAAACTTTTCTTTTGAAATTAAAATGTTCTGTATTCACTTCTATTATTATTAGGTAATCTACTTCTAAAAATAAGTTTTTGATGCAGAATGAGATGGATGGACCAAAAAAACATCTTATTTCTTCCAAAAAAACACAACTCAACATCCTTCTCTACAAAAATCCCCTTTCCATCTCCACATATTCTTTCCTCCCTTTAATGCCTATTTTATTCCTACCCCTTCTTCGCTTGCCTAACGTTCTCCCCTTTATCACAGTGTTCAAAATCCCACTGCCGATCAATACGCCTTCATCCATGTTTCTCGCCTCCATAGAATTTCCCCCCACAATTTCCTCTCCTCGTCCTCCATACCAAGAACTTCCCCGTTTGTTTTCCTTTCGGTCCGTTTCACCTTCTCCACAACCACATTTCAAAAGCCTCCAAACTACTTCAACCATTCTACTTCAGTGGCCACGTTTCCGCGCCGTACATAGATATGCTCCATATCAAAGTTTTTACGAGTCTTTTCTTAACATCCTTCCTCAACGTCCCTATCATCAACTCCCTCCTCCTTGTGAAAGCCTCTTTGCCTAGCGCAATTCTTCCCCTTATGTCCCTACTACTTTGACCATGTTGGTCTAAAGCACTACTGAGGTATGTAAACTGTTCTACCTGCTCTAGTTTTGCCTTCCTATTTTAATGTTTAGCCTAGCCTTTTTATTCCGAGAGAATCGCATAACCTCTGTTTTATTAATATTGATTCTCATCCAATATCTGTCGCTTTCAATTTCCAATTCACTCAGCAATGCTTGCAACCCCTTGGCTGAATGACCAACTAGTCTTCACTTCTACTCATTGAAAAAGACAAAGCCTTGTGTGCCCCGTTAAGTGACAGCATCACTTTTATTTACCATCTTTCATTGATATAATGCGGGTGACCAGAGTGCGCTTTGAGAGTATGAAAGCGCTCTGCAGTGGTGGCCACGCCTTCCACAAGTAAAATAAAATCATAAGCTTTTCATTGTGGAGCTTTTAATCTCATTTTATACTTTCTTTCAGATTTGCTCTTGGCTTTCATCGGCGGTCACATATCAGCCGAAATTGGAGACTTTCCGGAAATTCCACCGTGTTTGACAATTCTCCCTGTCTTCACAAGATATTGATCCGCAAATCGTCACAAAAAACTTGTAGTAATGTACAGAGTTCGTCCGGAAAATAAGTGTACTGATTTTTTCCCGCCGCTCCAGGCGCGCCCAGCACCGCTCTGACGGGCTGCGATTGGAGGGGGGTATGTTGGCAAGCGACGCTGAAAAAGGCAGTCGGCTCTTAGCTGTGGTGTAGTGAGGAGCTCTGTTAACGCGAACCTCCACGCTCGACCCACGTCTCGGAACGCGATGCCGAAGTTTTTGGAGCAGCGTTATTCCATCAAATTTGCGGTAAAGCTTGGGAGATCGTCTACCAAAACTGTCGGTATGATTAAACAGGCTTACGAGGAGTCAGCCATGTCCAGAAACATGATCTTTCGGTGGCACAAGATGTTCGTGGAGGGCAGAGAAGAGGTCGACGACGAACCACGGCCTGGACGCCCATCAACGACACTCACCGACGAAAATGTGCCAAAAGTTCGCGATGTACTGAACTCTGATCGTCGTCTTAGTGTTCGGATGATAGCAGAGCAGTGTAATGTGCCAAAAGCAATAGTGCACGAGATTATTAGGGAGGAATTACAGATGCGAAAAATGTGTGCAAAGTTGATGCCGAAAGTGCTCAGTGATGATCAAAGACTCAATCGCTTGGAAATCGCGACACAACTTACGGATCACTGCAAAAATGATCCACATTTTTTAGAGAACGTTGTTTCGGGTGACGAGACGTGGATCTTTGAGTACGACCCGGAGTCGAAGAGACAAAGTGCGGAGTGGCACACCCCATCATCACCCCGTCAAAAGAAAGCTCGCATGAGCAAATCTCGGATCAAGGCGATGCTCATCGTCTTTTTTGACAAAAGGGGAGTCGTCCACTACGAATTTGTACCTGAACGACAAACTGTAAATGCTGCATTTTACGTCCAAGTGCTCGACAGGCTTCGAAAACGAGTCGCCCGCATCCGGCCAGCGATCAAAAACATCTGGCGGCTGCATCACGACAATGCGCCGTCTCACACCGCGCTTGTCGTGTCGGACTTCTTGGCCAAGCACGGCGTGGCAACGCCGCCGCATCCGCCCTACAGCCCGGACTTGGCACCACCGGACTTCTCTCTGTTCCCGAAGATAAAGAGGAGTTTGAAAGGAACGCGATACGGGACTTTGGACGCCGTCAAAGAGGCCGTGACGACGTGTCTTCGAGAGGTTCCCGATGATGCCTTCGCGGGAGCGTTCCAGGAATGGGAACGCCGCTGGGACAAGTGTATCGACTCACAAGGGTCCTATTTTGAGGAATATTAGCTTGAGATATGTAAAAGTGTAATAAATTTTTTTTCCTGAGCTCAGTACACTTATTTTCCGGACGAACCGGATGGACGGATGTATACATCCCATCCCGCTTATCTGCAGAGTAATGACAAAGTTCGCCAACAGCGATAGCTGCCGTCGCAATACATAGGATTTAAATGTTTTATTTTTCGGCAGCGGTGTTTTTCTTGCCCTAAAAATATGAATTATCATTCGTTCGTTCACGCGTGGCGCGCGGATGGTTCACGGTTAATCAGCTAGGTCAGTGCTGCTTCAAAAAATATGTTAAGAAGTAATACGTACTTCTACTTCAACGTTTAGCAATTGGCAACAAGGCCATGCAATTACCAGGACGTATTCAAAAAGCGTCTATTCTATACAATTCGTTCAATTCCCAATCTCGTTATGCCATAAGTAAATCGCCATAACATTATTTTCCCGTTCTAACTTCATAGTATCCCAACTTTTGGTCAATGCTGCACGTCACCTTTATTTATTCACTCTTGATGCTCTCTTGTCTTCCCCTATTGACCTTACTCCAACGGCTATTTTCCATAAATACAAAAAAATAATTTACGAGGTCTGTCCGATAAATACGCGAACTGAGGCCATAATAACGTCATTTTGCAAACTTTAGTCTATATCGATCATGTTCCATTCCTAAGTACTCTACATTAGTTGCTATGCACTCATTCCATCCCATTTTCCACTGTTTAAAGTACCCTTGGAAGTCCTCGGCAGTTAGACTTTTTATTTGTGTCGTCGTTTCTTGCTTTATTGTGTCCACATCTTCCCAGTTACCTCTGATCACATTTTTACATTTTGGGAATAGTACAAAGTCACAATGGAGCGAGATCTGGCGAGTTAGGAGGATGATTAAGGATGGTGATTGAATATATTGCCAGAAACTGCCGAAAAATCAATGCTGAATGTGCAGGTGTATTGTCATGGAGAAGAATCCATCCATCATGTTCGGTTAAAATAGCTACCTTCGTTGATTTTCCTAAATTTAGTTCATCAGCTATCATTTTTTCGACGATCGGTAAGGACAAGGGACCGCACACGATCAATGTTGTCGTGGCCAGCTGATACTAGACAAGCAACTGTCCCTTCTGTAGGAACTGCCTTAAGTCAGTATCCTGCAACCCGTTGCCCACGTCCCTACACTAGGAGGGACAAGGGAAATGTACTGAAGGTATACCAGGATGTCATACTGGAGGTAAACAATTTAGTGGCACAGGAATAAATGCAATCCTTTACAAGCCAGGGCGTTACAATTTAGATGCATGGACAATTACAAGGAAAATCAAAATCTACAAGCAGCCACAGATTAAGAACGATAGTCAAATACTCTCATCGAAAGAGACTTTTATGGAAATTAAGTTCACAATGATAACTGTTGAAGTGAATTTTGTCTGCAAATACTAATTAAACATTCCTACGATGCTTATATTTCCCTGCGTGAGTTGTGTCTTATAATTATAAATGTTCAGTATCGAACTCGTCTATAATTCTTATAAGGTATGGAACTTAAGAACGTGGATTTAAATTATGTGGCTTCTGTACCTTACCGTACGAAATTCAGAGAAGCTATAGAAAGACGAATGATTTTTTACACTTAAAAATTGTTGGTCACGCCGAAATCACAAAAGAGTTTGACGGCTCATTCTCTTCCCAGCAGTATATTTTTATGTGAGTAAATTTAAGCTGAATGACCTGGGTATGCGTAACATGGAAAGATGGGGAAAGTTTTTCCAGCCAATTCAGTGCTATGGCAGACTACATACAGACTTCTTACGCCATTTTCACTTGGCCGATCGGCGCAACCTCTTCATGCTCGTCTGATGCTGCCCTTTATATTTTTGTCTGAGCATCAATTAATCTCTTTTTGTGGGAAAAACGGAAAAAGGGATGTTTGCGTGGACTTAAAATTATCACCTATTTCACAATAATTGAATAATTTATTTCGACATATGACAGAAACTCGAGCAAAATTTTCATATCAGTTGAAAAACTATGAACAGTAACCCTTTTACCGCTGTGTCATACATTTTACGGAATTATTTTCTCAGTTTACGCAATTTAGTGTTGACGAAGGAGGATATTAAATAAATAAATTCATTTTGAAATGTTTGCTATTAATTCACAACCAAAATGTTTATCCATTACGCCCGAGCATTCTAATGAATTAGTATGTGTAGCGGATCTTGTTAGCTTAAAGTTGACACACCACGTCTAAATTTTCATGGGAGTACTCATAACATGGGCGGCAAATCGAGGATGACATGGAGATAAATTCGATGGGAATATTCCTGATAAAGTGCGGGTTCTTGACTAGGTAAATTTACATTATTAAAGATAAGAAGATTCCTAAAAACCTTCGACGATCTTATACCGAACGTTTGATTGGCTCAAAACTCTATATTCTTTCCAGAGTTGTGTTCAATTATTTAGAACGAAAAAGAATGACCGACGAATTCCTCGGAATTCTGAAATAAGAATCTTATTCTTGAAAAATGGAATTTTTCATGAAAATATGGGCCCATTAATGTTGTTTGAGATAGCTGGAGTTCATGGAAATGGTTTTCTTCTGGATATAAATTTTTTTGTGAAAGAAAACATCCTCATCGTGTGAAGAAAAAGTACTTGCATTTTATTTTACTGATTTTCCAATATCTTGCCTTAGTTTTAATCATCTTTTTCTTACCGATCACTCTTAAAATTTGAAGTTCTTTCTTGGAAATTTTGCTTGTAGCACAAGTAATAAATATTCAAATAGTTTCCCCCTTTATATAGATTTTTTCGAAATTATAATTTTTTTCGATTTATGTAGCTCTAATTCACCAAGTTTTTATTTTGGAATGGAAACGTGAAAAAATAAACGTTAGTTGGGTGAGTGGCAGATTTTATTTACTTTGCCATATGTAATATTACACTCGATTTCAATCTATACTAGATTTAATTGATTAGCTTCAGGCGTGATGTGGTGAAAGTCGAAAAAATATTATCAAGTGGAAAAGTGCTTCGATCAGTTATTCAATAGACTAGACTAGTTTAGACTAATGCCCTAAAAAGTTTTAGCCCTGTAAAATCCTATGCAAGGAAATCCAGGGATATCAAACGAACTCAGTACCATAATAGGCATTTCAGGTTTACTTTAATTTCATCCATGAAGTTCACATACGGCAGCTGGACGACGTGCTGTCCGCCTCATTTACCGGGAAAACTTAAAATATTTCGTTTGGTATTTTGTTCCGGCCGTGGCTCTGTGATTGCCTAGAGGGTAGGGTATTCGGCTACCGACAAAGTCTTGGCCTTTGGATTTAAGATTATGTTTTTCATTCTCAACTTTGTGATCATTCCACACAATTTTTATGCTGGATAAATTTGGTGGTATGAATAAAATAGATATCGTTGAAAAATTCCTGTAAGAAAATAGGCTAGCAGAACGGGAATTGCTGTTTTATTTGATTGTCATTCTTTGTTTTGGCACCCTTAGGGCGAATGAAATCAGGATGTTTTCCGTTAAGATTCCTTCAACATGTTTTATCTAATTTATGAGGTGTGTCCAATAAATAACAGGAATTTGAATTATTTGGAAAGAATTTAATGTATTCATCTATATAAATATTTATTCTCTTCGAGGAAGTCCGCATTAGATATCCATACAATTATGCCAGCGCTTTTTCTAATCCTCAAAACACTTCTGTAAGTCGATATTTGTTGTAGCTCTTAGTTCTCCAAGCGATGGGTTTTTAATGTTATCCATGTTTGTAAAACGACGGCCCTTTGGACGGTTCTCTTTAGTTTTGGGAACAGAAACACGCGTCCATGATGGGCGAATGCATGTATG
Organism: Hetaerina americana; assembly: GCF_022747635.1. Classification (NCBI taxonomy): domain Eukaryota; kingdom Metazoa; phylum Arthropoda; class Insecta; order Odonata; family Calopterygidae; genus Hetaerina; species Hetaerina americana. The sequence goes on along the minus strand of NW_027287052.1, from coordinate 2,656,544 downwards.
AAGTTCAGGACATCATTACGGTGCTTTTTTTAGCCAAACACTCACGAGCAAGATATGCAGAGGTATTTAATTGGTCGAAAATGAGATCTAATGGTCCCTCCTTCCATTTAACCCATCGTCTTATACATACTATATTAGGCATAACATTTGTAATTACATGCGTATGTACACATAAATGTATACATACTTGCATAGGCATCTTTACAAATGCATACATACTTGGTCAGGCAGACGCAAATTCATTATGCACAGATTTGCACATCGAAAAGAAAAGGAAATAATATATATTAATATGCATCCATATAGACATACACATATAAATTAAGGATACACACACTCTCAAACAAGCAGGGAAGTGAAGCGAAGAAGCATTATCGTGGCGGTGCAAAAGCCATGAATGTCTTTTTTTTGTACTACATACTTCGCATTCACTTCTCTACTTCACGCAAACGGTGTTGAACTTGTAAGGGGCGCTATGTATTGATCATTTAACCTTGTGGCAAGACCTTGATTGGAACAGTTTACCATTTCCAGCCTAGCCCTTTCCCAACAAGGCAAATACTTTTAAGAAAAGGTGTAAACACTTTATACTCGTATAATAATTTGATTGATGTGTTGCGTACAATTTGAATGCAACAGCTCAGTTTTGATTTTTTTCTTGTTTATTGGGATACTGATGTTGATGAGATGGGGATTATTTCTTTTTTTTGCGTTAGAGATTGGTGTTAGGAAGTTTCCTTTAATTGTATTTTTATTGACTGATTTTATTTATTATCTTTTGTGATGTTGATCGGATTTGAGATGCCATGTTATTTTTCCAAGGCAAGTTTGATTGTAATACTTGGGACTTGTGTGCCACCTGACATTGTCTATCTGCACATGTTAGTTTCAATAATAATAATAATTATTATAACTCATGGTTCACCATGCAAAATTAAAAAAATTACCGTTACTTTTTTAAAACTTCTCGTGCCCAAGTACTCTCCGCAAACAGCATCTTCTGTAGCATAATATTAAAATTTAAGTTGCTACGTGCATTTTTCAGTGATTCCTAATCGAGTTAAACTAACAGAGGATATTTTATATAATAACCTAGTGGATTTACCTTTCCCTCTTACCTCCATCTCCCTTGGCAATCGTTCGATTAGACTTTTGCTTTTTTTTCAACGGAACTCTCCCCACGCTCACTTTCCCTCATCTTCCTTCTACATTTTTCACGAAGCCGTCCACATAGGCATGCTCCAAGGGCTTATCTCAAAGTCAGTTTCTCCATATTATCATTTTATTCCATAAACCGACGGCGTCTACGTCAGCACGTTGGCTCAACACAAGCTCCTAGTTCCCTTTACATGGAATTTCCTAGATTTTGAAAACGCCAACGCTTTTTTTCATAAGCCTCCAGAGGAGATTCCGGAAAAGGGTAGAAGACATTTCATGGGAAAATACCTTCTAAGCAGGGAAAGTCAGACGTGATGTTTGACCTTTCACATTCGCCTATTTAAACTTCAATCTCCCCAAGGGATCTGGTGCAAGTAGTTATAACTGTGGTTATTCACGAGGTCTCCCCACACTCAGAATGCCGCCTTGTGGTTTTTCTCCCTGTGCTCCGGCAGACCGTTTATTATTTATGACATTGAATAAAAGTGAGGAAACATTCAAGTGAGAATGGAAGGGAAACAGTCAAAGAGAGCCGTAAAAGGTATGCGGAGCGGTTCATTACTTAATCTAGTCAAAATTAAAATAAAGGGGGAAATAATCGTTACATGCCTTTTGCAAATTTTTCAGTTTCAGTAGTTACAATTAAAACATTACAGTGTCATGGAAGAAACCACATAATTTATCTTTTTGGCGGTCACCTATCATGCTATCTTTTTTTTCCTTTTTCTTACAATTTCAATTTTTAAAAAGATCCCTTTTGGGGTTTCTGTAATTATAATTTGATTCCGATTTTTCGATAATGTTTTCAATATTCCGAAAGAATATCCCATGTATCCCCAAGGAGGGGCAGGAATATAATTTGTTTATCCTTATTCAGCTGGGTGCCGAAAATTCACCATTCGGAATGGCGAGAGAGAAGAAAACGGGTTTTCTATTTAATTGGCCGACTCCTTCTGCGCCCATATTTCCATAGAGTATTTTTTTTAATCTATCCACGACAGACCTTAATCGCCGCAAAGCATTAGTCGGTGAAATTTTAATTGGCTATATTTATTATATTAAGGATTAATTTCGTAATTTTCGAAATTTTTATCTAGATAAAATAAGAAGTCTAACTATTGAGAAGAGTCCCATTTCTGTTACCCTGGCACTTCTTTGCCCAAATTAGTATTTCCATCGGCCACGTGGCAATTAGAAATTAATAATCACTTTTTTAAAGCATGTTTTAGTTCAGTAAAAATTACAAAACTGAATAAGACCCATGTTTTTTTCTTTTTAACCACATCTGTGATGTCATAGCATACTATATGTACAATTGTTACTTATATGTCAGCGCTCTTATCACAGTAAGCAAAGTTGATTATCCATTGCGTTTTCTTTCTTACTACATTCTTCCCATCCGAGTTGTTCAATAAAGATTTACTGCGCTCCTATTCAATTATGTAAATACCATCTAGTGCGCAGCAACTCGGATTAAATTGCTTTTCGTTTATGCTGCAGGCGGACAGATGTAAACGTCTCGGAATTGGAAAACTTGTTGAGTTGAATAAAAAATTACTTCTCGTTGGAGTTTTTGGACGCTTTAGTTGTTGTGACCCCAGCTTGAGTTTGTCACTTTACGACTATTTCAAAGAAATTCTTTTGATTATGAACCGAAATGCACATTCATCTAACTTATCTGTCTGAGCGAATTGCTGCCATGAACTTTTGAAAGAGTTGCAGCGAACACCTATTACTTCACCGTTAACCTCCTTGGAGTTAGTTCCGGGGCACCTCGGAAAAAAGGCTCCTCGGCTACCTGCTTAGAATGTTGAGGCAGCAGGCGCTTATAAATGTATAGCGATGATTTCCGTGCTCAGTTCTAAAGTTTTGGGATTTCCAAAGAATTGGATACCCTCAATAAATGAATAAGTTGTCTGAATGGGTGTTTTGGGTATCGACTTTTGTAGCGCTCAAAAGCTCAATTCATACGATTCGCAAAATTTTGAAATTGCATTTCCGGACGCATTAAGATTTTCAAACTTTATTTCCTTATGATTTCATATTTCATTCTGTTAAACTCACGCCTCAGGCTTCGATTTTGTTCATCATACTTGTACGTAGCTTTTTGTTGAAACATTTTTTTCTTCAGGTAGAATACATTGCAAGCAATGGGAAACAGTGACGTCGATTCAGTCATTTGTCCTCTGGTTGCAAATATCATCATCCCTGTACCAAAAACGCGTCTATCGGGGTGGAAATATAATTGTCCGACGACGTAGTATTATACGTGATGTATGGCATGCTACTTCATGGGGGCGAGACACACGCGTGCTAGGAGCTTGCCTTTTCAAATCCATGCGCTTCTACTTTTCCATCACATCCTTCTTCGCTGAAACTCCGAGTGGTCAGTGTCCAGTACCATGAACCTACTGACACGGTAACTTCCAATAAAATAAAAATAAGGCGCCTATTGCAATTCAAAATGCTGCTTGAGAACTGCTCCAAATTTTGGACCAATAAAACGCTCAAAAGTTTTTTTCTCCCATGTACCTTGTAGATATACTGCTTCATTCATCCTTCATTATTCATTTTTGATTGTCAGTAATTTTCCGAATATTGGACTGCCTGTATGGTCTATACACCATTTGACATTTTCTCCGAACACATGTATGAAATTCCACCGAAGTAAAAAAAAAACACCTATCAAACCATGTAAACCAAAACATCAATGTATCTTTCCCCTTAATTTTTTACTGGGTAAAAAAAAGCCATCTCTTTCCCCTCTTCAAATCCACTCATATCTAAAGGCTCCCCTTGTGTGTATATAACCGACCTACAGGAGTCAATTTGTAGTTGAGGATGACGCCGATGCGTTGAAACCATTTGTACCCAATATAAAATCTAGTGGAAAGATTAATTGATTAATTTTACTTCAGTGAAAATGGATTTCCTCAAATTTTAGCCAGAAAACATCGACACATATGAAGAAATAGTAGATTATCTTGGGTTGCAAGTAACTAAGGGTTCTCAGGACCATTAAATGTGATACATTCCCCTCTCTCTCCTCCTTTCCTCTCCAATGGATATGGTGCATACAGGTCTTTAAGCAATTATTTAGCACACACCCACACTATATAATAGTGCTATATATACATATATTTAGAAATATATATTATATATGCATATGTATATGCATATATGCATATATATATATATATATATATATATATATATATATATATATATATCCCTCCCCGGACTACAACCTTGACGTGGTGGAAGGGCTTGTGCGTTCCGATGACCCCTAGAGCTGTGCTGGCAGGAGTAATAAAAATTGCTCCTGGTAGGGTCACCCATGCCAGATAGATCGAAGGTTAGGAGCCAGACGAAAGGTAGTCCACGCAGCGTCTGTTCCTCAGTGAGGCGGCTGCAATGGCGTCTGACCCCAGTGGGGCGGCCAGTAAGTGATGGTGTCACGTTAAAAACACTATTGAGGAAGGCAACGGGAAACCACCTCAATTATCATTCCATAGAAAAATATGATGGACAATAGAGATATTTTGAGTCCTGGCAACCACGGGGCTCGGCCCAATCGGCCGTGTGTCGTGCCCGGCAGCGGGGGAGGCAAGGCTTCCGCGGTCGTCATCCCACGAAACCCTTGCAGGGGAAAACCAGCAGCAGCAGGACAGAAGACGCAGGAGAAGAAGACAAAATTAGTTAGAATAGGAACGTGGAATGTTAGGACAATGATGAGGACAGGGAAATTGGAGAATGTTAAGCGAGAGATGGAAAGGGGAAATATAGATATTTTAGGTCTATGCGAGGTGAGATGGAAAGATAGCGGGGATTACTGGAGTGATAAGTATAGAATAATATACAGCGGTGGGGACGAGAGCCAACGAGGGGTTGCCATAGTATTAAATGAAGAGGTAGGAAGAAGCGTAGTCAACATAGAGCAGGTAACGGATAGAATACTACTAGTGGAGATAAAAGCAGAACCGACGAACTTAGTTATTATTCAGGTATACATGCCACCGAGCAACCATAAGGAAGAAGAGGTCGATAGGATATACGATCAGTTAGAGGACATGATCGCGTGTGTTCCTGCAGGGAAACATTTGATAGTGATGGGGGATTGGAATGCGACGGTAGGCGAAGGAAGAGATGGTGATGAGGTCGGGGACTACGGTTTAGGCACGAGGAATGACCGCGGGGAGAAAGCAGTTGAGTTCTGCAGGAGACAGGGGTTAGTCATCACCAACACTTGGTTTAGACACCACAAAAGACGCAGGTATACATGGAAAATGCCAGGTGACTCAGGAAGATATCAGCTAGATTATATCCTGGTTAGACACAGGTTTAGGAACAGTGTGATAAATTCCCACAGCTTCCCGGGGGCGGATGCGGACTCAGACCACAATTTAGTTGTTATGAAATGTAGCGTACGTTTCAAAAAGATAAGGCAGGGGCGGCGAGTTAGAAAATGGAATGTAGAAGCATTAAATGGGTTGAAAAGGAAGGAATACAAACAGGCGGTAGAGGAAATCATGGAGGATGGCATGGGGCTTAGTACTATCGAAGAAAAATGGGAAATGATCAAGAAAGGGTTGTCTAAAGCCGCAAAAGACACTATTGGAACCGTTAACGCTAAAAGGACTAGGAAACCATGGATCACGGATGAGATGATTACAAAGATGGATGAGCGGCGAAAATGGAAGAATATAAATACAGAATTAGGCAAAATGAAGTACAAAGAATTGAACAATAAATTGAGGCGGGCAACAAATAAGGCAAAAGACGCATGGTGGAAGACGCAGTGCGAGGATATGGAAAGTCTCCAGAGGAAGGGTGAAATCGGTGCGCTGTACAGCAAAGTTAAATCGTTATCGGGAAGTAAGAAAGGAAGAGCTATGCTAATAGTTAGAGATAAGGCGGGTAAGGTAATAGTTGACGCAGGAAAGATCCAAGAGAGATGGAAGGAGTATATAGAAGAACTGTATAGTAAAGAACTCAGACCAACACAGTTAGACATTGAAAAAGAAAATGACGTAGAGGAAGACAGCTTAGGTCCAGGCATACTAGACAATGAGATAGAAAGGGCATTAAGGGAGATGAAACTAAATAAGACCGTGGGGGTAGATAACATTCCCGTGGAACTTTTAAAATGCTTAGGAAAATGTGGGAGGAAGAGGCTATATGGGCTGATCCGTAGCATTTATGAGGAGGGAATCTGGCCGGAAGACTTTGTGAGAGCAGTTTTAGTTCCGATTCCGAAAAAGGTAAAGGCCACGTCATGTGAGGACTATAGGACAATTAGTTTGATATCCCACGCAGCTAAAGTTGTTCTCAGGATCATAAACAAAAGGATAGAGAATAGGGCCAATGATTACTTAGGGGATGACCAGTTTGGGTTTAGGAAGGGGAGAGGTACGCGTGATGCCATTGCAGTAATGAGATTATTAATCGAGAGGAATATAGAATACAACCAGGATGTATTTGCCTGCTTCGTAGATTTCGAAAAAGCGTTTGATAGAGTGAATTGGGAAAAAATAATGAGTATATTGCAGAAAATAGGAATAGATTGGAGGGAAAGGAGGCTAATCCGCAACCTGTACATGTCTCAGACTGCTCAGGTGCGGGTGGGAAACGGGGAGTCAGGATGGGCAGTGTTAGGAAGGGGTGTAAGGCAGGGTTGCCCATTATCACCGTTGCTGTTCAACCTGTATGCAGAGGAAATGATCAAAGAGGCATGGGAAGAACTAGAGGTAGGAATGAAAGTGGGCGGGGAATTCGTAAAATCAGTTAGGTTTGCTGATGACCAAGCTTTAGTTTTTCAGTCAGCCAAGGGGCTGCAAGCATTGCTGAGTGAATTGGAGGTTCAGTGCGACAGGTATGGGATGAGAATCAATATTAAGAAAACAAAGGTTATGCGATTTTCTAGAAAGAAAAGGGGCAAGCTTAACATTAAAATAGGAGGGCAAAAACTAGAGCAGGTAGAACAGTTTATGTATCTCGGTAGTGTTTTGGACCAACACGGTCAAAGTAGTAGGGACGTAAGGAGAAGAATTGCGCTAGGCAAAGAGGCTTTCACAAGGAGGAGGGAGTTGATGACGGGGACTTTGAGTAAGGATGTTAAGAAAAGACTCGTAAAAACTTTGATATGGAGCGTAGCTATGTACGGCGCGGAAACGTGGTCATTGAAGCAGGAGGATAGACGTAGTTTGGAGGCTTTTGAAATGTGGGTGTGGAGAAGAATGGAGAAGGTGAAATGGACAGAGAAGAAAACAAATGAGGAAGTACTTGGTATGGTGGGCGAAGAGAGGGGTTTGTTGGGAGAAATCCTATGGAGGCAGGAAAAGTGGATGAAGGGGGTGATGACCGGCAGTGGGATGTTGAAGACTGTGATGGAGGGTAGAATGTTGGGCAAAAGAGGAAAGGGAAGGAACAGGATAGGGATGTTGGACGGGATGAAGGGAGGAAGAAAGTACGCGGAGATGAAGAGGGACCTGATATAGAGTAGGATGATGGATATTGTGTTTTGTTAGGAGAAATAAAATATTTGTTTGGTAGTTGTGTCCATCCAAAAACCTACCTTAACCGGTAGATTACCTTAAAAAAAAAAAAAATATATATATATATATATACATATATATATGTACATATATATATATACATGTATATATAAATATATATATGTACATACATACATATACATATATATTTATTTATACACATACATGTATATATTTATATATATATACATGTATATATAGATATTTTAGGTCCATGCGAAGTCACAAGGAAGGATAGCGGGGAATACTGGAGTGATAATTATAGAATAATATACAGCGGCGGGGACGAAAGAACACGAGGGGTTGCCATAGTATTAAATAAAGAGGTAGGGAGAAGCGTAGTCAACATAGAACACGTAACGGATAGGTTATTACAAGTAGAGATAAAAGCAGAACCGACGAACCAAGTTATTATTCAGGTATACATGCCACCGAGCAACCATAAGGAAGAAGAGGTCGATAGGATATACGATCAGTTAGAGGACATGATCGCGTGTGTTCCTGCAGGGAAACATTTGATAGTGATGGGGCATTGGATAGCGACGGTAGGCGAAGGAAGAGATGGTGAAGAGGTGGGGGACTACAGTTTAGGCACGAGGAATGGCCACGGGGAGAAAGCAGTGTTCTGCAGGAGACAGGGGTTAGTCATCACCAACACTTGGTTTAGACACCACAAAAATTCCAGGTGACTCAGAGAGGTATCAGCTAAATTATATTATGGTTAGACACACGCTTAGGAACAATGTGATGAATTCGCAAAGCCTCCCGGGAGCGGATGCGGACTCTGACCACAATTTAGTTGTTATGAAATGAAGGATAAGGCAGGGGCGGCGGGTTAGAAAATGGAATGTAGAAGCATTAAATGGATTGAAAAGGCAGGCATACTAACAGACGGTAGAGGAAATCATGGGGGATGGTAAAGAGCTGATTACTATCGAATAAAAATGGAAATGTATCAAGTAAGGGTTATCTAAAGCCGCAAGAGACACTATTGGAACCGTTAACGCGAAAAGGGTTAGGAAACTATGGACCACGGATGAGATGATTACAAAAATTGATGAGCGGAGAAAATGGAACAATGTAAACACCGAGTTGAGCAAAATGAAGTACAAAGAGTCAAACAATAAATTAAGGCGGGCAACAAATAAAGCAAAAGAAGCATGGTGGAAGATGCAGTGTAAACATATGGTAAGTTTGCTGAGGAAGGAGAAATTGGTGCGCCGCACAGAAGAGTTAAATCTTTATCGGGGAGTAAGAAAGGAAGGTATATACTATAAGTTGGAGATAAGCCGGGTGAGATAATAGTTGACGCAGTATTGATCCAAGAGAGTTGGAAAGAATATATAGAAGATCTGTGTGGTAAAGAACTTAGACAAACAAAGTTATGCATAGAAAAAGAACATGGCGTAGAGGAAAAAAGCTTAGGTCCAGGCATACTCGAAGATGAGATAGGAAGAGAATTAAAAGAGATGAAAATAAATAAGGCCGTGGGGGTGGATTACATTCTTCCAGAACTACTGAAATCTTTAGCAAAATGTAGGAGAAAGAGGCTATATGGGCTGATCCGTAGTATTTATGAGGAAGGAATCTGGGCGGAAGACTTTGTGAGATCAGTTTTAGTTCCTATTCCGAAAAAGGTAAAGGCTACATCATGTGAGGACTACAGGACGATAAGTTTGATATCCCACGCAGCTAAAGTTGTTCTCAGGATCATAAACAAAAGGATAGAGAGTAGGGCAAGTTATTACTTAGGAGATGATTAGTTTGGGTTTAGGAAGGGGAGAGGTACGCTTGAAGCCATTGCGGTAATGAGATTATTAATCGACAGGAATGTATGATACAACCAGGAGGTATTTGCCTGCTTCGTAGTTTTAAAAAAAGCGTTTGATAGAGTGAATTGGGAAAAACTAATGAGTATATTGCAGAAAAAAGGAATAGATTGTGGGGAAAGGAGGCTAATCCGCAACCCTACTTGTCTAAGACTGCACAGGTGCGAGTGGGGAACGGGGAGTCCGGATGGGCAGTGTTGGGAAGAGGTATAAGGCAGGGTAGCCGATTATCACCGTTGCTATTCAACCTGTATGAAGCAAAAATGTTTAAAGAAGCATGGGAAGAACTGGAGGTAGGAATGAAACTGGGCGGGGAATTCGTAAAATCAGTTAGGTTTGCTGATGACCAAGCTTTAGTTGATCAGTCAGCCTAGGGGTTTTGGTGAGTGTGGGCAGAGATCTCCCCGAATTAATTCCGAGGGAACTTCAAATTTTAGGGGAGTGAGCAGTGAGTCGCTTTCCATTGAGACACCAATCGGTTTCTTTAGAAACGGAGAGAGGGACCAGGAAGCTGCGCCATTTTGATCGCCGATGGGTTTGCCCAAATCGTCAGAAGGGAGCACTTTAGCCACTTAATGTACCACTTCCAGTTACCAGTCCAGTTCAGAAGTACAGAGGTTATATTTATCGTGAAGTAAATAAGGACTAAAAATTGAATAATTGAAATAGATCATGTATTTGGAAATTATTATGAGTGAATGATGGTTATAATATTTGGTAAAATAAGAAGAAATGAGTACAATGGTAGGGACATATTTTTATTTTCAAAAGTGGTTCCGATCACTTTATTTATCGCCATTTTTGACGGGATGCATAGAAATAAAAATATCATGGAATTTCTTTTTTTAAATCATTCTTCTACTGTCCCAGCTTACGTGTTAGGGGCTCTGTAGTGTAGAAGAAGCCTTTAGCCCGGGGAGGGTTGAGCCAATGTTTAATACTCGCCATACGTGTTGTATCTTTACGGCGCTGCATCCATCTTTCAGTTCGGAGACTCCCAAAGGCAGCGAGCGGCTTCTCTCCTCCCTCAACACTTTTTAGCTCCGGTTCCGCCTCCAGCAATCCCAGCGCAGCCTTCCTTCAGCCCTTCTGGGGAAAGTTGAGAAAAAAAATAAGCACCCGTGATTGATTAGCGTGCTTTACCACTTCCGAGGGAAGAAAACTCAATGATTCATTGAATAATTTCGTTTCCTCTTGGTTCTCCTCGAAAGGTGAGGAATTTTCACCTCTTTCCTTTCGCGAGAAGTTTTCGATTTACTGTATTTTCCTTTCGGCATCGCTCGATGACATTAGCGGTGCTTCATTAAATAAGGATCACAATGTGTTTTTCATCTTCTCCGTTTTTTTGTACAACTAGTTTCAACGCTTAGGCCTCATCATTATCAGGTGGATTGAGCAAAAATATTTCCAGTTCAACAATGAATACTACAGACAAGTGAAAGGATTAGCAATTGGGGTCTCCTTTATTGCCACTACTTGCTGACCTTTACATGAACGAATTTGAAAGAAAAATATTCAGCAGTCCATCATTTTTTACAAAAAAATGATGATGACGCCTAAGCGTTGAGACTAGTATTATGTGAATGAAGAACAGTGGAAAGATACATAGTGTTCTTCATTTAATGAACGTGAACTTCCTTCCAAAGTTGAGCTGGAAACAATTAAAAATACAACCAACGGTGCTTCTTAAACTGTGGAAAAATGCCCATCCTATATTCCTCCTTTTACTTCCTTTTTACTCGGTAGCCTTAATTTTGATTTATAGAATAACACTAGAATAAATACATCTGATGTTGAGTGTAGAAGGAGAAATTTTGTACTTCCACATGAAGAGTTAATATTTCACCCGACCATGGTTTCGATCATCATCAGGTGACATACATGAAACATTTTTCAACTCATATTGCCTCGCTCCAAGAGGGGAGGAAGGGGGGGGGAGTAAGGGAGAGGGGGTAAGTTGATTACTGGCGCAGCAACCTATTAGTGGGCTAGGGGAGGGGATGTTTGTTCGATGGTTTCTGGCACAAATTTGTGGGAGTGTATGCTCATTAAATAGCGAAAACAATTTATCCCTCCACCCGAAAAGAAAGAAAGGTGGAGGGAGATATTGTGTTTATGTGGAAGTGCAAAGTTTCTTTTTCTACCCTCATCATGAAGGAATTCCACAAAGTTAAGCCTGAAACAGTTATGTCCATATACTGTAACAATCATGACTGTTACTTAAGTTACGGATTTATGTGAGAGAATTTCCTGGATATAGATAAACCATAATAGAATGATATCTATAATCGTCTTCAGAAGTACAGAGGTTATATTTATCGTGAAGTAAATAAGGACTAAAAATAGAATAATTGAAATATATCATGTATTTGGAAATTATTATGAGTGAATAATGGCTATAATATTTGGTACAATAAGAAGAAATGAGTACAAAATGAAGCCTTTAAGGAGAAGCTATTGATGCAGGGTTTCTGGACTCCATTCATGTATGCAAATAAATAGTTCGTTTATCAGAGTTGTATGGCTGAGAACGTGATTAATACGGACCAAACACGATCGCAAATCGGAGGTTTTGGAGAATGCATTGGCAAAAAATGAGAAATGAGGTGTTTGTGTGGAAAATCCGAACAAACCAAAAAAAATGTTGTTGGAGGAAATAATGGAAAGTTGTGGGATTTTGAGAGCTTTGATGAATGGGAGAATATTATGTAGGATACGAATTGAGAGGAAAAGAATGGCCAATTGTAGGTCATGAAGAGGGATGGGATTAATTTGGAGAAGAAAAATGTAATAGGGTCTGAAAAATATGATTTAGTAGTCCACGGTGATATCTAGCAGTATTTCTAGACAAAATTAATCAACCTCCACCAAGTATAACATATTCAGATTTAACTTTTTGGAATTCCTTCATTATGAAGGTGAAAAAGAAACTTTACACTTCCACCATAAATATACTTTATTGTGGAATTGTAAAGTTTATTTTTTACCTTCATAACCTCTACCAAAATAATAATGCTCTTTACGATACATCGAATTTTTTATAATGAATTGAGTTGTTCAAATTTTCTGGTGGAAAGTAATGTGGAATATTATATTACTGGCATTTTGTATTTTCCTTCTACTCGTGCTCTAAAGTTAGTCATTTTTATCTTCCTATGTAGAAGATAAACCGATGTTTCTTTTTCGACAGTTATTCCTTTTCTTTGGAACGAGTGGTCATAGTGTAAGCCGCCATACTATCAGGTTAACGCGCATCAATGGCTTAAGCCGCGTGGGTCCTTTCACTTCCTTTATCAAAGCCCTGACGATTTTTGTTGGTCGGAACCCACGCACGAATCCTGCCTGTATCATGTGTAGCAGACCAAATCGACGCTTCCCTTAACACTCCTTCTCCTTTGCTGCTTCCACCTCGAGAATTTTCACTCGTACGTAGCCCTCTGAAGTCCACGTTCGTCTACTTTTTGTGTACCTATGACTACGTAGATTGAGTTGAACTTTGGACGTATTCTCCGTTTCGATTGCTATCCCTCGTTGAAGGTGCGGTCTAAAGTATTCGCATTAGAATGCCATAGAGACTCCTGCTTCTTTTGAAGTATTTCTGTTTTCTCTGTGCGAATGTTCAAGGAACTTTGGAAAATGACCCGACCTTCCACTGAGGTGAATTAAAATTTGAATTCCAACGAGTGACCCTGTGGATAGCGAAACCTCGTGGCTCAGCAAAACAGCAGGGCACAATTCGGAAGAGCTCGCTAGATTCTTGGAAGGGCAAATTTTAGCTCATTTGTCAACATCTAAGTTTATTTCCTACGAATGAAGCCAATGGAATATGACTTTAACTTCTTTGGAATTCAATCGAGCGAGGAATCGGATTGACCCCACTACTTTTGCTTTCCGAGTTCTTTTGTATAGTTTCAGGTTATTTAGAGGCGATTTAACATTACAGATTGTTATTGAGGGGAGAATTCAGGGCAAGCAGGCAAGAATTATGAATAGTATCAAGGGAGTTAGACAGTATTTGGAGCTTAATACTAGTAGTTATTCATTATCTATCAATACACTGAATGTTCATTGTCCTTAGGCGGAGACTCAGAAGCCTCGGAGTTATTTGTTCCTACGAGTTTACGACCCCATCAACACAATGTTATTGTAACCAGTAAAACGAGATCTCTAATATTTACCGTGGTCGCCAGCACATGATGTGAAAGCCTTGGAAACTAACAATCCTTTCACGCAGGCAAGAATTTCTCCCTTGATATGTTACAGGATATATTGCCTGCCCCAGAGCATTTGGTGATAATTCTACCTCGCCGAAAAGTGAATGGGTCGACCCCAGAATAGAGAGGGCTAAGGAAGATCATTATTACACGTGTTTCCATAGAAATTGATTTAATAGTCGACGGATCATTATCCTTGGCTTTATTCATATTCGTCGGCCTGTGCCTCTCCTTTATTAATGCTTCACCCTTAACCATAGCTGAAAATCTGAGCTCGTCTATCATTACTCGCAAGATACGGGTATTGCACATGTTTTGTTGAACATCATGCAACATGTTTACCTATATTAATCATGAATTTAATCATAAAAAGAATTTAATAATCGCTCCTTCATTGGCAGCCTCAACTTTGCCCTTCGGCTTTTCTAGCTGCATTTCAACTTGTATTCCTATGCGAATTTTTTCAAAGAGTAATTGTCAATTTGTACTTAATTTACAGGCACTCCAAAAGTTGCTGTTGAATACAACTTTTGAAATTGTTCTGAAATCCTCAATAGAGGATTGTAAATAGTAGCAATGCATGATAAAACAAATTTATCAACAAAAAATAACATAAAATAAACCATTTCAAACATAATGAGTCTTAATACCTTAAGCTTTTGTTGACTTTAATTTTCATAGCCTTACTTTCACTTGGTAAATCCTTCAAAATTATTGCCAAAGATATAATTGATGGTTTCCAGCGTAACTTTATGGAATCTATTCATGTTGGAAATGAAAAATGAGTATCTTTGTGATTCCACTGAAATTTTATTACGATACGACCCGGGTTTCGAAGTTCAACGTTCAACCTGAAGATGACGTTGAGCGTCGAAACCCAGGTTGTATCGTAATAAATTTTCGGTGGAATCACAAAGTTACTATTTTTTCATTTCCAATAGTAAAAAAGATTTAAGGATATTTTTTGCATTAAAATGTTAATTCAAAACCACCAAATTGCTAGCCTGTGGAGAATTGTCGTGGAAAAATATTTGGACATAAAATGAAAACGTTTAATAAAACTCCGCACATTCTAGACGTCATGACGAACAAATGATATAACTTTTCCACTTGGTATTGATTTTTTACGCGACCGGTTTCGATGCACTACTACATGCTCATGTACCTGCAAATGGCGCAGTACATCGAAACTGGTCGTATTATAAATTAATATCTAGTGGAAAGGTTTTATCATTTGTTCGTTATTATGTTGGGATTTTGCCTTATCTTATCACGCCTGAAACTATGTTAAATGTTCTAGGCGCCCGGGGGGAATCCATGTTACGCAATCTAAAATCGGCAAATGTGTAAAAAAGGTGAGCTTCATGTGCATAAGGAAGGAAAACCGTTGTAATAACGTGTAGAAATGCAAATGTAGAAACTAAATGTTGTATATTTTGTCGCTGAACTTCTATCAAAATTAATCATGTGTTCTGAAAACTTAAATTCAGTCAGGAACTAAATTCGTTAAGATTTACGACATCACACAAACGTTGATTTGTTCAGAATTTCCATAAGGCCACGACTCAAGATGATGTCGAAAGAAGTTGGCAATGATAGCGGGGAGTTTAAGGGTGCCTGCACCAACCACGACGACGAATGCCAACCCGTTGTTCTTCCCCGCCGTGGTTTCGAAGACCCGCCAACTTGGCCGTTTGCCGCATCACATCAAATCGTGGATCCTCGCGTTTCAATCACCGGCTTAGCAATTTTACAAGTTGAAAAAGGGTTTGTGATGCCACCTGACAGAAATCTAAAATGTACCGATAATCATTTGAAAAAAACCGCCTTCTGTCCTTGGAATTACAAACATATTTAAATTTCGCCTAATGCATTTAAAATAAATTTAGCACATATTTTCTTCATCTGCAGTCAAGGACGGGAGATATGGATTTTATTAAGTTCCCTGATATTCTGCCGTGTGGTGATATTCTTAAATGTGGTGATAAGCTTTGTTTATCACCACATTTAATTTTCTATTTCATGTCTTTTAACTCATATTGCATGTCTCATTTACTTACGATGTTTCTGTTCAGGGGACGACTACCTAAAACTTCTGCCGTGAGTGCCATTGGATTCCGAAGATTATTTTGCTGCAGCTCCTCGATCTCGCTACATATTTTGGATCTTCAGTTGTATTTTATTTTGTACATGTGATGTCCATTTACAACTTCATTTTCCATTTTATAGTCGAATTGTTCCAGCCATGCCTTTTTTATTTCTTTTGCATCGGTGATTCCCTGTTTTATTCTATAGTATAATATGTATTCGGAATCCTTCTATAAACTTGTTTCTTATTATTGACAGGGTCTTCGATTAACTCTTTCCTTTCTCTAGTCTTCATAGGAGATCTTCATCTGTATTTCAAGCTACCCATTTACGCACTTCCCGTGATATTCAACTCTTCATATTTTCCTTTGATTCGGTACCCTTTTGGCATCGCTTTCTCGTCGACATGTTTCTGTTGACTCAATCATTGCTGTCCCTTGTCTCATTTTCCACCTCATTATACATTTATTTCGACAAAATATAATGCATTTCGCTACTTTATCTTAATTTTCAACTTATGATTAATTACCATTCCTCATACCAATGAAAAAAGTAAATCAATGAATGATTGGCACAACTTTTGAGGAGGTTAGGTTTATTGATTGAATTCTAAAATCGATAGAAGAAGGCTCAGTGCCTCGCGACTGGAAGCTAGCCCATATAACTCCCATCTATAAAGGCGGCGATAGGGATAAACCAACCAATTACCGACCCATTTCTTTAACATCGATCTTTTGTAAAATATTGGAACACATTATTGTGACTAACATTATGAGATTTCTTGATAGTAGGAAAATACTAATCCACAACCAGCACGGATTTAGGAAAAGCAGATCTTGCGAAACAACTTGGTCTCTTCATTCACGATATACTTAGATCGGGAGAAAACAACACACAAGTCGATGCAGTATTCCTGGATTTCAAAAAAGCCTTCGAATAAGTCCCACACAATAAATTGTTACATAAACTTAAATACTATGGGATCAACGAGAAAATAATTAATTGGATTAGAGACTTCTTGTCAAACCGCAAACAAATAGTAGTCATAGATGGGTTGTGCTCAACGGATAGAGATGTAACTCTCCCTTTCAATCCCTCGTCCCTCTCCGCGGGGGGAAATTCCTGCTACCTGCAACGTTGGGTCCCATTCCCTGCCTTTTACAGACTCTTTGGGGGTAGAGTGTTTCGTGGTGCATTTTCATGTGGTAGTGATGTTTCAATTTCTTGCTTGTTGTGTCCTGGCTTCCGTGTTGTAGGATGGCTTTCGTGCTGCATCCTGGGGTGCAGTTTTTAGTTGTTTTGCGGTATATGTGTTTGCATGAGTATTGGATGAAGGGATTTTTGCATGAGTGTGTGCGCTGCTGTGGGTGTAATGTTCCGTGTTGTTTGCATTTTTTGCATGTGGTATTTTTCCTTTTTACGGTTGGTGACCTAACACCCCCCGCCACACGCCCTTGCGGCGTCTTGCGGGGTATTATGTAGATGTAGATGTAACTTCGGGCGTCCCCCAGGGAAGTGCAATAGGGCCTCTTCTGTTCTTAATATATATTAATGACTTAAGCACACACGTTGGTAGCAATCTGAGGTTATTTGCTGACGACACGGTGGTATACAGGGAAATAAGGAGCCAACTAGATCGCGAGCTACTCTCTAGAGACTTAGACAATATCCCGAAATGGTGCAATAAATGGGGATTAACACTTGATATAGATAAATGCGCAGTTTTGAAATTTTGGAATAAAGGAAGCGAGGGACAGGATATAAACTACAAAATAGAGGGTTCAGTATTGACTACGGCTAATCAAGTTAAATATTTAGGGGTTGTTCTAACACCACGCCTTTCATGGGGAGCACATATCAGGACAATATGCGGATCAGCTTTAAAAAAAAACTTGGCTTCATAAAACGGGTGGTGGGGAAATGTAATGAAAAAGTTAAAGAGAGGTGTTATTTTGCTCTAGTTAGACCTCATTTGGAATATGCCGCAAGTATTTGGGATCCTTGGGAGAAAATTGAGCAAAAAGAATTAGATAAAGTCCAGAGAAAATCCGCTAGATTCGTTAAAAATTGTTATGATAAGAACACAAGTGTGACAGGTCTGTTAGGGGATTTAGGCAGGGAACCACTAGAAGTGCGGAGAGAACAAGCGAGGCTTAGGCTTTTAGAAAGGTTCACAACTAACGAGTTTAACTTTGACACTGAAGAAATTATAATGGCCCCACACTACTTAGGTAGATCAGACCACAAAGATAAACTAAGGGAGATAGATTCCAGAACAGATAGGTACAAATACTCATTCTTTCCCCGAACAATCATAAATCATAATAGTAAGAAACCGAAGTTACTTTAGAAATATTGAAAACATCGAATTTTTAACAAGTCGGAGCAAAGTTAAACACTGCAAAGCTGTTAGGTATACTTTCAGGTGCATGTGTATGTAAGATGTAGATTGAGTGTTTGCATGTGTGGGGTGTAAGTGTTCATGCAAGAATGTTTTTTTTGTGGATATACGATTTTTTGGTTATTGCATGCGTTTTTTTTCTTTTTCTTTTCTAAATTACGGGTGGTGTCCTAACACCCCCCGCCACACGCCCTTGCGGCGGCTTGCGGGGTATTAAGTAGATGTAGATGTAGATGAATTCAGCTCTTAAGGCTAGTAGTATTGAATAAATGAAAAACTCCAATAGCCGTAAACAGTTTATCTTTCAAAACAAAGTACAAATGAGAATAGTTGGCTAACGCCGCAAGCCAAAGGATGGGGTAAAGGGTAAAAAAGGGGAAGGGATGAGAAAGGTGAATACGAATACGTGCATTTCAACCACAAAGTAGCCCTCTTCAGCGCACTGAAGGTGAACCGTCACGACAACACAAGTTCAAGTCATGACGAATAGGGGCATACGATGAATATACAGCGTGAAATGTGGGGGGGGGGGGGGGGGGGGTTGGGGGGTGGGTCTAAAGGACGGGAGCCATTAGGCTGAACTGACAATTGAGTAGTTTGAGGAGATTGGGTATGTTGTGAGGGGGAGCCGCACGCTTGAGAAAATGACAGTTGCAAAGAGGGGGGAGGGGAGAAGTGAAGGGGAAGCTAGATTTTGAAAAATGTCAGATAGTGGTAAGATCGGGTAGAATTTTCGTTCATTTTTTTTTAAATTCAGTCAGAAAGAGAATAACTCATAAAACTGAGCTTTTAAAATGTATCTGTCGGAAAAACGTATCGAAAAATGTGACATGTGGAGGCATGTTATGCATTTTCACTCTCCTTTATGCTGTCATTCATTCCTCTATTACCTATTTCCGTTTTATGATAACTCCCTTCCATATACTTGTCTACTTTTGCAAAGCTTGGTTCATAAAATATACCTAATAAGTGAAAGGCACGCTGGAGTAAATAATACCAATGGTCTCCTCAACCAGAGGATGACGCCGATGAGTCGAAACTAGTTGGGCCGGACAAAAATTTAGTGGAAAGATACAGTCGCATTTGTTACTTCAGTGATAATGGATTTCCACAAATTGAAGACTGAAAACATTGAATTTATGAAAGGCGCACTTTGATGAGAGCTTTTTCCATCCGCGAAATAAGTTTTTTGTCTTGGTGTCTTAATCTTGTTTTGGCATCCTACATGGCATTTGCTTAATTTAGTTAACGTTTCGCAAAGCCTTCTATCATACTCTGAATTTGATGCCGTAATTTTCTCTGCATCATCCTTTTCCTTCATTATTATTTTGATAAGACCATTAATTAAAGGCATAAGATTGCCATTGTGTCGGCTTCAGTTAAGGAAGACGCATTATCGATTACTAATCAGGTTCATGGGTATTCTTCACTTTACGGTAAGTGACGTTAAATGACGATGCGTAAATTGGTGGTGGACAAAGAGGAGGAAATATTAAAGAGCTCTTGAGATCGGATGGTGAAAAACTAAGAAAGAATGAAAGCAGAGAAGGAATCCAAGTGAAAGGCAACCGTGGGGATATGAATAATTGATGAGAGCGGGCAGTAATGGACGCTGGCGTTTGGCAGAGAAAATTAAAGGTTTTTCTAACACCTTTAGCGAGAGATAAGGTTTGGACGTGTCTTAATGACACGCTGCCGGAGAGAGCGCGCGGGGCTCTAAATAATCTCGGAATTGGGGAATTGAACATTAAAGAAAGAAAGAGGAGGTGTACTTTAAGGTGGAATGCTTAAGTTAGCGGATGAGGATATTCGTAGTTTAAATTGAAGAGTTCTGTATCCGTAACTCGAGGAATCAGCAAATATACGGAAGAGTCTCTAGATACCAGGGGAGTGACTCTTTGGTCGAAAAAAGTGTTTTTTTCAGTTTTGATGCAGATTCGAGGAATTATTTTATTGTAATGATCATTTATCTATCACAGCACATTAAATTGGAAAGGAAATACGAGTATGCCCTCGGTTGGGTGACTTAATGCCACAGGCATTACTTCGTTACTGCCGTCTTCCCCGCTGTCAAACTGTCAATACCGTTCACGTTCACTTAGTTGACCGAAATATCATCATAGAGTTACTGAAAAAATCAATATGGGATCTAAGATTGCTCGAGTGTGAGCAAATGCGGAACCCATCGGGCACACAGCTTTCTCATGCCCAAATTTTCAGTTAATATGCTAATTACCGTACTTTTTGAAATGCCTACTATGCCTACTAGCTCGCGCACTTTCAGTCGACGATCATCCTGTATCGCTTTGTGGATATTCTTCACCGTTTCTGGAGTCGTCGCCTCATTTGATCGACCAATGCGATGCTCGTCTTGACAGCACTTACGGCCTCGTTTAAACTCTGCGAGTCAATCTTTTATTGCAGTAAACCAAGTAACAGGCTCACCCAGAGTAGAATCCAGTTCAGCTTTTATATTGGTTGGGCTGAGGCCTTTCAAATAAAAGTATTGTATCACATAACGATGACCAATTTTCTCCATAGTCAAAAATTCACTGAAAACGTTCACTATTGATGGCTGGCAAACAAGTACTAAACAACGTGGCGTCTTCAAAATGGAAGCATATGCTTTATAGGTTGCACAATTTCTAATAGAGTTATAATTTTTAAACAACTACCGCCATCTCTAGGTCAGGCCGGGTACTTATGGACCACCCATGTAGGCTATTTTTCTAAAAATATTGAATGGCTGAATACTTTCCAGACAGACCACGTAAGTGCTCATTCATTTATTTATATATACACACATATTTATATGTACGTATATATACGCACATACCTTTATATATATACTCGTATACGTAATATTTATATTAATTTCTGTCTTAATTTGTTTTGGATTTGAGAAAGTCTTGCAGAAAATAATAACACATAAGCGTGGATCATAGCATGTCCAACCCTTCATAAAATGCTTTCGCTTAATATAGACAAATTAGCAGTTTTGTAATTTTGGAACAAAGCAAGCGAGGAACAGGATATAAACTACAAAATAGAGGGTTCGGGGTGCTCATTTTTGTAGGACCCCGCAATATATGTGAGATATGGCATGCATATTCCCAAAGCATATGATATGGTTTCGACCACCGTAGAATTAACATGCTCTGCTTTCATATTTTGAGCCAACACACAGCCAACCGCCATCAACTCGCAATGTCGAAAGGGCATCTAATTTTGTACCTGGAAATTTCCTTTGATTGAATCAGTTCTCAACAAGGTAGTGAAATCTCTCTTTCGAAACTTAATATGGTGATTCGTAATGTTTGACTCTAGACATTCTCTGACGATGGCATCGTTTCATATAGCTGTCTTTATCAACACGATATGTAACCGATGAGAAATATGAATCCAATACAGATCCTACTCCATACCCACCAGACTGTAAGGTCGTTGAGGGAGCTTGAGAAAATTGATTTTGGCAGAGAGAGAAAAAAAAAACAAATTAAGAAAGGATGAACGTTTTTGGAGAGAAGTGAAAACATTTTAACTGAAATCTAAATGCATACGTCGGTCGGAGATATGTACTGTTAGCGCGATGCTCAAGTGATTAATGGAATTTATATTCGATGGATAAAGTGGAAGAAGCATTAGGAAAATATGAACGCATTAACTTCAACACTTGAGTCCATCCCTCCATGGAAGCGACAGCTGGGAAGGGAAAGCTCGCAGGAGACTGTTGAAGGAATTCCTTGGTTAGGCGGATGTGTGCTTTCTTCAGTCAGGACTTACTCAGCAATTGGGTTAGAGATGGCTCTGTATTACCATGATGAATTTTAACAGAAAGGTTTTACCAACAACGTGAAAAATAGCTGCTTCACTCTTAGAATTGAAATAGTTAATACGATGATTGTTCCGTAAAGAATGATCATATCTTTTAATAACACAAACTCAAAATTTTGATGGTTCCTAATATCCAAGTGGTCTCCACGTTGGAGGCAACGCACCTGTTTCGCTTATTTTTATAATTTTCACCATTTTTGCGAAGACATCCCACAAGACCTTTTTGATAGCTCGTTTAGGGCCTTCCTAATCGCCTAAGCAGCCAATCGCAAACTCTTGTGCCGATGGAAAACGCTTTTCACGAAGGTGTTCCTTAAGATTGGGGAGCGGAGTTAAGTCTCTTGGTGCTGAATCAATGCAATGCACGGCCGTGCGTTATCGTAGTGCAGCATCCAGCCTTTAAAATGAGACGTTTTGCGATCGATAATTCCTCAGAGAATTTTCATTACATCCCTATACTATGTACGATTTTCTTTAGTGAGAGCTGGTATGCAACGCTGATACGTCATTCCCCGTAATTTGAACAAAGGTAATTTGAACCGAAATTTTTCCAGCAGAAGCCAACATTTTGGTTTGTTTTTTATGTTGGTGATGCCGGGGATATTACACACGGAGCGTCGCCATTTGCTACTAACCGTGAAAAAACTTGCACGCGGAGGTTCTGTTGTTCTGACATCAGCAGCCTCAGAACTCAACGCCAGTAAATTTGGCAATTTCATGTGCAATTATTCCGTTGCCAACTTGTGAATGACTCTATTAACGTCATTCGACGATCGTTCCTCAAAATGGCAGATGCAGTGTTAATGATGACTTCAGAAAAGACAGCGACTGGAGCTGTGGGTTCACATGCCTTTGAAGTCGATTGTCTCCCTTCTTTTAATATTTTAAACCGTCTTCTAAGCAGACTAGCGGAAAGAGCACCATCTCCAAAAACCCTTTGTGCATCGCATAGACCTCGGCTAATAATTTATTTGTTCAAAAGCAAAATTTCAAAGCACCGTATTTCTTATTCACTCTTTATTGAACTGCTCTCATGTATCTAGGGCTCAAGTCAACAAATATTCATGACGCCAACGCCAGAAATCGTGAAGTTAACAGCTGTTGACTGATTCCGGTGAAATATAGTAGTTGGCAATAAATTGGTTCCGTGGGTGATTTTCCTAATGTTTGCTACATAGGCATGCTTCTATGAGAGAGGAAGCAAATTTTGGTGCTCTGCATATCCTCAAACGACCGAAGTACCACGTGACCACGAGTCCAAGGAAAAACGTTGCATTAGTCCCAGTAAAAGGCATAGTAATTTGGCAACATTTTTCTCTCTTCCTCCTCGTAATGATTTAACTCTCATGATATACTATCAAACAAGCAAATTCTGGGTAGGAGACTGCAATAAAGAATGAAAGCGTCCTATTTCTACGAGTATCTGACTTTCAAAGCATAATTTGAGGTTAATGACATCCATTCCTCCATTACATTCTGTCATACGATTCCCTTTGCTGCATAAACAAACGCAACAAAGGGATTTGTATCGCATAATGGTCATCTTCATCTTTTTCTTTTGCAACAGCATTTCACAGAATAATCGACAAATAAATATATACTCTAGTAAGTCTGTTAGTGCGTGCGTTTAAGCTTATCGACTGGCTTCGACAGGCAATCATACCACCGACGTAGATTTATGCTATAAGGAACATCGTGGAACGTGAGAAAAGAAGGTAAAATAGTATTTTACCTTATTTCCTTCACGTGCAGTTGAGAAATCCACTAGAAATTTTAATATCGCGATAGGAAAACATAATTAAATCTTTAGTATGTTAAAAATTTCGCGGAATCAGGCAGAATCGTTTCCTTCCAATGTATCAATTCAATCTTGGTGCTCAATTACTTATTCCTGGGTTGTTTTCAAGTGTTTCATACTTTGTTCTAAATTACTCCAAAAAAATTTTATTTTTTATTGATTCTTGGATGACAGAGGGCAATCTTTACTCGCTGTTGAAATTGACGGACGTTATCTATCGGCCAGCCATAGTGAGTTCAACTGAGTGTTGGTTGCAAATGGGAATTATTTGACTCTACCTACATATTTCGAGAGTAATTTTAGAGTTTCCATGGAAACCCAAACAAAGAAAGTGGCGATCGAGGTTAGAATTAATATATTACAGAGCCAGCAATGCAAATAGATTATGATTGTTTCGGCGCCAGGCGGAAAGGGAGAATGGGGGAAAGTGGCGGTGAGCATTCAAGGAATATTCCTGCGGGAACGAGCAAAGATTTTCCGAGAACCGAAAACGAGATTAGGGACTCTCTCTGTCCCTCAACCCTCCTCCTCCTCTATCGTCACTTCCCTCCGCGCCCCTCACCCTCCCTATATTTCTATGAAGAAGAGGAAGAAGGAGTTGGTGTAATACGATAAGGTGAGAGCAGAGAGGGTGGAGAAGGTGCCATGCCTCCACGTCCGTCGGAGCGTGCGGCAAAGGCGAGTTCCCCCTTCCCCCTCACCAAACGATCCGCGGTTTGATGTCAGTAAGTTTTGCGTGGGGAGTGTTCGTGTGAAGGGGGGCTGGGGTGAGAGAAGAATTATTAGGCACAAGTCTTATGGTGGGAGAGAATGGAAGAGTGGCTTTGGATGAATGGGAAACCAGCGAGAGAGATTGGGACGGGATTTCGGTGCTTAAAGGGGAGAGGTTGGGAGGATGTTTCGCCCACGTCTCTCTCTCCCTCTCTCTCTCTCTCTCTCATCCGGAAGGTGAAAAAAAGAGTCGATCGACGAAAATCCGGCAGTGGATTTCGTTAAGAGAAAACTTTATGAAAAGTTAACTCAAACAACTCCGTTTGTCAAATGAGGGAATAGTTTTCTTCTCTTGTTGAAAAATTATGTAATACCACGGCAATATATTATATATTATTAGGATATATCCATTAAAAATTAATTTACCCATTTTTGTATTCAGCTTGAGTAATTTTCCTCAGGTGAAAGTAAATATTTAATGCATTTCTAATTTTTTATCATTTATTGATCTCAGATGTACAATCTCTCCAAGGCCGTATCTGTTCGCATAATAATGAATCGTCTGGGATTGAGGATTTTTATATTTTTCACGAAAATTTTAATATTTTACCGAGTTTTTGAGAAAATCCAAGAGATAATTAAATATTTTGGCCCGTAGTACTTACACCAGGAAAGTTAACTTCGATGTGTAAACAATAATTCAGATGTGGCAATTAATTAGGAGAGAATGGTTATGATAACATATTAATTTGGTCAGCAATTGAATTCTGAGCATATTGAAATTGTATTAGACTTATTTTATTTTCGCATCGAAATCGTGTCTCTGAACTAATTCTACTTTCTCCATAATTATGATGCTCATTTATTCTGAAGACGTGAATGCTATTTATTGTTAGTTGATGAGGTATAATATAATATCCTCCCATTGTAAATATATTTGACGAGAGAAATTCCCTATTTTTAAATAATGTTGTTAAATATACGAAATAAAAAGGTACGTCTCATTGGTACCCTAGGCATGAATAAAATTCTTCAGTTTTTACGTTCTTCGTATAACTTGGTAATAAATTTGGGGCTATAGTTCAACCTTATGCTTCATTATTCGAAGCTGCCATTATATATTCTCTGCATCCCTCGTACATATACCCCACCCATTCGCAAATGAGATAAATTCAGCCATATCATTTTTCTTTATTAATAAGGGTTACTTGAATCGAGCCGTATGATCCAAGTTTGAATGAGATAATAAAGCCCATAATTTAAATTTTTTAAAGCCCCTTAACGATGCAAAATGATATACCAATTGGGGTACTCATGATAGCAAAAATTAAACGCCTCCTGCCCTCCAACATGGGTCAAAACCCTAATGAGGTGTAGACCGCCATTCTGGTAGCAGCCGATCGCATTATCCGAGGGCAGAAGTTATTATACTTAAGCCGTTGTTACAGGATGGAAGCGTCCCATGATCAAGTGTGTCGGCATCCTTTTTCAACTTCCAACCCAAATCATCTCATTCCCAAGGATCATTTTTGTTGAAGGAAGGGTATACATAACCAATCAGAGTTATGCCAAAATTCTCCAAAAATCTTGCATGGAGCTCCTTTTGATGCTTGGGCATGATCTTCTACAAGAGTAACACCCCGAAACATACGCGTGCGAACCAACCCCCGCGAGCGTTCTGAGCTAACGCTCCTTTCAAGCGAATCTCTCCATTATTCCTCCGAGCCGGGAAAGGCGAACGTGGAGGCGAGGGAAATAAAAATTAACTCGGGGATGAGATCAAATGATATGCATACATCAAGCTTATAGCATGGCGTCCAAGGAGAAAAGGAATTTGGTGGGGTAAGAGAGTGGAAGTGAATTGGACCCGGAAGGCAAGGAACCGTTTAAGCCGCAACGTTCGGTATCAAAATGGAAGATAGTCGGGATATTGAGGTGGATAGGGGTAAAAGGGATCTCGAGGTATATCCCTCGTGGATCCTGATGGGTTCTCGAGTCCTAAAATTCGGAAGGTATCCTCAGACGCTAATAACTAAACTCGTAGAATATCTTGTAAAATTTTATTTATTTAGAGTGATCACCACAGCTCCTATAAATTGAATTGCCTATTTCAGACACATTCACCATGGGATAGGTGATCAACGAAATTCATCCCTGCGTTTATTATGCTTGAGTGGGTGTCTCAGTGTTGCCATTTGTTTTCCGTTGTACTTAACTGACTAGTGCAGAATGCAGTTCGTTTTTATTTTGATAACTTACCGACTGAGGTACGCGAAGTGCCAACAAGCACCTGTTCAATGAGTCTTTTATGGAGGTGCTTTAGAGTGCTCGGTCTTTTATGAGTGCGCAGACCCTTTACACTCACCTCATATCGGAGGCAATTTAATCGAATGCGTGAATTTCTTAGGTACCTTATCGCCATTTGCCCCGAGTGAAATGTCCTCTGCTTTGGTTGGGAATTCAATGCATTGCATGCAGTGACATCATTGCATTGAACGGTAATCTCACTCTGAGGTAATAGCCTGCTCACAGAAAGTTCAACATTCGTAGTAGTAGTATTTAGGAGAGGCGAACGACAGCTGAGGTCATTTGCGCCATAGGGGATGGACAGGAAAGGTTGAAGGGTGGAGAGAAACCCGGCGTCGGCATTAGCCTACTCTTTACGAAAAGCGCCAAGGGGTCCGCAGTTTAACGTCCCATCCGACGGACGGCGTTCTCACTCAAAGTGCCCTCCACAAAGCACTTCAAGTAGGGATCGAGATACCTCTGAAAAATATTCAACACCGCCGGGATTTGAACCCACGCCCTCAGGGTGGGAAGCCAGTACGCTAGCCCCCGCACCATCTCGATCCCCTTTCAACATTCGTATACTACTTTTGGTTAAGACGCGGGGCCTTCGAATTTAGCCAGGAAATCTTTAAACACCAATTTAACCACCCGCTAAGATTCAGTAGATGGTCTTTCTTTCAAATAAACATGTTTTTCGAGGGTGATCCCAGAAGTACCCGACCCACAAAATAAAACGGAAACATTTTGGAAAAATTTTACTTATTTTTCAACATAATCTCCTTTCAGCTCTTGACACTTTTCCCAGATATGTTCAATAAATTCGATTCCCTTTTTACAATAAGAACTGTCTTGCTCCTCAAAATAGCCATTAACTGCCGACATCACTTCTTCACCGTTGGAAAATACTTGACTACCGAGCCATTTTTTCAAGTTTGCGAACAGAAAATAATCCGAAGAGGCTAAATCTGGTGAATAGAGTGCATGAGGTAGCAATTCAAACTTTTACTCATGAATTTTGGCCATTGCAATAACGGATTTGTAAGCTAATGCATTGTACTGATGAAACAACACTTTCTTCTTAGCCAAATGCGACCGCTTTTGCTTGATTACTACGCTCTAATGTTGCAATAAGTTCGTTTAATACTCGCCGTTGATAGTTTTTCCTTTTTCAAGATAGTCAATGAAAAGTATCCCACGCGCATCCCAAAAAACGACGCCATGGCCTTGCGTGCAGGCGAAACGGTCTTCCCCTTTTTTGGAGGCGGTTTACTCTTTTGAACCCATTGTTTTGATTGTTCTTTTGTCTCGGATGTGGAGTAATGGACCCATATTTCATCCTTGGTACCCATTGGCGGCGCAAAAATTCTGCTTTATTGCCGTGAAACTTTTCTAAACACTCAATTGAAACATTTTCACAACACTGGTTTCGCTCGTGTGTGAGCAAACGCAGCATATATTGATATTTACTCGTTGTACTCGTGTAACATAGATATTTAAGAGAATTTTGAAACTCGTTGGCATTTCTAAATGGAAATATTTTAATTTATAATATCTCTCTTTATTCAACAGTGTTAAAAGTAATTTTCTTAAACGATCGAAAACTTTTAAAAAAATATTTATTTTCTGGAAACGGAATCGAAGACTTCATCGAAGGTGAAGTATTTCCAAGATCCAAGTCTTTTGATATTTCCCCTAAAACGATTGTTTTCGTCAGTGTGCCACAATTTTTTCTCCGAAAAAATATAATGCGGAAACAACACTCGGAGGTAATAAGCTTTTACAAGTATGGTTAAGTGTTAATACTGCATCTACTTGGAAGAATTTGACCTCCAATCATTAAAATTCCTCTGAAACCTCGATTGTTATTCGGAGAACTTTGCCGGCAAGGAATGAGTATTTGTACAATCCACAACATATTGGCACACGGCCCCTCATGGTGCTACGCGGCAGCGAAACCACGGTCGAGTGATAATTATTTTCAGTTTTTTACTATATTTATTGCTAGTCTTATTTTCAGTTAATTATTTAATTTTATAATTTTTATCGATTTACTGTTTCTATTTTCTCCAATATCCCCCACCCATCCTTTGCCCATTTATAAGAGTACGGCTGGGGTGAACTCTTCCCATTATATTTATACGGCCGTAGTTACCGTTCGCTTTGTATACTATGTATTTATATGTGTGTATATATATATATGTATATATATATATATATATATATATATATATATATATATATATATATATATATATATATATATATATATATATATAAATATATATATATCTATATCTTCAGATCTTCAGATGAAGACGGAGTGTTTCCGTCGAAATATCAAGAAATAACGTGTGAGTGTTCTTTTTTTTGTGTTTCTATATTGTGTGTTTCTGTGTATTGTACTATATATAATATATATATATATATATATATATATATATATATATATAAAGGTATCAGCTAGATTATATCCTGGTAAGACACAGGTTTAGGATCAGTGGGATAAAAATTCGCACAGCTTCCCGGGAGCGGATGCGGACTCTGACCACAATTTAGTTGTTATAAAACGTAGCGTCCGTTTCAAAAAGAAAAGGCAGGGACCGAGGGTTAGAAAATCTCGAAAAATTTCGGTTTCGTTGTTGAAAGAAAGTTTCACACGGATGTGATAAAAAATTCAAGCGGTGGAGCGAGATGGCATTGACCAATAAAAGTGTAGAAAAAAACATGAATTTCGTACACGTATTCCGTAAATTTCGGTGAACAGACCACCTTTCTCTGTCGACTGAAGGCATTCAGTGGGTTTTTCGCCACGGCGATCAATCCAACCGTTATTAACTACCCACGAAATGATTAATTTCCAAGAAGCAACTCTTCCTTGTTTATTCGCCGCAGCCGTGCTCTTCTTATAATCCCCCTGGTGTTCGGTTGAGTGTCCCAATTCCACTTCATCGCGCGGATAAATTCAGCGTATCGCTCTTTCCCGATATTTTTTCCGTTCCTTCGGAACACTTTACATACTATACGGTGCTATTATACTTGGAAAAATATAATACGGCAGTGTAGGGTGAAACGGTACGGCGCCGCATCCTCAATACGTACCTTCTTCCTCATTTTTTTCATCCCCCGCTCCTTACTCTTCCTCCCCACCCGAGGCGTCTCCCGCCAATATCTTTCATCACTTTACCCCCCCGAGGCAGCTCGTAAATTGACTTTTCCATGAGCTCCAGACTAATTGGGCGGTCCCTTGGAAAAGAATGCTCCATTCCCCCTCCCCTTTCCACCCCCCTTCTGCCCCCCTCTCTCTTTCCCCACAGCACCATTGAACGCTGCACGAGGCCATGCGTGCTCGCGCCCGGGTCTCATTTGACCTCGCTGAACGATGAACCGGAGCACGAGGATTTATCACGGCACCTTCTCACCCGATTCCTCCCTTCGCCCCCCCCCCCCCCCCCGCGCCGTGGGGTGGTCTTCGGCGAAGGGCGCGGGATCGGGTGCGGGATGGATAAGCTTGAGTGGGGAGGGTGTCAATATCGCCGAGGTACCCTTTGTCTCCCTCAGCTCTTCATGCTTAGAGCAAGCGAAGGATTAAAAGGCAGCCGCAGTTGACGCCCCGTCGATTCTCATTTGTCTTAATTCCGCTGCAGTGGGACGTATGCATTTGGAAGTTCCTGTTCCGGGGGAAAAATAATGATAAATCTCATTTCAACGACTGCAGGACCTGCAGCAGGGAGAGAGGGAGATGGGTGGATGAGTGTTTGCATGGGGTCAGGCAGCCTTCGCATCAGCCTGGCGAATAATTTGCGATGACGTTCTGGCAAGATACTAGAGGACTAAGGCATTAGAGTAATGGGATGAAGGTCCTCGGTTTGATTCTTTTAATGGTAATTTTTTTGTATCTTATTTTTTTTATACAATGTATTTAACTTAAAATTACAAATTTATTAGAATGGTGTGGTTTGGAGGACCACATGAGGACGGTAGAGGGCTCAGGCATTAGATCGATAAGCTGAAGGTCCCCGTTTTGACTTTCTTTAAGGTATTTTTTTATATTTTTTTTATAAATTGTATTTTTAACTTAAGATTGTAAATTTATTGGGATGGTGTTGTTTGGAGGACCCATGACCTATTCAACATTGTCTCTCCCTTGTCTAATCGATATATTAGATCGATCTAAACTGGCTTTCATTTCATGTCTATAATTCTCGCCCTTCCAGTCCTGGAAAGAATTTTTAAAGAAAACCTCTTGATGTTTTTAAAGATGTTTATTCAGGAAACGTATAAAATTTCACTATTTTCTTCCGCACTACTCTATACATGTATTTACTTTTCGCTATACTAATCACAGTCATAAATTCATGCATGGCAGCCTTCATCGTTCATGACCCACTCATTCCTCACCTACACTCTCTTTTTGTCGTGTTGTTACTCCTAATGTGCATCCGTCTGGTGTGATTTTAATAGTTTTTCTTGCCCCTTTACTCAGTTTTCGATTTGATCAAAACAATATGGTGAGAAGAATACCGTTATAAACCGACATTTTTTTCTATCTCAGGAAACTCTTCATAAATTTATGTAATCCATATAGCCTGAACAGTATTTTTCCCAGCATTTTCTCTCATTTCAATCACTTAACTTGCTCTACCGTCTCTCAAAAACTTTCCAGCGAGATATATCAGATTTTATGTGATAAACTGTCACTTGCTCGGTTATTTTTCCGTTTAAGTTCAGCGTGCAGTATATCTGATTTTATTCTCGTCATCAAACACCACTTTTGTTCGTTCTTGCCGGATCTATTATTCTCGATGCTATTCTTATCCCCGGATAGTCTCACTGACACTATCCGGGGATCTTTTTTTAGGTGTGGGTGTGCGGGAAAATGGAGGAAATTTTCGGTACAGAGACGAATACAAACGGAGAAGTCGTAAATAGGGTGGACTAAGAAAAGACGTCACTGGGCAGATCCGCGAATGAATGGTGGCGAATTAAAAGAGACTTCTCATCCTCCCATGAACGCTTGAATTGCGTGCACCTCTGTGCTTAGTTCGTATTGAGCACCTCCCTCATCCATCAAAACCAACTTTATTTGCTGCCATGCTGGATGTTTGACATGCATAGATATTTGATATTCATATGGTTTACTTAAATCATTTCGATTCACTCGAATTTGTCCGAAATCAGCACCGTCTAAGCATCAAATGATGAAAAGGAATTCTGTAAAGCGTTGAACAAAATGTTTCAAACATGTAAATAAAAAGAACACGTCCGTTTCTCACTGTTACTAAGAATCGTCAAAAGACCTTTAAGCTAATGGATTAATCTTTTGTATTTTTTTTCTTAATTCGCCAGAGATCCCTTCTCTGGCATTCTCATGCATTTCGGTCGGAACTCAACCTTCCGTGCGTGAACGAGGAGCAATTGAAAACGTTTACTAGGTGTTCCTTTGTTTATTCATCTGAAACTCTAACCTTGATTTTCCTCATCAATTAAACCCACTTAAAACATTGAGAGGTCCCAAAATTATCCCAACTTCCTAGAGAAGTCGTCATTGTAGAGAGTCACATTCGCGGCGGGTGGTTTTCAATCACCCATATCTTTAACATGACATCCCTCTTTAAATGTATATTTTCAAGAACCAAGCTTGTCAAATTTCCATTCATGAGGCCTGGAAATATCAATCTCGATATTGCGGGTGCCATACCTTTTGGTCTATCCCCAAAGGATCTTTTTATTCCCAACCTTTCATGTATCAATATCGTCTCTCTCGTGAAAGAGAGAATGATAGCCGTTGTTAGAGTTGACACCCGTCCTTTTCGTGCCTGCTTGATATTGGCACCCTCAGGTGCCGCTCTCCGTGTTTCACACGGAGAGTTATACAGTATGGTATCGGATTTGTCGTCCCCCGACAATGCCGAAGCTTTGACATAACAGCCTCCATAATTCTTGGTTCTTGTAAACTATATTAAATACTCATCGAAGACACGACGTCAAAGTGTCGTCATTTTCCCATCTCGATAAGTTAACACACAAGACCAATCTAAGAAAACAGAGATTACATGAATTAAAATTGTCAAAATATAATTTTTCTCGTACATTTTCTTTTTCTTGCACCTACATAGTATGAAAAATTCATCCACTTTGAAGCTTCGCTTCTACCTTTTTCTACGTAATATCCCTTAGAAATATGAGGGCGGTTCAATAGGTACCCGTGTTTGACGACAAAGGGCGTTCCTGAGGGAAGTTTATGTTATTATCGTATGCTGCCATCTATCAAACGATGGTGAAACAAATTTCAGACTAATTCAAAGGTTAGTTTGGATTTGGCAGCCATTCGAGTAAGACGTGTTTCGTGATTTTCGCTAAGATGGAAAAAGAGCAGTATCGTTCGTTCGAAGGTTTCCGCGGCGATGAGTAGGTGATTTCCACATTTTTCGGGCTGCGTCCGCGTATGTCGTTTAAATGTACAACAGTTTCGCCAGCTATCCTGCTGGCGTCCTCAGGTCAAGGTCAAGGATCTCCTTGACCTGAGGACGCCAGCAGGATAGCTGGCGAAACTGTTGTACATTTAAACGACATACGCGGACGCAGCCCGAAAAATGTGGAAATCAAAGAGCAGTATTTATTTATTTATTTTTATTTATTTATTTATTTATTCAGTATAAGTCCGAAAACAGCACATTCTGGCCTTTACATCGAACTATTAACAGCGATAACAATGATCACATTTACAAACACCCAAGCCCTAGGTGGAGGAAAATTCACCCAGGCGGGAATCGAACCCGCGACCCTTGGAATGGCAGACGAGGATGTTACCCCGCCGCCAACGGGGTCGGCTATCGTTCGGTAATTCGCTCTTTGTTTATGAATGGGAAGAAATGCGAGGAGATAAAAGCAAAGTTTGATGCTGTTTATGGGGAAACTTCGCTATCTATGATCGCAGTTAGATATTGGTTCAACGAATTGAAACGTGGGCGAATATCTGTTTTCGATGAGGAGCGACCAGGACGCCCGGCAGACGTGGTTACCGAGGAAATCATTTTAAAAGTCCACGCCATGATTCTCGTTGATCGACGAACGAAAGTGCGCGAAGTAGCAGAGGCCGTGGGTGTGTCGACCGGAACGGCAATTTATATTTTTCATGATAAGTTGGCGATGACAAAAATTGTCGGGCCGATGGGTGCCGCGATTGCTCACGGTGGACAACAAGCTGATCCGGAGTTGTCGCCTCCAAACTGCATGAACTACGTTATGAATTGCTGCCACACCCCCCGTATTCACCCGATCTGTCTCCCTGCGACTTTTTCTTATTCCCTAACATGAAGAAATGGCTCGTGGGAAAAATATTCAGGTCAAACGAGGAAGTTATCGCTGAGACAGAGGCGTATTTTAGAGAGTTCGACAAATCCTTTTTTGGAGGGGTTAAAAAAAATGGCCAGAATGTTGGGAGAAGTTTATCTTTCTAAAAGGGGACTATGTCGAAAAATAAAAACAAATGTTTTTGAAAAAATGGTTTCCTCCTTTCTAACACGGGTACTTATTGAACCGCCCTCGTATGCTCTATATCATTCATATTCCTATGCCGTGTCTTATTTTCATATCATGTTTTATTTCCCCTGTATATTACTCATATCAAGGTATTGTCTGAAGTCGAATATGAGAGGTGGTATTCATTTTGGGAACCTTGAGATAGTCTTCGTCAATCAGAGAGGCATTGCATTCCAGGTTTTTTTTAAACCTTGCTCAGCAACTATTTGTGGGATCCAAACCCATTTCAAAGGTAAAAGTCAACCAAATGAAACATCTTAACCATGATATTCATAAAATTTCTCACTGTTCAAGCTGACATATCACACTGATAGCCCACCTGATACCCCTGACTGTCTTTTTAATCGAATTTTTATGTAAAATAGTTTGATTATGTTGACATAAGGAAAAATTATCTTTCTCTGGAGCAATTTATTTTTCGATTTAGAAAAGGAAATCGTTCATCACTTGTTAAAGAGATAGGAACGTGTCCCCAATTCGAGAGAGCTAATCATTTTTTCATTGCAGACCTTAGTCATATATTAAAGAGCCAATTACAATTTTCGACGGACTGGAGGTTTTCCTGAAACTCTTGCAAATATTTAAGCATTACCTTTTCAACTGAGAGTTCCAATTTCCTTCCCTTATTATCATTTCTCAAGCCGTCGCTCCGTCCATATCAGTGGCGAGCAAACATTTTACCCGGACCAGGAAAACTAGGGAAGTTAACCTAAATCTGCTACAAAATTTAATTGGTAAATGTGTTTATTATCTTCCGCATATTCTGCAGGAATTGATTTCATACTATCGCCGACAATTGGCGTCATTATGTAGGAATCAAAATTTAAAAATGCATTTTTTCAGATTAATTGGATTTATAACTCTGCTAAGTACCGAATTTACGAGAATTGTACTGAATCTACGAGAGTAAACTATGTTTTCAACCGCTAACTGGATGAATTGTGCCATCAACGCTCTTGCCGACCAAACCTTGCCCATGTCCTTCTAGTTACTTACACGGCATGGGTGTTGTGGTGTGAGAAAATAAAAAAACGTAAAATGTTGTGATAACAAGCTGAGTAGAATGATGACGCCAATATTGTTATTCGAAAGTCTCTCTAAACTTACCTGAAAAAACCAAGAATGTTCTAACATCATCATGAGGTATTCTAAAAGTGGGTAAAGCGAGGCGGCGTAACGTAACTTGCCTTTTACCTTTCGACATGAGAGGAATTAAACCTTGGCAAACCACGTTTATGCCCACTGAAACACCTTTTCCTTTTGGAGAGGTGCTCGGGGGTGCATTTGGCTTCTCACGAGGCACGTTTTGGAGTTCCACGTACGAAGGAGACCGACGATCACATGTGTCGCCTCCGGAGTATATTTGCACGCAGTAACGGCACGATTCATTTTAGGTTCCCGTAGCGGAAGGGCCTTGAGGCGCCACACGTCCCCATCCGAGGGAGGCGATAGCTATTTCCGAGTCCTATGCAAATAAACCTTTCGTCCTTAGGGTACGCCGCTCAACATTTTGCCACATCTCTCCGATTTCCCTTCTTTGGCTGTCTGTAGTATGCTGCCTCCGCCCGGTACCTACCCACAATTTTTGGCTACTCACTCCGCAGCTTCCTGTAATGAAATTGGCCCGGCTTATGATTACCCACGTATTATCATCGGTTAAATATCTTAGTTCAGCATTAAATTAGATGAGGACTACCATGACATCAATTTTCAACGCATACAATCTTACCAGTGGCTCTTCGGCATTCAGTTTCGCCAACCAAGTTCACCAATTCACGCAGGAAGTACAATATATATATATATATATATATATATATATATATATATATATATATATAACACTTTTTGAAAGTCTCATGGACGTGAATAATAATGTATAACATTTAGCACTGGTGGACACAGACAAAAACACACAAAAAAGAGACTCACTATTTTTCGAATTTTCGGTGGTCGTGACCACCGAAAATTCGAAAGGAGGGGGGGGACAGAACTGAAGGAAATACGAGGGCTGGAGCGATGGATGGAAGGGGAAGGTGGGGAGAGAATTTCGAAGGGACGGGTTTGGAGGGGCAACGTTAGAAGGGTGGGGAAAATGTAGAAGGTGATGGGGTGGAAGGGGGATGAAAATATATTTGGAACAGTGTAATTAATGCCTAATATTGATTCCTGGCCAATTCCAGGACACCAAGAGGCAGATGAAGGATTGCTCTAATGATTTCAGTTTCAGTGGAGGATCAGAGGGTGGGTGGGATGCTATGATGGATACACTATAGCATTTATCAAAGGGAGTGTTGTGTTCGGAGCCGTGTTTGGGGATGGGGAGCATATCAATTAGGGAGGAATTGTTGCATGAGGCTCGATGGTTATTATTTCTGATATTGAGGGGTGCGGTGCACTGTCCAATATAATATGCAGGGCAAAGTTGACACTTCAGAAGGTACACTACATTGCTAGATGTGCAAGTAGAGGAGGGAATTGGTGGGAGAGAATTAAAAAGCGGGTGGGAGAGGAATGGGATTTTGGTTTTGAGTATAGGGCATGTTTTGCATCTAGGTTTATTGCATGGTGTGGGAGTGGTTTTGGGACGGGTTGGGGATTTAAGGAGTGGATTGGTTGATTTGAGAAGTTGGCGGGGCGTTTGAAAGTAACAGAGGGACATTTGGGAAAAAGGTTGGCGGTGGCTTTATGATTTTTGAGGATAGGGTTTTAGGATTGATCGTAGGAATTCTAAGCCCGGGAAGTATGTGGTGCAAATTGAAAGAGGATGGGGTTCCGCGGCGGAGGAAGGTTTGGGAGTGTAGGCATGTTTTCGTATTCTTTTGTTCAGGAGGGATTCGGGATAACCTCGTTTGAGGAGGGAACAGTGTAGACTTGAAAGGAAATTATCAAGGGAATAAGGGTCATTGCAAATTCTGTGCCTTCTTATGGACAAGGAGTAAGGAATGGAGTGTTTGGTGTGATATGGGTGGCAACTATTATTGTGTAAGTATTGCGGTTTTTTTGTGGGTTTTATATGTACAGAGGTGTGAAATGTTTGGTTTCTTAATGTTACATTCACATTCAGGCGGCTTGAGGGGTACTAGGAAATGTAGATGTAGATGTAGAACCCTTGGTTTATACACCACAAAAGACGCTGTTATACGTGAAAAATACCAGGTAACTCACAAAGGTATCAGATAGATTATATTCTGGTTAGAAACAGGCTTAGGAACAGTGTGATAAATTCACCCAGGTTCCCGGGAGCGGATGGGGACTCAGACCAAAATTTAGTTGTTATGAAGTGTAGCGCCCATTTCAAAAAGGTAAGGCAGGGGTGGCGGGTTAGAAAATGGAACGTAGAAGCATAAATGGATTGAAAAGGAAGGCATACCAACAGACGGTTGAGGAAATCATGGAGGATGGTAAAAAGCTAAGTACTATCGAAGAAAAATGGGAAAGCATCAAGAAAGAGTTATCGAGAGCCGCAAGACACACTATTGGAACCGTTCACGCTAAAAGGACTAGGAAACCATGGATCACGGTTTAGATGTTTACAAGGATGGATGAGCGGAGAAAATGGAAGAGTGTAAACACCGAGTTGAGGAAAATGAAATACAAAGAGTTAAACAATAATTTGAGGCACGCGACAAATAAAGCAAAAGAAGCTTGGCGGAAGAAGCAGTGCGAGGATATGGAAAGTTTGCAGAGGAAGGAGAAATTGGCGTGCTGTACAGCAAAGTTAATCCTTATCGGGAAGTAAAAAAGGAAGATAAATGCTACCAGTTTGGCATAAAGGGGGAAGATAATAGTTGACGCAGGAAAGATGTAAGAGAGATGGAAGGAATATATAGAAGAACAGTATGGTAAATAATTTAGACCAACAAATTTAGACATAGAAAAAGAACATGATTTGGGGGAAGATAACTTAGGTCAAGACATACTCGACGATGAGATAGAAAGGGCATTAATGTAGACGAAACTAAATAAGGCCGTGGGGGTGGACAACATTCCTGCGAAACTACTGAAATGTTTAGGAAAATGTGGGAGGAAAAGGCTATATGGGCTGATTTGTAGTGTCTATAAGGATGATGGATTTTGTGTTTTGTTAGGAGTCACAAAATCTTTATTTAGTAGCTGTGTCCATCCAAAAACCTACCTTAACGGGTAGATTACCTAATTATATATATATATATATATATATATATATATATATATATATATATATATATAATTAGGTTATCTACCGGTTAAGGTAGGTTAGGTTTTTGGATGGACATAATTACTAATTAAATAATTTGTGGCCCCAGGCAAAACACAACACCCTACTCTACATCAGGTCCCTCTTCAGCTCTGAGTACTTTCTTCCTCCCTTCATCCCGTCCAGCATCCCTATCTTGTTCCTTCCCTTTCCTCGTTTGCCTAACATTCTCCCCTCAATTACAGTCTTCAACATCCCGCTGCAAGTCAATACCCAATTCAGCCACTTTTCCTGCATCAATAGGATTGCTCCCAACAAACCCCTCTGTTCACCCACCATACCAAGTACTTCCTCGTTTGTTTTCTTCTCTGTCCATTTTGCCTTCTCCATTCTTCTCCACACCCACAATTCAAAAGCCTCCAGTCTACGTCTCTCCTCCTGCTTCAACGACCACGTTTCCGCGTCGTGCATAGCTACGCTCCATATCAAAGTTTTTACGAGTCTTTTGTTAACATCCTTACTCAAAGTCCCTGTCATCAACTCCCTCCTCCTTGTGAAAGCCTCTTTCCCTAGGGCAATTCCTCGCCTTATGTCCCTAATACTTTGACCGTGTTGGTCGAAAACACTTCCGAGATACGTAGACTGTTCCACCTGCTCTAGTTTTTTTCCTCCTATTTTAATATTTAGCTTAGCCCTTTTTCTTTCTAGAAAATCGCATAACCTTCGTTTTATTAATATTGATTCTTATTCCATACCTGTCGCACTGAATTTCCAAATCACTAAGAATTGCTTGCAGCCCCTTGGCTGACTGACAAACTAAAGCTTGGTCATCAGCAAACCTAACTGATTTTACGAATTCCCCGCCCACTTTCATTCCTACCTCGAGTCCTTCCCATGCCTCTTTGATCATTTCCTCTGCATACAGGCATTGAACAGCAACGGTGATAATGGCCAACCCTGCCTTGCACCTCTTCCTAACACTGCCCATCCGAACTCCCTTTTACCCACCTGCACCTGAGCAGTCTGAGACTTGTAAAGGTTGCGGATTTCCCTCTTGTCCCTCCAATCTATTCCTATTTTCTGCAATTTACTCATTAGTGTTTCCCAGTTCACTCTATCAAACGCTTTTTCGAAATCTACGAAACAGGCAAATACCTCCTGGTTGTGTTCTATATTCCTTTCGATTAATAATCTCATAACTGCAATGGCATCACGCGTACCTCTGCCCTTCCTAAACCCAACCTGATTCTCCCTTGCCTTACTCTCTATCCTGTTGTTTATGATCCTGAGAACAACTTTAGCTGCGTGGGATATCAAACTTATCGTCCTGTAGTCCTCACATGATGTAGCCTTTACCTTTTTCGGAATAGGGTGTGTATATATATATATATATATATATATATATATATATATATATATATATATATATATATATATACATATATAATGAATAGGGCAGCAACAAATAATGTAGTAGCTTATAAAAAGATCACTCACACGTTCTTGTTCATTTCGACGGAATTCTGCTCCGTGTTCATCGAAAGAGAAGTAATGTTATATATATATATATAATATATATATATATATATATATATATATATATATATATATATATATATATATATGTATAACTCAAAGGATAAACATCGGCACGAGACCGACTAGATGCATTAAAACTCATTTATGGGCTACAATTAGAACTTCTTACACAACTTAGAGTGCCTCGTGTTTCATTAAAACTCCACTTTTCCGCATTAATAGCATCTTTTTAATTTTTAATGATTTGGTAGCAAATTAGCGGTTCCACTCCGAGGGATTTATATGTGACATTTTAAGTCTGCACGCACTTCGTCGAGAAGGAATTACCCAAGTGTAATACGCAGACGTCTCTAATTGGAACCCATATAATAAAAGGTTTAAAGCAAAAAATATTTTAAATCCTTTTCCACGGTAGAATTGTGTAATATGCCCGGTAGGAATCTTAATTTATATTTTATACGCAATATTTTTCTTCCTTGCAGGTTTTTATCTGATGATTAAAAGTAAGCGAAGAAAAAATTAAATAATTAGATTTTATAAGCATTGCTCTGCGGCCTCTTTATATTTGGACCATTCTTGGTTGGTTATCTCTGCAGAGTCCAACGTTTTGATGCATTTTTTTATTAATCTGTGTTTATTAAAACGTACTTTTATTATGTATTATTAAAAGCTAATTATCAAAGGTGCATATTAAAATATTGTTTATATTTAATAATGCGAACGGTGTGAGAAGTTGCAAAAGTGGATGAGTTAACGTTGCGTGATTCTGAACGCTATATAAAGTTGAAGAGTGCGTGATTATGGACGGAGTGCGGCGATGGACGGAGCGTTGTGGGTATGGTGTGAAGAACCTAGCCCAAGTGTGATGGTGAAGATGTGGTTGGAAATCTTAAGATGTCATCGTATAAATGAGCATCTTGTCTCCTATCTGTTCTTCTTGTGTATGGATGTCAACAATTACGTATGTTCCATCAACAATTATTGTTTTTCCAGTCTCCCAATCACGAAATTTTTCCAGTCTCCCACCACCCATCAATTTACAGTAGATCTATTAACAGCATCGTCACCATTAAAAGCCTCTAAACGCTGATGACTATCGGTAGGAGTCACGTTTTAAGTCACGCTGTTTAA
Organism: Hetaerina americana; assembly: GCF_022747635.1. Classification (NCBI taxonomy): domain Eukaryota; kingdom Metazoa; phylum Arthropoda; class Insecta; order Odonata; family Calopterygidae; genus Hetaerina; species Hetaerina americana. The sequence continues at coordinate 2,615,279 of NW_027287052.1, read as the reverse complement.
CTCGCGTTGACCTAGAACTCGTCTCCATACTTCCACTTCTCAAAATTCCCTGGATAAATGTAACGACCTCAAACGTGCGCATGCGTGTCGAGGGGAAATTTTACTTCCACATACTACCAGGAGTGCTTTTGAAGGTCATATTTTTGTGATCTACAAGAATGTGTGCATTAATTTTCAGCCTAACCTCGTATGTGCATTGTGAGAGTGATCGTTGACCAGACTTGTCCGATGTCTGATTGCAACGAGGTTTATATAATAATAACAAAGCAGCTGCTTACCTAGGTCCACACAGCCAATACGGTCACTGTTTCCATGCTGCAGTCGAGATTGATGATAAATATCGAAAACAAAATATTCTTACATTCTTGATATGCAATTCTAAGTGTTTTTCGTCTGCATGCCTCTCACAAGGCCTTTCGTAACTCTCTTCGTTTATTTGTTTTCTCGCCCCCAATCCCGAGCGCGTCGGTCCTCTGTTCTGATGTGCCTTCCTGTGATCCGCATCGAAGCTGGCTTGCGTCCTCCGTCCCTTTGTCCTACAGCGCTCTCCCCTCAGGATCTCGGGAAGGCGCTTGGTGTTTTACGAGAGCCCTTGCGCCTCCTCCCCCCCCCCTTCGCAGGCATCCGCCCATCCCGTGTTTTCCTGCGAGCCACGATCTTCATATTTTTCATCCCTTAACCTCATCCGCCTCTCCATTCCCATTCCAACCGAGGCGATTTTTTCCGCTCTGGAAGGCGAAAAATAGTGCGATATTGCCTTTCATCCGTTTATTTTTGCTCCTTCTTTTTTTTTCCTTCTCTTTTATTCGTTCAGCCACGGAATGGCGGTATCCGTTTCATTCTCCGCTCACCCACTTCCCAATTCTCATCATTTCTCTCTTCCTCTCTTTATCATATCTCTCTCTTTCGCACTTAATGGCTCATTGCACGAATCGAAATATATTCTATCTTTAGTATTATATATGTTTTTTCCTCTGGCGACACGAAAATAGTATACCCCGAGTGCCATGAAGAGCGCGTAGAAGCTTTTAGATATACTTTAGGGCATTCTTCCGTCGTCGTCGGCGTAAGTCCGAGTAAAAGGCTACACCGTTCGTTCGTCTGTTGTTCTTTTCCAGTATTTGTTTTATTCGCTACGGCGACGAAATGGAGTTTTTCTTTCATTTTTCCGGTCTACTTATGTTTCACGTATGACACGCTCACGAATTATTTCTAGGGCGGGGTTTTTTGTATCCTCACGGGAAAACAACTGTGAACTCCTGTCATGATTTACTCCTACCCAGAAACTTTTCATCTCAAAGATTTGGCACTATTCAAACGATTCGGGGCGATGTGACGTTTTCGTATTAAACAAAATATCCATGATTTGGAAATATTTCTGGGAACAATTTTCCAAATGTTTTTTATATATTGAACATTTTTATTGCATTTCTTCGATCGAGAAAGTCCACGACGAAAATATTTTCAGCGCTATACTCATCCGAACTATGTAGAGCTGGGAGGTAGAACGCTTGGGTTAGGTGTTCACCAGGTATCCTGGCCCTGGAGAGTTGACTGTAGTGTCGTCCCTTTGGATTTTCCGCGAATGATTTTACGCTGTCATATCATCTTAGGCGACGGCACACCTTACTGAACCAATTCAATGTGTACCATTAATCCAAACATCGCAAAATTGAATTCTCCCAAGCCTTTAGCGTTTCAAATAATAATGGCCGTGGCCTCAGGTTGGTAGTAAATACGAAGAGCATCCAGAAAGGAATTTACGTTTTGAAATAAAATATGAACCTAGAGACAAGACAAAGTTTTATTATATGCGTTTGAAAGGCACATGCTCAAACTATTTTTCTAATTAACCGCTATTCAAATTGAGGCATTTATCATAACGATATACAAGATGTTCAATTCCTTCTTTGAAGAAATGTCCCGCCTTACATTTTAACCACTTGTTTACACCAACATGCAATTCTGAGTCACTGTCAAAGCGCTGTTTTGCAAGCCACGTCCGTATTCGTAAATCGGCGATTTTCACGAATTTTGCGTTGATTTTCACCCTCAGTTGATCTGTCACAAGGCTAGGCTGACCACTGCGGTCTTCATCGTGAACATTAGTGCGGTCATTTTTAAACTGAATGCACTACTGCCACACTCCGCCTTCACTCATCATTTCGTCTCCGGACACTTCACGTAGTTGCCTATGAAATTCAAATTTGGGTTGTGGTTTTCTGTCAGTTAAAATCTAATTACAGATCGCACTTCACAACTCGTGGAATTTTTTGTATTGCAGCGCAGATTTTAAAAGTTCCCAATAGTGAGCAAAGTAGAAGAATCACAGTCTGCACAAACTACCATAGCAGGATGCGTGCACTGAGTGTAGGAAAGATTAGACAGCATATAGTCATTTCGGTCACACTAGGCTGAAACGTAAGTTACTTTCTGCTCACCCCTCGTAAATGGTTTACTTTTAAATTTGATTTTAAGAATACAAAAACTATTTTATATCGAAGGAACGAGACCAATTTTGAAATGCATCCTGTCATTTGTTTAACGCGTCATAAGTAGCCCTCAATATCATTCCGTTTATTTATTTGTTTTAACCGTTTAATCGTGTATTATTTGTATTATATGTATGTATGTATATATATATATTATAAATATATATATATATATATATATATATATGTATATATATATGTATATATAAACACATCAGGGTAGGGGGCAAGTTCCTTTCCCTGAGCCGGTCATGGTTTCCCAGGAAGATCTGGCTATATAGATATATATATATGTTGTAACTCTCCTGGCACACTGCAAATCTTTTCTCATTCCTTCGTACATCCTTTCGATGACGCCTTCCATCACCTGCTTCTTCTTGTTCATCCTCCATCTTCCTCCCTGTTTCCCCTCCTCCCTCACGTTTTCCTTATTTATGGTCTTTTGTAAGCCGTTTTGCCCTAACTGTCCTCAATCGTTTCCCTTTTTCCCTCGTAAGTACACGCCATAAATATCTTTTTCCGTCCGTCAGTTATTTCTTCGTTTGTTGCTCTGTTAATCCAAATTGCTTTCCTCGTTCTTAGTTACCAGAACATTTCCGTCTCCATGAATATCGCTGCTCCTCATGACAAGAAATGAAGGACAAGCTTGTAAATTGAAAATTGCGTGATCTAGCTTCACGGCTAACTCTCAATGCATTTCAATTAAAAAGTATATTTTATTGTTTAATTCGCTATTCGCCCTGATGGACCGCTAAGAAATTCAGTTCCAGAGCCTGATTCATGTTGGTCGAGATGGAATTTGGACGACATTATTCCACTGGTTCATGCAACTTCAAATAAAGTCTTCTGAAGGGGAACTGCCTGAGGAAGGTCAACTCTGTGGGTAAACTCGCCAAGAATTTCTCAGGAATTCACTCTGGAATTCTAGAAATTTGGGCTTTCGGCATCATAAATAAGACCCCAACATAAGTTTTATGTTGGGGATAAATTCATATGCGAAAAATTGAAAACTATATCATAGGCTGCCCAGAGTTACTTTCTAGTATAAGTATTATGAAACGGTTTTTTGTTTAACGATGTTGGTTTCACTGAAAATGAATCCCGTAGTATTTCATATCGGAGACGGAGCTGCGTAATAATTTAGTGGGTGGGTTAACTTTGCAATAGAATGAATATATAATTTTTTCCTTATTTCCTCGAAAGCCACAAATAAAAAAATCCTTTTCTCAAACTTCAGTCAGCAATTTTGTAAAACTTTTTACGCATTAATTCAATCGTGAGAATAAGTAATTAGGAACATGAACGAGAACTTATGGAAAGCTAGTTTAGGTAAAGCATAGGAAATTATTGAGTCAATTCATTAATTTGATGATGCAATATGAAAACTTACCGTAGCTGTAGGTCTACTCTGAACGAAAATTAATGATTAAATGGAAAATAACTAATGCTCTACCAGCATGTGTAAAAGTTCCTGGTAGATCAGGAGAAAATGCCTGAAAAATCGACAGTCCAATGCTTAATTAAATTTCAGCAATGTAACCTCAATTTATTCCCCAAGTACTTTTACCTTCATAATTATCTTCCTACTCTTTCAACTCAGTGAGCAAGCAAACTTATATGACATTTTCAAATTTTAATCGGAAAACTCATTCTAATGAAGGGATTAGATATTTTTTTAGAATCATTGAGAAATGAACCCTCAAGCTGTGACTTAAAATATTAAAAATTAAATGCATTTCGCTGGTATTTCGGATGGTAAATATGTCTAATTCTTCGACAGCTCTCTTTTTTCCCCCACGTTTAAAAGAATTAGCACTTCGTGATGGAGGAGGGAAGAAGATTTGACAATCCACTGAAAACATGTTTGGGAAATAGACCAACCATGTCTCCTAAAGTATAGTAAACGATATTGATATTAAATTCTTTCGATCCTATGGAATATCGTATCCGCCGACCTGTTTGTAGGGATTCAACTTCATACGCCATGATAAGAATTAAGGTTATATTCCGCATATGCATCCCATCAGATCTCTCGAGAGTAGGGACAAGAGCGAGAGAAACCTTCTCTCGCCTATGCCTTCACCGTTTACATAGAAAAAACTCCCAGATATTCATTGAATCGCTTTATGGTTTTCTCCTTTGAGTTTAATATTTCTTGTTCCATGATACTTTCTCGTCAACTCCTTCCATTTAGTGCTCTATACAAGCTACGCTTCTTGTAGAACGTTTTAGTTTGATGCGGAATTTTTCCCGAAGAGCGATGAGATAGATATTCTATGAATAGCTGCAGAGTGTAATTTGTTAAAATGAAGACAATGAGCGATTTGGAATCCATCCTAAAACTGAATATTCGCTGATGAGAATAAAATATAGGAGGTCCCCACGTATATCAGTGAAAATCATGGGCAGGAAATTTTTCTTTGACACATTTCCCATTCAAACTTTCTTGAATAGTAGTTGCTCCTTTAGTTAGACTAACTTCAGCGCACTGTTATCATGGATCTTTCTTCCTTTAGTAGTTCGGCGGACATCGCTGTTTATTATCTGGGAATCGCATGCTGGCCAGAAAGGGCAAACCTAGGCCCCCAAGTGAGTGAGTGAGTTTGGTGGCTCAAATTCCTAAGATGCCTTTGAGCAAATGTGGTAATATGTGAAATTGTGTTGGCACCGGAGTTACCTGAAACAAATGTAGGTGAATCATTTTAAAGAGGAGAAGGTTGACATGAACTGAATATGAAGGAACCAAATTGGTCTTTCCACTGAAAAAACTTTAATCTCGGTAAAAAGGTTTTTTTTATAAATTGAAAGGTGACGTGTGTTATTGTACCGGGAGCGATCAATATGGGGAATAAGGTAAAATAAATTGCGTGAATTTTCATAAATGGGAGTCAACAAAGACGCAGAAGGAACGAAACACGTAATCTATTCGTGAAACGAAAGCTTTAAGGAAAACTGATCAGGTGTGATATTCATGGACTAGCCAAGTTAAATTAACTGCTTTTTCTTTCGTCATAATATGTCACATTTTACTTTTACGATTTTCATATATATTTTGTTTCCTTACGACCACAATTTTTTCGCCCAAATTTAACCAAAATAAATTTATTGTGGCCTAAACCCAGAATTTGTCATTGATTATTTAATGCAAGGGTAAAAATTACGGAATACTGGTACATATATTAAGTAATACAAATTTTGCGCCGCATCACTGCGTAAAAATCATACGAGACTGAAAACTAATGCACACATACTTGTAGATCACAAACAAAATGATCTTCAGAAACACTCCTGGTGGCATGTGGAAGTAATACTCCCCCCACAATACGCATAATAGACACGCATGCGCAGGTTTGAAGTCGTTACATTCATCCAGTGTATTTTGAGAGGCGGAAGTATGGAGACGTGTTCTAGTGCTCTGTCAAAGCGAGTTGAAAAGCGTGACTTAAAAAGTGGCTCCTACTGAGATTCATCGTCGTTTAAATGCTGTTATTGATGACTAAGCTGTTGATAGGTCTACTGTAAATCGATGGGTACTAAAATGTCGTGGTTGCGAGTCTGGAAAAGCCATAATTGTTGATGAAACCCGCATTGCACATCCAACTACTGCCACAGACGATAAGAATCGCAAATTCGTCGTATATTTTATTCAAAATTACCGGCGAATCACTTAGAAGCGTATCGCAAACCATATTGGTCGAGTTTTTTGTGTTAAAGGTAGCCTGGCGCCGATGATGTTGCAACATGACAACGCTCCTCCACACACCTCGCGCGCAACTGGAGAGGTCCTGCGAAACCTGAAATTTGAACCGATTCCACACTCCACTTATTCCCCAAACCTTACGCCATGTGATTTTCATTTTTTTCCTCAAATCAAGTGACACCTCAAGGGACGATCCGGTGAAGGCAGCTGTCAAGTCCTGGGTTCGAGAAAAGTCGGAAGAGTTTTTCAGTGACGGAATGAAAAAACCTTGTTACACGTTTGGAGAAATGTGTTACCCTTAACGGTAACTATGTTGAAAAATAAATACATGATTTTGTAGCTTAAGATTTTTACTAAAATGTGATTTTTTCCTGATCTTGTAATTTGTTTTCATTTGTGGTCTACAGGAATGTGAGCATTACTTTTCAGCCTACCCTCGTGTCAGCAAAGAAAAAAATGGGTAGGAAGCGCCTAGTTTCAGTAACCTTCCGAATTGGGTCATTTCTATAAATCGTCGTGCCCCAACACCTTTCATTCCAGTGACGTCATCCTAAGCCAGCTTAGGCTCAAGAGTAATGTCTCTCCGTCGTCATCTCCCGAGTAGGCGGACGGAGCGAAGACGTGAGAACATTAACACAGAGGACATCCCGAAATCGCCAATTCACCGTCGAATGACACAATAGGCCGAGGATCCCCGAGTGACCATTTTCTTATCCTTTTTCTTTAATGTGCCACCAATACAGAAGGTGAGCATCCTTGGAGATGGGTGAAGTTTCGCACGACATCATCGTCATGTTCATGCATCGAAAGAACCCATCAATGTTGTTCCTTCAAAGAACTGGAGAGGTTAGTTGAAAATATGTGGAAAAAGGTTGCCAAAGAAATGGATCTATCAAAATATTCGTAATTTATCTTGCATATGGTATAGTTAGTTATATCATCGATGTATTTTACCCTAATGCTGCAGCCATGGAAAAATATCGGTACAAGGAGTGGGTGCACAATTGGCGTGAGAAATTCGATTAGGCTTTCCGCTTTCGAAAACACTTTCGAGAGTACTACCTCGTTCATGGTAGAGTAATTTACACGACAGGTATCCTAGTGTGTTAAGTCACGAGTAATTTCATTTCCATATCGATTTAAATATCCTCATTTTCTCAGCACCTTAGAAATCCATCTAACAGCTAATCAAATTGTGATCTATTATCTATATCAGCTATATCAAGACCTGTATTATGCTCTTTTTTCCTATTAGGTTATTGTATAACTAGTACAATAGAATCAAAATGTATGAATTATTTAGGACAACCATGAAAAATTTCATGCTATTCGTGGAAAATAATAATTGCCAAGGGCCCACCAAATAAGATTTTATCAGGTTGATTACTCTCATCATATTTTCAAGATATTTTCTGAAGTAATAAAATCCGAGGGTCATCTATGGTGGGCAAAAATGTCTTATTATATAGGTGTGATACATTACTCACAGAATTTGTTTTATATTCAAAAGAACAACCTGATTTATTTGAAAATCAACGTCACCAAACGAAAGTCATCTTCATCGAAAACTCATTTCTAGCAACATCTTTTTTTAACGTACAACTTCTTTATCGAATAATTTTTCTCGTTTAGGTAAAAAATGTTGTGATTGTAGACTCCTTTGTAAAATTAAATTTATATATATATATATATATATATATATATATATATATATATATATATATATATACATAAAATATTTTATCCCGCAATGCAATTCCGCAATAATGTTATTACGGTGAATTAGCTAGTCCAAATTTTACTTGAGCCGCTTGGCATAGTTCATCAAGAAACACACGTGACTTGGTTAAACCATGATTAATATGTATGAGCGATGTAAGTGCGTGAGGAATAGTGTTTCGTTATTGGAAGCTAAATAATAGTTAAACTAGTTCATGTCTTTTTGATAATATGATATTAATGCTTAGTGTTCGCAGTAATAATCTTAAGCTGGAAATCTAATTGCATTTGAGACCATCCTTACCCCGAATCAATCCTTTCAGCGCAGTAACTCTCTTCTCCTCCGTGGCGGTATTTCCAACATCCCAAGGTACATTTAAGGCTTAGGGACTGTAGCCCTTGCGTTTGGTCTCGATTAATCGCGCTGGGATATGTTTATCCCCTAGATGTATCCTTGCACATTAACAAAAGAGGGGAGCGGGTAAAGACATTTTGAAATTTATTTAAAGACGTCAAAGAAGACTTGCCATAATATGGTGCGTGGTAATGGATGGGTTTTCAGGAAAGCGATAGTGCGTACCCTGGTGACTTTTGATGTATGAGTAGATAAGGAGGAAACGAGTAAATATGAAGAAAGGGAGGGATAAATCCGAATCAGTGTAATTTATGGCCTGGTAGGATAGGAAATGGATGGGTGAAATTCGAAGAAGAGAGGGAATGGAGGTGATATTTGATATTGAGAGGTAGCTGGACGTGATGAAAGGGATAATGTGATGGAGATATGGCAGTGAAGGGGAGAGATTAGGTATATTTGACGGCGGGAGAGGGTGGAATGCAGCTATGAAGACCTACGCGGCCAAATGTCCACATAAAAATATTTTGGAGTAATTAAAAAATATTTTGGAGTACATTCATTAGTTTTTAGGGTCTGTACAAGACTTATGTTTACACGGCAGACTAACTAGAAGGGCTATCCAGCATGTAACCATGCTTTTTCATGTAGCTTGAGAATTATTGGAGAGAGCCGAATGGTCGCTGTATTGACGCATAGAATAGAAGGTCAGTACGCCTCGAACTGGAGTAATTGGAAGGTCGCGCCGCCTGTCGTTTGTTTACAATGCAGAGTCAAAGTGAACGATGCAATTGAAATTCCCGTCAAATGTGAAGTTCGTTCAGTGATTAGGTTTTACTGATTAAAAAAACTTCAATTCTTCTGACATTAAACGAGAAATTTGTCCTCTGTACGGACCAAATGCGATGAGTGACAAGAGTTGAGTTAGTCAGTGTTTGTCGTTCGTTTAAGAGTGAACGGACAAATGTCCACGATGATGACAGACAGAAGCGGCCCCAGGTCAGTGGTGAACAATGAACTGCACCTGAAAATTGACGAAAAGTTTGTTGAAAACCGACTTTTACGACACCTGAAATCTTTAGAAAGTTTTCCAGAGATTTATACGACTCTGTTCCATGGAAACACGACTGAAAAGTTAGGTTACTACAAGTTTTGTGCTCGTCTCGACGAGGAACTTCAAGGTGCCATCTGATCGGTTGGCTTTGATCTCAGGCGGCAGATTTTTATGTTGAAGGATTCGTAAACTATACCAGAGATATGACAATGCTTGAATATGTTTGGCAAATATGAATAAAAATAAATAAATGTGTAGTTTTGAGATGAAAATAATAATTGTTCTGATTCTATTCCATTGTATTGTTTATCGCATTACGGATGTTACTTTCTGGACGGAAAATCTGTAACAATTATTTTAAAGCCACAAAATATTAACGACAATAATGACACGCCGCGGAGTAATACGTATTTGATGCTAAGCGTCCTTGAGCCAATCATAGAGGACGATATCCCTCGTCGGAGGCAGAGAGGGAAGCCGCCTCCAGCGGGACCCTTCCCCAACCCATCCCCTGGAGATTTCCTTCCCACCAAGGACCATTTTCTCCAGGCAACCCTCCCCATCTGCCTCTTTGGCTCTCCCTTTCCTCTCCTCTCCATTTTATCACTCTTCCTCGCAGGCCGGCCTCCGGGGTCCTCACGGCGAGATGTCATTCCCTCCTGTGAACTGTTTCCTCCGTCAAATTGTCATCCATTGCTCGCACCGCCCCCGCTCGCCCGAGCCTCCTCCCTCCGTTCAATCAATCCGCCCGCAACCCCCACCCGCCCGATGCTTATGCCCCCCCACCCCAGTTTATCCACTCCCCCACGAGCGCGGTGGAAGAGAAGAGGATTTTATACAGGTCGTGGGTGCGTGTGTCCGTTTCCTTTCTGAGATTTTATCCGTTTACGTCCTTTTATGGGAGGCACTTTCGGCGGCATTGTTGTCCAGATGCTCCGTTTCATCAGATGGCTTCCACGCACGCGGCTGGCCTCGCCTATGAGGTCCCACGTGAGGCTGAAAGGCGCCTTTAATGCGTGGACAAGAAGGTTTTGATTGTCTCGAACCGTTGATTGAGATAAGCCAGCGAGGTGGCTTGGGATCTCCCACCTTGACACACTCCATAGTATCTAATTTTGTCTAGAATTGATGGAAGTTCGAGGTAAGTTTCATCCTTGGAGCTACCAATACATACGGCCTAGTTTAGAGTACCTTACCACTAACTTTATGATATATTTTCTTCATGTCAGTAATTTACTTGTGATATCAAGCGCATGCGTCATTATCTATTATTATCGTTCTGTTTGCACTTGCTGCGTTTTCACTGTTAATCGATATGCTTCACGTTATTCTAGAATCAAAGCCTTGTACTCCAAAATGGTAACGTAAGCATTTTAGAATGTAAAAGTCATTCGCCTTGACTGGGGTTCGAAACTGGATCCCTCGATGTCCGGTCGAATGCTTTAGCCAGTTAAGCTATCGAGGTTTCTTCTCGAACCCTGAAATTTTTGGGGCTTCCAAGGAAGTGTTCAGAGGTTAAGAGGTGGCTCCGTTAAAAGTTACTGCTGCGGCATCTCTCGCAGTTTCTTGGAATTTTCAAAAACGGTACTTCCTAGCTTTGCATCATGCTCATGACACAAAGGCCAATTTTTGTACTTTTGGTCTCGTCAATTTCTCAATTTTTTGGTGCTAATTTGGTAATCGCACATCTTCATCTATACATGTTGCATTTCACTTAGAAACTCTGTTTTCTTCCATGCTCGTTATTTTCCCCAGATATCTCTATAGTCTTCGGTTCATTCTAATTTGTCCTAAATTTTTATCTCTTTCGTGCTGTTACGGGCAACCCTTCAATATTAGCGGTTTAGGATATCATTTTTGCCAAATGGTGTAACAAATGACTCCCTAGCTGATTCCCCGTGGTATCTTTTACTATTTTGAGGACTTGCACATTCATATATTTTACGTCGAGTCAGTTTTGTTTAACAATATGATTCAAAAACCTTCAGCCATATTTGGTCTATTCTTACAAACGTCCACATACTGACAAAACCCTAACAAAGAGGCTTGCACGCAGTCTCCATAGTGATTTATTACATATTTTTCACAATAGATGATTTCCATTCATCCGAAATGTATTTTTTACTAAAGGCTGTTTCTTAATCTTCTTCCTACTGTTTCATCGAAGTATATAATCTGTTTCTGACTGTTAAATGATGAATGGACTGGAAAACCTCATCACATTCCGTTTGATTTCCGTTTGCGATTATTTGGGATTTTTGTGCCATCTGACAATGTCTAACAGCACATGTGTAGTTTTAATAATAATAATAATTGGCTTCCAGAGCCAAGGCTAAATCTGTCGATCCAAGTGGTTAGACGACATACAATATGATCTCTGAATGTGGTTTATCAATTATATAAAAGCAGTAGCTCTTGGGAATGAAAAAGAGTAACTTTGTGATTCCATTGAAAATTTTTTATCACGAGACGACCCGGGTTTCGACGTTCAACGTCATCTTCAGGTGGCAACTCCGACGGACATCCATCTATATATATATATACATTGCACTCCGGTAGGGGCGGGGGGTTGTGAGGGATGGTGGGGAGAAAGGGAATTGAGCAATGATAGTTGGAGGGAATTGTAGGAGCATGAGGCACCCTATGAGGAGCGTTCCTCCTATTGGCGGAGGGAAGTGGGTGGGTGTTAACGATTCATAGACATGTATTCAAAAATCTTTTACGCATCTCCGAGGTCAAGGGAGGGGTGCCCCATGTTTACTACCCTTCCTTCCAACTCTCATTGTTCAATCCCCTATTCCCCCCACTCACCTCTCACCTACCCGCCCCTACCGGAGTCTATATATATATATATATATATATATATATATATATATATATATATATATATATATATATATATATATATATGTCCGTCAGAGTTGTCACCTGAAGATGACGTTGAGCGTCTCGTAATAAAAAATGCTTTCGTGGAATCACAAAGTTACTATTTTTCATTTCCAATATGAATCGATTCCATAAAGTTGCGCCGAAAACCGTCAATTACAGAAGTAACTCTTTCCAAAGACTATTTTATATTTTGAGCATTCCTTGACCCACCCATTGGCCTTACGACGAAACTGCCTTTCCTCAATTATTAGTTTCCCAGTTTTCTGCTTTTCCCGACTTCCTTTTAATTTATTTTCTTCGAAACAGCGTACTTCACTTATTCGTTGTAACAAATTAAATATCTTTAAAAAAGGTTTTTTTCTAACCAGTTAAAAAAGGACATGATTTAATGTAACACGGTTCACAGTGAGTGTGCCCAGTGTTAACATTGAGGTTTCCTTTGCGAGTTAATACCATTAGGTTTTCGTTTCCGCCATCATTTGAGCAAGTTATCTGCGTAAAGACAGGAGGGAGTATCAAAATAACTTCGCTTTTCCACAGGATAGAATTTTACTGTCAATTAGTTTCGCTACGGTGTAGTATGATCTAGACTTAAAATGGAATATCACAAAGTAACGGCTTTAAGACTTGCGAAAATGTTAACAGATGTGTCATCGTGTAAGTGTTTACACATATATTTCCCTTCTCCCCATTCCATCCAAGTATTTCTTCTATTTCGTACTTATGGAATGCTACGTTCGCTCCCAATTCGTGAAGGTATGCCGGCAAATGAAAAATGCCAATAGGAAGAAGATTGGGTTTCTCATTCACGGTTTTGTGAGGCCTCTTTTAATATACTCATTCATAAAGATCGAGCGTAGAGAATGTGATACGTATGTCGGACGGGCGTCCTCCATCTAAGCTATCGCTGCCTCTCCACCCCATTGCTAGGCCATTGATCTCAGATGTCTTCACGTGCCTCGATCACTATTGCACCAGGCGCCTTGGTTTCATTTCTATAAGTAGTGGAAATTGGTGGTTGGCAAGGAGTGTTTTTGTTTTGCTATGAGTTGACAATTTATCTGTGGTTGAATAAAGTGTAATTGGTTGATGTAATGTATTGCCGAAATAAAAATATAGTGAAACAAATATTAACAGTTATTTAAAATCGAAAACAAGTCCATTTTGTTTGCAGAGTTGATCGTCGTGCAGGGAGAGCAGGGAAGTTTTCTTTCTACGTTAAATGTTATTCTGAAGCTCCTTTGATAGCTAAGCGAAGGAAAACATGAATGACGGATAAAAAAGCGTTTTCCCAAGGTTATTATGCAAAGTTCAAATCCCGCGTACATTCAACATTAAACTTTCTTCAGGGTTTTTTTAAGTCATATAGCCAGAGAACCACTATTAATTAAATTAATGCTTGTTTTACTTGCTTTTAAATCGGGTTTTAGATAAATATTTCCCGTATATCTATTTTTGGGAATTTTAATTATATGTATTTTGCCTTTCTACCATCGCATTATCCAACCTAAAACGGTAGATTCATAAGAGTTTCAATACCAGGAATGATACGTATAATGCATTCCTTAAGTGGAAGTGAACTTATCGCTTGATAAAAGTACTTCTCGAATTACTCGTACAGTTACTGATTTGTGACACCAGGTAGACATGAAGCGAAGCAGACTCGGATGTAAGAATCGAAGCAATAAAATCTCTTGGTTATGATATTATTTCCTTGGCCTATTGTAAATTTTTATTTAGCGTAAACCCCGCAAGTCTATACATTTTGTTAACGTCTAGAGAAAGCTATCTAGCTTTTGTGAAATAATAGTAATAGTAATTCGGCTCTATTCGGGCGAGTTTGAGACTGTGACAATCCCTTCTTCCATCTATCCTAAAGTCAAAAACATACAATGAAAATATAATTAAATTTGAAAGCTAAATAATATTAAAAAGAGCAAGATAATGTCGATCGATTTACAAATTATATGAGTACAGAGAGTTTATAAAGATATCCCCAATTGTGAGGAAAACGTAAAGAATAAGAAGAAATGCCCATCTACATTTACTTAATTACTCCGAAAGCCACCGCAAGGGCGTGTGGTGGGGGCTGTTAGGACAACACCCGTAATTTAGAAAGAAAAGAAAAAAAACCGCATGCAAAAGCCACAAATGTATACTAACCAGCAAACAAAACATGGCATACACTGCAGGAACGCATACACCCCACACACATTCAAACACTCAAACTACAAACTAACATACACATGCACCTACAAATACACCTATTAACCATGCAAATTTTGTTCCTACTGGTAAATTCAATGATTTTAATATTTCTAAAGTGACTTCGCTTTCTCACTGTTATGATTTATGATTGTTCGGTGAAAGAATGAGTATTTGTATCTTTCTGTACTGGAATCTATCTCCCTGATTTTATCTTTGTGGTTTGAATGCCCAATAAGCATAAAAAGGGACATTGGCTTCGAATGAATTCATCGGCCTCGTCCCAATTCCTGCGAAGTTGTCCACTAATTTCTTTACTGGAGACCACATATCATTTCTTCAAAATTTTACAGATTGTTTTCTCGTTAATCTTAAACTCTTCGTGCCCGCATTTTCGCTCTACTTTCCCTCTCAGCTTCTAGTACACCAACAATTTTCGTCGTTATCAAAGAGGCCAAAGACGCTTTCGTTTCCAATTCTTTGAAACCGGCGGTCCGGAATCGCCTCGCGTCGCGTCCCTAAGTCCAGAGCTGCTGTTTTTTACGATGACATATGCCACCCCCTTCGATGTTCGCCCCCCCCCCCCCCAATTCCCCTGCTCACCTCCCTCCATCCTCCCTCGCCCACCGCCCGCCGAAGGTCGGCGAACTCTTTCCCTCCCGCTTGTTTTCCCGGAAAATGATGAAACTGGCCTGCGTACGCTCTCCTTATCTTTTTTCTGTTTTTCAAACGCGTCTTCGCTATAATTGAAGGAACGTGGTTACAAACACGGCAGAAAATTACATGTCCCTGCCCTTTTGCAAGTTGGTGTGGCATGTTTCTTTAATTTCATCGTGATAGTCTCAAAATATTCGCCCGCGTTTGATATTTGTGCATCTGAACATTTAGCAGAAACCTGATTATTTACCTTTCCAGAAGTGATCCTTAGATGTATGCTCAGCAGAAACATGATTATTTACTCTTCCAGAAGTAACATTTAGATACAGGTAGTTGTTTATTTACGTTAACAGGTAATATTTGACCATTATAACGTGAATATGAAGCTGATCTTAAAATACTTTTTAAATTGTTACTCCGAGGGAAAATGTTTTCTCAAATCATTCAACTTTATAATTGCCTCTATATTATTCTTCTATGTGAAACTGTTTTAAATGATGCATGATGCTTACGTTAAATGGTTTTAGCATTATTTCTGACTGCCATGGGTTCATTGGCTTTCTTTTAATTTAAAAATTGATTATTGCAGGATTATCGTTTTTACCTTTTTAATTTAACTTCCAATGCGCTCTGGCAATACCTCCTTCTCACTCCCCACTTTGCTTACTCGGCTAAACCAATGAATTTCATCGATGTAAATCCCAATAAAAGAAGAGGCACAATTATTTCTCTTTAGTTTGGCGTAATATTTTATAAATTAAAATGGGAGACTCGCCTAAACGTGAATAATGGTGTCATCATAATTTCGAAGCATATGCATCATATCATAGTAATAATAATTAATTCGTGAACCGGCATGATTAATAGTTGCATCGTAATATAGCATTAATAATTAATAGGTGGAACGGTAAGCAATAAATAATAGGTCCATCGTATTATAGTAATATGATGTACCTATTAATTTTGGGGCACCAGGAAATCAAATCGAAATGCCATTCATGTGGAGAGAAAAACGCGACAGTTTCGCTGATTAAAAATAATTCGACTCTTTACATTAGAGAACGTCACTATGGTATTTTTTTGTCCAACTACCTATTTTCTCAATTTTTATTAAGGCAAAATGCAATAGACCTTGATGTTGAGTGAAGGCACCACCGGTAATCATTCCCCGAAAGGGCGTGGCCTGTTTGCATCATTAAATCCAGTCATGTCCGTTGCTTCTTTTATTTCTTTGTGGGAACCTTTCTCTCTCCCTCGCTCACTCGAAGTACGTAGACCTCCCAAACAGCCAAAAAGATTTAATATGAATCGCCAAACGAACCCGCGAACTCTGGATTGGTTGGCGAGTATAACAGTAACAGTAACATACTCGCATTTATATCGGCCCGGAATCGAACCGGGGCCGCCCGCATGGCAGGTGAGCATTCTACCACTGAACCACCGATGCTTTTGCGGGCCTTGGTGATATTATATCTGAGGCAACTGAAAATCTTCAAACATCATCATCCACAGGCAAATGATTCCTTTCCACGGTTTTTCGGTGCCTCAGAAATTTCCAGTGGCAGCGACATTTTAAAACGTTTACCTTGTAGTTCAAAAACCCATCTATAAATAATTGTTTTCAAACAACTCCGGGTTACGGATCCATATGTATTATACCTGTATGTACACTTATTATACACTTTGGAAAAATACATTATTAGAAATTGTGGTTTAGAAAAGTTGCATTTATTTATTTATTAGAAAAATAAAATTACTTATTACATACATGTGTATTATACACTCATACAACAAATCTATTTTCCATAGTAACAATGTTTTTCAAATTTTTAGTATTAGAAAAATAAAATTAGAAAGAAAGCATGGGAATAAAAGTGCACATTGGAAAAATACATTATTAGATTCATTATTTGTTGCTCAGAAAAATTACTTAAGAAAAATTGATCCGGAAGGTCCTCTTCTTCATTATCTCGGGCTTATTTTTTCACTCTTGGTCGCACTTTGGAATATAGTTCTGCCGGAACTCCGTCCGTGCGTTCTCTATAACTTTGTGATATCTATTATCCATATGTTTTCTTGCGAGGAGCCTGAGATATGTGACAGAAACGGATTTCTCTGTGTGCTCAGCGATAAAAAAGATGGACGTCCAAGTCTCCATTAGATGACCTTTAACCCGAGAGGTATCGACTGGAGCTGCGTCCGTTGTTTTCACATTTTTCAATAAATAATCATCTCCCCCTTGAGAAGCCCACAAAGGGTAAACGATGACTGTAATGGACACCTTGGCCCTAAAACGCTTGGAGAGGAAAGTTGCTCAATAAACCTCTTGGAAACTAAATCATTTTCCCACTCGTATTTTTCATACTTATAAGACACATGCTATGAGTCACTTATATGACACATACTATGTGCCGTATAAAAAGTGAAAATACGAATGGGGACGTGATTTAGTCACCATGATGTATATTGCTGCTTCACAGAGGCAATGCGATAAGTAGGGAATGAGAATCAATCTTGAAAAAACTAATGTGAGGAGATTATTAAAAAATACGACAGGGAGGCTAAGGCACGCATTCAGGAGGTAAACTTATGGGAATGGAACTCGTAACTTATTTAGGTAGTATTTTAAACGAAGGTGGGCAAAGGAGTTAGCACGGTTAGTTTTAAAATATTACGTCAAAGGTGTTAGTAATTCACTGGATGAATGTAACGATCTAAAATCTGCGCATACGTGTTGAGGGGGAATGTTACTTCCACATGCCACCAAGAGTGCTTCTGAAGGTCATTTTGTTTGTGGTCTACAAGTATTTGTTAGCCTACCCTCGTATATTAAAAGAAGAATTGTCTTGGGAAAAGAAAAGGTATAAAATATGAGAGAATCAATGACGGGAACATCAAGTAAAGATATAAAGCATAAAAAATATACTCGTATCAAGCTAAGTTTTAATGGCTTTGAATATTGATCATCGGAGTAGGAGAATAAGCGCAAATCGCTGGTATTAGAGATGCAGGTGCGGGGAAGAAGGGGCAATATGAAATACATAGGCAGTTACACAAACGAATATGTGCTAGACATGCTGGTGGTGGCGAGACGGTTGTTGGGAGAAATTCAAAGCAGACCGGAAAATCAAATGCGGGAGAACGTTGAGAAGCAATTGAATTCGTGTAAGAGGGAGGAAAAGATTAGGCATTGATGTTCGTCTGAAGTGGTGACCTAATAGTATATGGAGTGCAGAAATAGTTTATTTCAGTCAGATAGATAGATTGAGATGGATAAACGTCCTTATTCGGGCGTAATTGAGACCATAAAGTCCATTCTTTCTTTTAACCGTTAATCAGTAGAGATATCAAGTGTAATAGGATCTTCTTAAGGCATTTACGTCATGCTATGATGGGCTTAGAAGTATTGTACGGAGGTCTCTTTGAGAAACCTTCTTTCTCTATTAGAAAAATGAGAGCGCCACTCTGATACCTTAGTGTTGGCAATTTAGCTTGATGGTTGAAAGTGAATCGATTGAGAATGGCGGAAAAGGTCTTTTACCTCGCACAAAATGACCTCCGGAAAGGGGACAACTGGGCCTCCTCCCCTTTCCACTCTGACCCCCCCGGGAAGCAGAGGATCGGATGAGCAATTGAAGGGGGTTCTGAGAACGGGGCTGGACCAAAATCCTTGGGGCCGACCTTAAATCCCTCGGTTGCCTCCGCTGAGGGTTTTCCCGCCGTGGGACCCCCGAGGAGAGTCGCTTGACAAGGTCGAGGGAGCGACCCCTCTAAATGAAGCATCGCCGGGATTCGTGGATTAAGCCCATCCTAACTCAATGAAATACTGGTCGAACGGCAATATTTTTGTGCGCCGTGATCATTACTGCGGTTGTTTTTTTCAGATTCTCACTAATCGCTTACGCCCTTTTATTAATTTTGTTGGTTTAGCTCACGGAATTGCGTCGCTGAATTGTTTCATCATCATCAGCATTTCAATCCTAGGATTGGTTTACTGCAGCCTTCCATTATACTCTATTTAATGTCAATATCCTCAATCCTCGATAACTTCTCTGTTTTACGTCCTTCATAATTCGTCCTATATATATATATGTCTCTTGGTCTTCCTCATGGAATCTTCCCTTCTATTTTTCCTTCTTTTACATTCCTAATCAAGCCATTGGGCCTCAATGTGTGTCCAATCCATCCATTTCTTCTTTACCGTAGAGTTCTCCATATGCTATGCTCTTCTGCTCTTCTATATACGTACTTCCTCGTTCGTTACTTTGTCTGTCCATTTAATCTATTCTTCGCTGGTCCACTTTTACAATGTTCCCAGTCTCGAACGTTGGAAAAGGGTTTGTTTCTTCATGTTCATCAACATCTAGGCATCACTCTTGTAGGAAAAGATTTTAGACCACCCATCCCATCAATACCAGTAATTATGGTGCTGTCATGCATGATGAATTAGGTACGTATAACATTCTATTTTCGATTAGTTCCGAGTTCGGTGCGTAGGAATTACTTTCGTGATTTGTTATCTCAAGTGTATCTATTAAAGAGAAATGATTACCCATATCGAACCGTCGGACAGTCAGTGTCGTATAACTTCAAATAATGATTTCGCCAGTTATTGTATTGGAGGACTTGGACGAATTCCATCGGCATCAGCGATAATATCATACCATTTGTATTTACCTAGATTAACCAAGTAAGTTAATGAAGCCTATTCTTCGTGTCAAGTACTGGGCTAGGCCTGTATTGAATTGTATTTATTTCTCCCTGCATCTTTTTACGTATCGGCCTTCCGACTGACCTGTTTCCTTACCCTTTATCCTCAAGGTTACTCTAACATTACTTTCGGTAATTTTAGTTACATCTCTTTATCCTACTGTTCTCTACGAGGACCAAGGGACGGACTTCAGATTCCACCTACTTCTCTACATCTACGCAATACCATGCAAGCCGCCAAAAGGGCCTGTGGCGGGGGATGTTGGGTCACCAGCCATGCATTCACAATCGCAATCATGTTATTTCTGAGATAAATTCACCCTACTTAAAGGAATAGGAAAAATTCTAAAAATTTGTAGACTCCTGTGAAGACACAGGCATGTATAATCGGCTGCTGCTTTTTGATTGGCTCTCAAATAACTGCATTTTTGCTCTTTTTTTCCAATTTTTCAGTCGATTTTTGTACTGAAGTAAAAAAACACACACTATATCTTTCCACCATTTGTATTAGGTACCTATACCTAATCAAATAATAATGCCTAATAATGGTACTTAATAAAATTTGTGGAGAGATACATTGTGTGTTTATTCACTTCAGTGATAATGTATTTCCATAGAGGTGAGTCTAAAAACATAGATTAGATCAATTTTTGTATTTTTGCAGCATGTGTTTCAAATGCTAAGCAATTCAATTCTTCCGTTGGGAAACAATTTCAGTTTGTTTCCAGCGTATTTTGTCAAATATTTTACATTTGCCGATTCTCTTCGTTTTGCTCTTATTTTGGATAATGCCGGAAACTAATTATTCGGTATCCCCTATCCATGCCTTTTATAAAAGTTGCTATTTTTTCGTTGATCCCTATTTCTATTTTTAATATGCTTTTCTAGCTTCTATTAATGAATATCTGCGTCTCCTGTCGACACTCGTTGATCAATATTTACTCCTTTGTATACATATCATTGTATGTATCCTCAAGTCCGGCTTTTCTTTTAATTTAAACAAATTAGTGTATGTACGAGGGTGGTCCCAGTAGAATCCAGTTCCGCTTTTATATTGGTTGCGCCGAGGCCTTTCAAATAAAAGTATTTAATTACATGACGATGACCAATTTTCCACATGTTCGCAAATTCACTGAACACGTTTACTATTGATGGCTGCCAAGCAAATACTAAACAACGTGGCGTCTTCAAACATGTGCTTCATAGATTGCATACATTCTAAAACAGTGATATTTTTCAAACAACTACCGCCATCTCTAGGTCAGGCTGGGTACTTATGGGACCACCTTCTTATTTTGCGTGAATCCAGGGGATTCCATTCTAGGCTCTCCGATGTTCGCGTAGCTTGATGTTCATTAAGGATTTTTAAGGCAGCTGATAACTTTTGCCTGTATCTTCTTCATTTCAGAGGTTAGGTACTTCTTCGTCGGGTCCCAAGTGCTCGAATCGTATTACCTTGAGTGGAGGTAAAACAAACACCGCCTTTACTTAACCTTTTCACTCCACTGTTCGTGCAATGAAGTCTAGTTTCATAACTACAGCACACAGATTTTTCTAATGCGGGTTTTTCGTGATAACTCCAATGGAATCACGGCTGTCACGTATTTTACATGCTTTCCCATTACTATATCTATCCCTCCAATTCGGTAGACATTAGATTAAATTCATTTTGTTTTTCAATAAATGTATAACTGTGAAATTTGACTCTCGCTCCACAATTGCTCTAGCTTTAAACTGAAGAGCTTACTTCAGGAATCAAACGGTAATATTTCTGAAATTGCTTGAAATCTTAGTCCGGTGTATTTCCTGACGTAGTTATATGATCCTATCATCAGAATATAATCCATGAAGTCAATAGTTAGCACATTCAAGAAATCATGCGAATATACAGGCGAATATACATGCGAATATGCCTGTACTCTTTGAGAAACTATTTGTATGGTTTTAAAAATGCGACCGCGGTGCAACGAGAGCATTCTTTAAATTACTCCCATTTACTTAACTGTTAAACTGATGACGCAAGAAGCCGTACTTCATAGTTAATGTCAATATTAGAGCAAGCCAATACTTAGATATCAAGAAAATGGTGTCGTGATAAAATTCAGCTGAAGAGAGTGGTTAGATGTTTCATCTCCCTTTACCCTTCACGTGGCGTAGTAAAATGAAATTCTGAAAAAAACTCCAATGAGAAAATCCGTAGATGTATTATATCTTTTTTGTATAAGTTTCGCCTAATTAATTCGTAGTTCAATTCTGTTTATTACCTTGCTTGCGCGGAAGCCTGCATTATGCTGCATTCCAGCGCAGAGCAGTGTTTTTATCAATATTTCCGCACTGCGTTGTACTTTCCCGTTTCGTTTTTTGAGCATCGATCGACCCCGAATATTAAAATTGCGGGTTTTCCCATACGACTGCTCGTATGGTTGACGTCTTAACTTGTGTTATTAGTTGCAAAATCAAATTTGGGTACGTACATGTTTGGTTTCAGTTAATCAGACAATTCACGTTGGTTGAGCACACGGGCTGTGATTTGGAAGTGAAACGCATGGATTTCCTACCCATCGAGCGCCGAATTTTATTGTGCTTCCATCTGCATAGTATTTGAAATCCGCTTCGTTCTTGGTTATTATCTGATACAACGTTTTACAGACACAAAATCGCTAGTTTTTGGTGGGATTACCGAGTTACTGGAATTTTGATAGGATTAGGTGCAGCGTTATTTTAGGCCAGCAGCATATGGTGGCGACCTTTATGTCGTCATCACACGAATCCACCGCGAGAAAGGATCCTGATATCGAATCTCCACTGTCTATGGAGGCGTATTTGGACTATTTTGGCCTCGGCAAACACTCCGGTGACCTAATCTATTTCATGCAGCACCAGATACGTAATAAAGGGAGATAACTATTTGATAATCGTATTTTTTCGTATTTTTCCGCGTTTGCATCCCATAAACAGTCATCCTTAGAATTTGCTTCCTTTCTGCTTGGACAAGTGAAAATCCATAGTTATAATCAAACTATAAATACTCTTGGGAGTGGACGTAAGAGATTATTGTGCATTATTCTTTCTCATTACTTCTCGTGTCATTTGATGTTGTTGCATTTGAACATAGATCTGTGTTGGTGTATTTTGCTTATTTATAAAAAAATTTCCTTCCTTTCTATTCGTAAGACAAAACATTGTATCAACCTTCCTACCATCCTTCCCTACACAACAATGTTTCCCTAAAATAGATCAAAATATTTTTTTATTTCCATTGCACTTTGTGCCTCAGTGCGCAATACATTTTAAGACAACCAGCATTTCTTATTTCAATTGCCCCATCAGGAAAAGTTTGTTTATTCTAAACTGATCATTTGTTCACCTAATTATGTGAAACTAATGAGACTCTTACCTCAAATTTATCAGTTGGTTTATCGCGCCGTTACTCTAAAAAACTTAATAAATCCTTTACTGTGGCTTAGAGAAAAATTACTTGTTCTTTAATCAAGTGATAATCAATGGAATGTTCTTTATGACCAATTTACAATATCTTGTCACAATCAACAGATTCAGGCGAGATGTAGTTGAAGTTCGTCGTTACGAGGAAAAAGTTTTCACTTTTCTACAAGTTTATTGGAAACGTTCTACGTGTTCCGGTGCATAGAACCATCCTTCTTAAGGACTTTAAACATATTTATAATATATATTTTGCAATACAGCCGTGGTTATTTAATTGCTAATCAATCAATAGTGAACACAACAACTGCACTAGGTATGCAACCAAGGTCTTGTACCTGATGACGGTTCTGTGAATCGAAACGCGTAGTACGTTTCTGAACTTGCTAAGACATAGAAGTATAACACGCCTACATACATCCGCTTGTCAAAATGCACTGAATGATTGTAACGACCTAAAACCTGCAAGTACGTGTTGAGGGGAATGTTACTTCCACATGCCACCAGGAGTGCTTTTGAAGGTAATTTTTTTTTAGTCTACAACCATGTGTTCATTACTTTTCAGCCTACCCTCGTAAGATGATATAATACAATAAGAATATTAAGAACAAGGGTTATCTTAATGCATAATATTAATAATTTAATTTTATTTCCCGGGTGACGGGATGTGGTCCAAAGATAAATGGGCTGCAGTCGGTGGAAAAATGAGCGGCGGGAGACATGGGCGGAATGTTTGTGGGCGTGGGAAGGAGGGCGCCATTGCGGGTTGGATGCGAAAGCACAGCGCGTGAGCCGAAGCATCCGCTCACGTATGAGCGCGTGGAGGAATTTCAAGTATGCCCTTACCAGGGTATGAAGATCATAGATTCCCCAAGAGGATATGATCGTTACAGGAGAATAATCGCTTAGGGAAGCCATGCGAAGACTGGCAATGTGTATTAGTGTGAAGGAAATTGTTTTTTGCACATTAGAAGATTAAAATTCGTTTGAGAAGATATTTCAACCGATTATGCTGGTAGTGCAAGAGGAAAGAAGGCACGGAGCCGGAAAGAGACGGATCTTATTTCGCAGGTGTAGATTACCTTAGGAAAATGAGAAATAAATTCAATGTGCGACGTGACCTCGTTGCAGGCTCAGATAACATCCTTCAGTTCGAGAAACTTTCTATAAAAGGCAATAGCACCGCTGACCGTTTCGATGGACGAGTATCAAATCCCTTACATTTCTATGCAAGGCATTGTTTAAACCATTGGAAAACACCTTGTCGACAATATCACGCATGGTAAAGAAAAACGAAGTGGCCCAAGGAAATTACCGCAGAAGAAGGTCGATAAGAATTTAACTGAAATGATTCAATTAGATCACACTGGCGTGGAAGCTAAGAAATGTTGATCCCAAAGATAAGTAATATTTGAAGTAGCATTTATAAAGGTAACTGGAACTAGTTGGAGCTCTCATCTGAATATCATTTTTGTAATGACAGTGTATTGTAAAATCGATGTGCTACCCACCCGTCCATGAATCCCGACGGAGGACTTAAATAGGCAATTGGAATCGGGGGAACTTTTAAAGCCAGATATCCGTATTTTTAATGATGGTGAACCACTGGAGATATTGATATACAACTGGTAATAAGTTCGTGTTTAAGAGTAGCCATATGAATATTTTTATTTCGTCTCAAAAGTTCCGTATTTTGAGATTTGATTTAAAGCCTTGAATTCAAAGCCCAGAGTCCTTTTGGATTCAATTATATTGAATAATATTGGTAGTTAAATATTCCTAGAGTGGTGGATATTAGATTGATCTAAGGAGAACAAATGTTTTTCGGAGTTAGTGAAACAAGGATTAAAGCTATTATTGAAGATACTTCGTAGCTTCGCGTGTAGAGGTCAAGATGTAATAAAGTAATAGATGGGTGATGGGTCGTCGGCTGAGAAAATTTCTACGAAACATCACCGTTGCAGGTGGCCATTGAAGTAGGTGGCCGTGGTTACAGAGAATGTGATGCATATATCGGCATAATGACCGAAATGTAATCACCGTATAAATAAACTTACTAATTTTTCGCACAAAAAAATTTTTGAAAAATTTTTTGACAGTAAATTTTTACAAAGTAGAGACTCAAACATTGAATTCTTCAAGGGAATATAATATTTTAGCTCAAAGGTATATCGCCATGGTGCTAGAGCCCAATTGAAGAGACAGACCAGGTACCGAGGTCATTTGGGATTGCGCAATTTTAATCTGCTATGCATTTCTCATAGGTTGAGTCGCTGCGGAGAAGAATAATGCCTTTCAACCCGAAAAAAAAAACTAAAAAACTCTCGAATTTCCGATGTCAACTGTCTTCGATCCAGACGTAGCTCCACTGTAATATCATCTGAGATTGTGGAAAAGTCATGAAAATTTTTATTTCGTGCTAGTTTGAAATTCTAAATGTCCCTCAATTGGTAACAACTCAATGCAAAAAACTTTAATTTCTTAATTCAGACAATGTGACAAAATTCCATCTGTTCCGCTAAAAGTTACAAAAAAATGCATTAAAATTTGGAAACATCGAATGAGTACCATTTGACGCAGCGCGAAGACCGAGTGAGATTTAATCAGCTGGCAAAATAAAAATCGTCTAAGATAGACTGACGTGTAATTAGGATTACTTTTTATTGCGCTATATTTGCAGTCAGAATAATTAGCATGGACAGCTATTTCTACTATAAAAAAATTAAGGGTTAATTGCTTTCTACTTGAAATGGGCTAAAAAATATTCCGCAATTGCCGGTATATGCATTTTCCTTCCACTCGCCCTGTGCAGGGTTTTGCACAAGGTTTGTATAAAACGTATCTATTGTAATTATGCCTGACGTTGCGTGAAGTGCTGAATTTAGACCGTCGGTTAGTGGTGCCCATGATCAAAGATCATATTGGCATTGATGAGATGACAGTGAACACACCATAATGACTGAAAATTTGGAGATGCGAAAGATCTGCGCTAAACTCGTTCTACCGAAGGTCATTGGACGGACGACAAAGAGCAGAGTCGAGTGTCTGCTTGCGAAGACCTTCTGCCACGACATCGCGACGATTCCCCAGATCTCCTTAGAGTCCCGACTTGGCACCGGCAGACTATTTCCTATCCCCAAAAGTGAAATCCTCCCTAAAAGGACACCACCATGGGACCCTAAGTCAAGCCGTCTAAGAAGCTTGCACGCTTTCCCTTAGGAACCTTCCGGAATCCGCTGACAAGGGAGCCTCCGAGGCGTGGAAAAGCCGCAAGGGCAAAATTGTGTTGACGCTCATGGGATGTACTTTAAAGAACTTTGAGGCATTGCAGCAATATCTAAAATAATTCTGTTTTTTTCCGAAAATTTTCCCGATACTTTTATACTGTATTAAACTATTTTATACTGTATTAAACAAACCATGTAATCGTATAGAATTACCCTGATCCCATTGCAAAAAAAGCTGAGATTTTACAGTTTGGAGACAAATAACTTGAGGCATATGCTCGTGAGCTGCAGGTCTCACATCCATGATGTCGGGGCAGTCTTTCTAATATTTTCAGTTTGAAGAGAAAGCCCCAATGTTCTTTTAAGGCTCCTTTCCTCAAGTTCTGATATCGAAGAATATTTTTGAAAATTTTGCATGACTTAAATATTTTAATTAAACTCTAACGCAACTTTATTATTTTCCTCATAGTTTGTGCAGTATCTTAGAGTTACTACTTAGAAGTTTTTTTTTATTGGACCATTCAACTTCAAATGGCTGCTTCCTTTATCTGAAAGAATTTGTTTGAGGACTTGAAATTCTAGGCCTTACAAACATGTGCACACGATAAACTTACATTATTATTAATTATATGGACGCCATTCGTGTTTTTTTTTCATGTGATGTCAGATCATAAATGGAACAATTCGATGTGTTTTTTGACGAAGAGGTTCGACTTTATTCAAAATAGCAGATAAAAGAAACCGTCCTCAGAGCGCCTTCAGTGAATAAAACCAATGATATTCGGCCAAGATATATGCAACCTAAATTTGGTTATGAGGGTACTGGAATAAACAAGAGCCTACCTTTATTTAATTTTGAGCAATTGTGCTTCTCGGAATTCGATCAGATAGCCTTTCAGGACGCTTGGCCGGAACAAATTGAATTACGGAGGTAATGGAATAATTTCCTCGCCGTGTCTTTCTTTCCTACTGCAGGGAAATAGCAAGAGGATTTGCATTCACAATGTATTTGGATGCTTTATTACCGTGTGCATGACCTTTTTCCCTCTCTTCAATTGTGATTCATCCTTGTGTAAGAGCAAAATAATCTTTAAAATTGGTGATGCAATCAAAAATTTCGTTTAAGTGAATGATTCACAACTTTTAGAAAATGCATTTTGAGAAATATAAAATTCAGTGATGGAAGACGAAATGTCTGCATTAAGATAAAATGTCCACATTTTGTTATTTTTTTCCTGCATCCAACTTGTCCAAAACTTGGCATGTGCGTGATTCATCCCATGTTGATTATGATTGCATCAAGCATGCTTTCAGCGGCATTTTACAGGGTTCGTCCGGAAAATAAGTGTACTGACTACTGATTCCCCGCCGCTCCAGGCGCGCCCAGCACCGCTCTGACGGGCTGCGATTGGAGGGGGGTATGTTGGCAAGCGACGCTGAAAAAGGCAGTCGGCTCTGAGCTGTGGTGTAGTGAGGAGCTCTGTTAACGCGAACCTCCACGCTCGACCCACGTCACGGAACGCGATGCCGAAGTTTTTGGAGCAGCGTTATTCCATCAAATTTGCGGTAAAGCTTGGGAAATCGTCTACCGAAACTGTCGGTATGATTAACCAGGCTTACGGGGAGTCAGCCATGTCCAGAAACATGATCTTTCGGTGGCACAAGATGTTCGTGGAGGGCAGAGAAGAGGTCGACGACGGGTCTTCGAGAGGTTCCCGATGATGCCTTCGCGGGAGCGTTCCAGGAATGGGAAAGCCGCTGGAACAAGTGTATCGACTCACAAGGGTCCTATTTTGAGGAATATTAGCTTAAGATATGTAAAAGTGTAATAATTTTTTTTTCCTGAGCTCAGTACACTTATTTTCCGGACGAACCCTGTATAATCAATGGCCGAATTTTCACCTCGCCTAACTTGTGGCGTAGTACGTGCCTACGTGTTGCGGTGAACATCTGGTGGTAGGATTTCTCTATCTACAATTTTCATCGGGGAGTAAATGCTTCAGGTTCAAGCAAAAATGCAGTGGTGATTCTGAAATCATTATTCGCACCACTATGTTGGTGAGCTATCAGGTCAAATGCTGTGCAGGGAAGTATTGCGAAGGGTTCAACCACTGGATGCCCAGCGAGAGCAATTACATTGCCCAAACTTTTGCTGGCCATCAGGCGAGTAATGTCGAGCAGGTTTAAGTGAAATACTCAGAGTGAAATACATTCAATGCCGCTCTTTACTCGCCGCGTTTGTGGATAGACTGTTTCCGATGTGGAGCCTCAATCTTGCCGTAATACGCGGAAATGGTTCTCTGAAACTGTCCCCATAATTTATGATCCCGTGTGCTAATTTCTCACTAGTCTGGAAATGTCTCTCTACGGACGGAATAATCAGTTCAAAAGATAATAATTACGTGGATGTATAGACAAGAATACTCCCTTTAATTCACAAAACGTGGTTAGTATCCTCAATGGAATATTCTGGAAATATTCCTCCTAAAAGGGAAATTCTCTCTATAAAGTGAAATACGGTCTATTTCACATGACGTAAAACGCAATAGACATTTTGTTGAAGGCAGAGGTCAAAATGTGTTCAAAGTTTTTTTCTCCCCCACATTAAATCAATGTATGCCTCAACTAATCATAGCATATCTCCGAAAATCCTGAATCCACAATTGAAAACTTTTCATGACGGTTGCAAATATGTAGAGCCCGGACACTCGTTTAGAACCATTACAAAATTCGACAACTAGGTTTTGGCATAGTAATGCAAAATCGGTTTCTTATCATTTGGCTTGGCTATGGATTTGGCTATTTGAATAGAATGGTTTCAGGGGTCACTTCGTGGAAGCGATTCATATCGGAAAAGAAAATGCTATGTAATTCCACATACAAATACAGGGTGCGGCGCGACAAACACGCGTTCCCTCGAATGAGGTTTCCTCGCCGGGTTAGCGAAACCTTCCCCAGACTTCTCCGAAGCATTATACTTAGCCACAATATCTTAAACCGTTGATCTGGGTTTCCAGAAGATTCGCACTATTTCGAGAGATAACGCCCAGCGGGAATACTTTCGATAATAGCGGCTCTTCGATATTTTTTTTTAATTTGCACGACCTAGGTTTCGACTTACAAAGTCATCATCAGGTAAATACATAGGACACACAGCTTTATGTAGTAGATAGGTAAGAGGAGGGGGGGAGGTATTGGTGAAGTTGGAGGAGGGGAAAGGGAAGGGAAACCGGTTTGTGGGCGTGGGGGGGGGAGAGGGTGGTTAGGTATGGCGTCAAGGGGGGAAAGGGGCTGTGGAAAAAGACGGAGGTCCAGGAGGGGGGAACGGGACTCCTATTCTCTGTCTGGTATATAAAGCCGTGTGCCCTCTGTACTTCAGTTGAAGATGACCTTTGTAAGTCGAAACCTAGGTCATGCATAATAAAATGTATATATGTGTGGAAGAACAAATCATTTTCGTACCCGGCTTATTTGAAGCTATAAATACTATTATTAGAGCTCTACCAACTCCTTGTTTTACTTATTGAAACTACATTTGTGCTATTTTAGACCTTTTGTTGAGATCAGGTGAGAAGATAACGAAATAAATCGAACGGTTTCGTCTTTCCTCTGAGTTTTGGAATTAATTATTACAATTTCAGATATGTTTTCTTTAATATTTTAATTGCCAACCTTTTGATTTTCTATTTGATTACTTTAATTTTCCTTCTTTCCCTGTTTGAAGGTATATTTTTTTTCATTGGAGATATTTCACAAGGGTATGGGATGCTGAAGATTTTTCGCTGCTGTGATCGAAAGAACTAATGTGTACCCGCGTAGATTTTATCGTTTGCAGCTTGTCGAAAGACCACGAAACATAGACAACGAAAGAACAAGAAACAGTGCTTGATTGCTCTGCGCTGTACGTGAATTCAACGCTGAGGAACAAACAACTGAGATTTGTGTTCAGTTGTCTAAATATTTTCCGCCAATATTTGCCGAAGGATGTCTCGTTTTTCTCAGATTAATCGTATGCCATTGGAAAAAGCAATTACGTGATGACAGTGGAACAGAGTTATTTATTTTCCATGATTCCCTGTATCACTAGCTCGTCAGATGTTTTTTATTTCCAAGGATCTTGGAAAAGAGTTGAACGCGTTATGTTTGAACGCATATCATGCCTGAGTGATCTGATCATATACTCCAGAGAAATCTGAATTGTGGACCACGATTACATTTTTATTCTCATATCTTCCGCACGGTGGATCACGGTGGTCCAGTGGGTAGAGCGTTGGACTACTGATCGGAGGGTCCCGGGCAAGTCTCTGGGCACCTGCAGCTCCACCCCAGCTATGTAATTTTTCGGGTACCAGATCATCCTGGGAAACCATAACCGGCCCAGGGAAAGGAATTGGCCCCCCTACCCTGATGTGTGAATTTCACACGCCTTATAGGGCTTAGTACTGGGTGAAGTCTACCATCACCAAACAAACCGACCTCAGGATTGGTCATTGTGTTTATGGTTTTTTTTTCTTACGCATGGCCCTATTTTGATAGGAAAAGATAGTAAAAGTTTTAACGCGTCAAATTTTGATATTTTAATTATTTTAAAATATCTTTTTGGACTCATCAGCAGTGTGTGTATACTAGTTTGGTTTGTGAAGTCAATGGGAAGAGATATCGTACCCATTTGGGGATTCAATAAATGAAATGAAAGTTTCGTTCCCAGATGATATATCATTGCTAAATTTATGTTCGATTACAACGGACGACTTGAAGTATTCGATTAGCTCATGTTTATTTGTGATTTATTTTCATTTACTCTAGTTTAATTCGTGTTTGGATGCTCTTCTTGAGGATCAGGTCATTGATGTCCCGATACTCGAATCATCAGATTTGTTTTTGGCTTCCCACGCAACTACTGCATGATGAAACACTTCCAATGGTGTCTTTTTGTAAAAAATATCCTCCCACGCATTCCACTTTTGATTCTATTTTAGAAAGAACGATGAAAAACGGTCAGCGATATCATGTGACGTTAAATTTCGCATCGAATTCGGTGTAATTTGTTTTACTTCCCCGTCATCTGTCCAGCAGAGTGACCGGCATCTATTTCCCTATCATCACATCTAGGATTGATGTTCGCCATTAGTCAAAAATGAGGAGCCGGGGATTTATTTGTGCATATTCCCACAGGGTCAAGTTACCGATAAATGACGCTTTAAATCAAATGTGCACTATTTTCCTTTCATTTACATGATACATCCAAGAAGAGAGGTATGATTAGGGCATAATCTACTTGAATATGAACGTCAAAACTCTTCATTACGAAAAAAGGGAGTCAATCGCAAATTGTTGTTTTAAAATGTACTATTTGTGTATTTAAATGTTTTGTTTTGATATAATATTTCCCTTTGCATTATTAATTTGAGAGAATTTGTATTCTGCATTATCTGTTTTATAAAATTTGCTGAGGCAATTTTAATATGGATCACAATAATGTTTTGAATGATTATCAAAAGGCTCAATGCATTTTTTGCCTCTTTAGATGTTACAATTACTAAACGTAATATTTCATTTAGGTGTAGCAACCTGGTTTCTTGCGACGCCTATCATACGTTAAATTTTTGAATTATTATACACTTCTAATATCTGGCTTGATATTCAAATCAATAATGATAGTAATTCGGCTTTATTCGGGCGAAATTGAGAATGTGGCAGTCGCTTCTTTCATCTAACCCATAAATTCTAATGGCATTAAAGCTAAGAATAAAATAACTCATTCAGGTTCTCATTAAAAATTAACATTATCATTGACTTCATCTTTATATTTGCTTATAATAAAACAAAAGAGCATATTAAATTTAAAAAAAGTGTACATGGAGAAATGATAACATTTGCTGGCCCATAACTGATTCGGCGGAGTAAAGGAGTTATCTGGCTGGGATGCTAACTTCTATGAAAATTACAAAAGGAAAATTTGAATTATACTGCAAATATAACCATGAATATTTATTTCGGATGACAGCAAAATTAGCACGACAGTATAGTAACAAAGCCTGGAGTAACTGGAAAAAATTTTACCCAGGAAACGGAGAGAGAAGATTCAAGTGTGCAAAATGAGACATTCGAGGTGTGTGCAATAAATAACGGGAATT
The DNA here is from genome assembly GCF_022747635.1 of Hetaerina americana. Lineage (NCBI taxonomy): Eukaryota > Metazoa > Arthropoda > Insecta > Odonata > Calopterygidae > Hetaerina > Hetaerina americana. Next base: position 2,582,696 of record NW_027287052.1, on the reverse strand, counting down.
TAAGTGATTTGGAAATAATTCTATTTATTCGTCTATATCAATGTTATTCCCTTCGAATTAGTCCCTATTTCATATTATGCACTTAGGCCAGTGCGTTTTCCAATATACGAAACACTTCTGGACCTCGATCTTTGGTACAGCTGTCTCAGCGATTCGTTTTTAATCCCACATACTGCACCAGCAAAACAACGACGGCTCTTGGGACGGTTCTATTAATTTTTTGGGACAGAAAAAAACACACTTGGGCAAATGAAGTCCAGGACATCATTACAGTGCTGCCTTTGGCAAAAGTTCACCAACAAGCAGTAAAGTGAAGCGAAGAAGCATTAGTATGGTGCAACAGCCATGAAACATTTCGTATTGATCCACGCAAACGGCGTTGAACTTGTAAGTAGTGCATTTTACAGGTCATTTGACCTTGTGAAAAGAACTCAAGGCACACTATACTTTTTGCCAAATTACAAAAGGTTCCACTTACTTTTTGAGCACAACTACAAACACGAACACCATTGTAGCTGGAAATAATCTTCTAACAGCCAGAAAAAAAAATTGAAGTCGGAAACGTGATGATGTATAGAATCACTCTGAGAATAATAAGTGAATAATGAAAATGTCAACAAGGAATAATTCATAAAGTTGATGCTGGTGCGAAAGCTAGTGCTAATAGCTTTCCCCTCCCGAGCGGCTACAGCATCAGAAGTACCGAATTAAAAAGTGACTCAATGAAACACTTAAGCGTTACCCTCATTCACGACCTCCCCTGGGTGAGATATATGCGAGAAATGTGTGGATAAGGTAACAATAAATGAGGACGTTTTGAAAGAGTATTGGGGAAATGAGGCTATAAGGTTAAAGAGAAATGTTATCTTTCGCTATTGAGAACTCTTTTGGAATATGCTGCTTGCATATGGGATCCTCATGAATTTGGATTGATTGCCAACTTGGATTGCGGGAAACGGAGAGGAGCTAGATTTGTGGAACGTTCTTATGATAAGTATAGTTGCGTATCCAGAATAATAGAGGAAATAGGTCGGGAATCACTCACGTAGGAAAGATTATATTGAATATTAAATCTCTTGCATAAATTGGAAGGATGTCTCTTCAGCGATAACGTTGAAAATGTATTATTACCCCCATTTGTCAGTAGAGTTAGAGAGATTAAATGTAGAGCATTTAGGTTTAAGATGCCATTTTTCCCACTAAAGATAAGGGCTCAGAACAATGTTGCTCGACCGCGGTAGGGGGGAGAAGTATTTTTTGTCAAAAGTAGTGTGGTGTGTAGTCACCCCCTGCCACATATCCTAATGGTGGTTTCCAGGGGTAATCATGTAATTGAAGGATCGTAGGATTTTTATGTAGTCAAGAAAAATATGAATTCGTTGAGCAAGTTGTCAAGTAGAACAGACAATATTATTTCTCGAACTCTAAATCAGTGGTCCCCAAATCTGCGGACCGTAGTTCGGGGCCAATTGCGACTCCGAGCAGCGGAACCCTATAACTAATTACTTTTAACGCCTTTAAATAACATTTACACTTCTTTCGTGGCGATATACTACAAGCGCTTGTATGGTAAGGTCTTGAGTCGGCGATAAAAGTGGGCTGCGTCGTGATTGAGTCAGTTCAGTTTGCAGTTGATAAGTAATGGTGAGTCAGGCAACCAAAGGGTTGCAGTTCTTATTGAGTGATTTGGAGGAACAATGTAGGAGATTATGGCGCGAGGATCAACCACACGAATACGAAATTAATAGGAGTTTCAAGAAGTAGGAAAACTAAGTTAAGCACTTAAGTAGTAGGAGGGAATTTAATAGAGCATGTGGAGGAGTCCAAATGTATGGGAAGTGTTTTAGAGGAAAAGAGGCATTGTGATGGAGGCATTTGGAGAAGAATTGCTCGTTCAAAAGGGACTTTTGGAAGAAGAAGGGATTGAGGATGAATAAAGATGGGGAGAAAAGATTAGTGAAGCTTTTGACATGTGCTTCACGGATGCGAAACTTAAGCTTTGAGGCAAGAGGATTACCGTGGACATGAGGCTTTTAATATGAGGGTGTGGTGGGGATTGGAAATATTAAGTCAGGCAGTAAGAAAAAAAATGTCGAGTTTTTAAGTAGGGCGGGCGAAGAGAGGAAGTTACAGGAGGGAATCCGAAAAAAGAGAGGTAATAGAACCATTGAAAGATGGTGGCGTGTTGAAAGCCGTGCTGGAAGGGAGAACGTTGGGAAAACAGGTTTTAGGAAGAAGTATGCTATTAAATTAGTACGAAGATGGACCGAAGTGACGAAGTAATGACGAAAGAAGTAGGAAGTTCCCAGGATGAATGAATGATATGAATATGAATATATTGATATGAATATGTAGGATATGAATATATTGATATGAATATGTAGGATATGAATATATTGATATGAATAGTCGTTTGGGACCGTCCAAAACCTACCACCTGTAAAATACGTTGGATTACATGTACATGATGGATTAATTGATAGCTCACTTATAGTCTTGAGTCAATTCGATATTGGTTTAACTCGATTGATCGCAGCAGAAAAAGAATGAATATTTGTCTATATGAGAAAACCTCATCGTAACATTAAATTGAAGAGATAAAGTGCAAATGAATACCTATGAACTCTTAATGCCGTAAGGAATATAGTTTTCTAACGGTTAATGCTTGCGAGCTTTTTTAATCCATCGTAGCAGTCAAACGGCTGAACCAATTTTGAAGAATGTACTTTTGTTTCTGATTGAATGATTTGATAAATGTATTGATGCTTTGTTGTTTTGATGAATCTTTTGCTAGTGTCCTTACATTTTTCGGAGTGACACAGGCTTTATGATGTCACACAAAATAAAAAAATATCTATATACAGGGAGAGAGAGAATGACCCTGATTCTCATCCCATACCGGAGACCCTGATTGGACGGGTAAATTGTAAAATAACCAACCAAGATTATTTTAAAAAATATTTATTTCTAAAAATTTAATTAAACGCCATTTTTTTCATTAGGTTTTAAAAATTATTTCATCCAGGTGACGACCTTGGTGAGTAATACACATTTTGAGTCGTTCAGAAAGGTTTTCGAAAACTCTTCTCAGCTTATCTAGCGTCATTCCAGCGATGACATCTGTAATTGCCTCCTTAAGAGCTTCCAAGGTCCGAACTTTGCTAACCTCAGATTTGATATATCCCCGAAGAAAAAACAAATGACATGGCTCAAAACCTGGGAGCGAGGGGGTCATGGAGCATCCTCTAGTAAGGAGCCCAGGCAGCTGGGAAATTGATGCTGAAGGATTTTGCGTGAACGACGGGTGGAATGAGTCGTGAAAGCCCAATTACACAGAAGCCTTTTGGCTGACTGTGTCCCGCATAGGTATTATTGGGCTTTAGTTTTTTCAATCTCGATGTTCAACTTTTACTGAGAACTCTCTGTGCCATTGTGAGACGCTGGAGTACTTTCTGCTCCCAAAAATGGAATTCTACATGTGTATTGAGAAATATAACACAGAAGCCTTTTGGTTTCAACCATCCGGTATCGAATATCGATACCGGATGGACAGTGTTAGGAAGAGGTGTAAGGTAGGGTTGTCCATTATCACCGTTGCTGTTCAGCCTGTATGCAGATGAAATGATTTAGAGGCATGGGAAGAGCTGGAGGTAGGAGTGAAAGTGGGCGGGGAATTCGTAAAATCAGTTAGGTTCGATCTATAGACACAAAGAATGATAATATAGTATATTTAATGGTGGATTCTGCTCTAGGCATATAAGATACACTGTTTTTTTTCTTTTTCGTTCGTTTATTCGCGCTTTCGGGCTTTTAAGTTATCTTTCCTTGTACAAGTGGCTTAAATCGTTTAGAAAAAGATCTACAAAGTGAAAATAAACCACAATCATCTAACTGAGTGTTTATTCCCAAGGTAATAGGGTATCACGAGAACTAGTTTTACTGTTCCCCCTACGTTATTTCCGCCTTCGTAACTTCTACCGGCCTTCCTGTCGCCTAAAGGGCCCGCAGCCTACATCCCTCTCTGCCCCTCTTCCTTAACATTCTCCTCTCTAACAGGGCCGTCAACATTCCACACCCTTTCTGGGTTGACTCCTCCAAAGTATTGGCCTTTTTCGGATATCCTCAAGGAAACGTGCCCCTTTTTGCAGGCAATATGAAACCTTCGTCTTTAGTCCACCTCTTTGCCAAAATGTATTCAACATTTTCACATATAAGGGTTATAATAAAATGGCTTTAAATGAATTGAATCTTTCTGATTCTTAAAATCTTAGACGGCCAAATAATTTTTTTATTTTATTTTACCACGATATTGTTTGACGCACGAGTCTTCCCGCGTCTTGAATCAGTCTTTCATGACCTTGATATGATCTAACTCATTTCTTAACTCAATTTTTCTAACTCTTCTCTATTTCTTCTAACTCATTTCTTTGCCCAACTCCCTGTGACACGGAGATTATTCATGTCGACGTCGACATGAATACCCCGTGATCCACCAAAAAAGTGTATGGCAGGGGATGCAATCACCAGGTGGGAAGGGTGAGTAATAAGAGAAGAGAATATGGGATAGGAAGGGGAAAAATATTTACAAAATATCTACAAAATACGTGCAAATTTGTTTGCATGCTGGAGGTAAACTTAATCCAAAGGAAGTTTTGATTTCACCTAATAACTTAGTTATTCATTATAGCAAAAAAGTGATAAAAATGAATCACAACCATTTATAAGACAGACGTCCACCATGACAAGTGACGCATAATTGAATAGCAAGATGGGGAATTTTCACCGTTTCTTGGACATCCAACACACAACAGTCACCGCCCCCAAGTGCACAGGTTGGGAATATGACTCACCGCAGCAGGCAGACAGCGGGAGGGTACCCCCACCCCCACAGAGGGAGAGACGAGGGTTGGAGAGGGAGCTTGAAAAGACACAAAATCAGGGCAAGCAGTTTTTTAACGAGCATTATATCCATTGAAACACAGTCGCATTCGGCGATGCGGAGAGGTATTTGACAGCATAACACACATGAGGTTAGTGAAAGTGCATGCATTTGAGTAAAACTAATTATTCCCCGGACGCTGAGGGTGGCAAGTTGAATTTTTGCTATATTGTTTAATACCATACAAAGTGGGTTTAAGATTTCCAATTGAAAGGACAATATAAAACAACTGGTTTTGTGATCTTAGTTCCGAATGCTATAGCGTTGTAAATGTTTAGGAGCAGCAATTATTTTACAGTAATAAATTTCGTATTAGACTTGGAAGATGTATTGCCGTAAAGGAAACAGAGTACAATATTAAAAAGGAAACTAGAAGATAAATGATCATTATTGCATACTCGATTAAAAAAGTAATTGATCATCATATTCCCCTCTCAATTTCTTCAACGTGCAAAAGTAGGACAATTTCATTTTCCAAGTGGTTGCAAGATACAGCTAGAGTCTAAACGTTTTTCACGTCCTTAAATGATGAGTATTTTCTTTTTCTCCGCTTAGTTAAGAAAAAGGTGTACCTGAGGAATACACCGAGAATTCGCATGCAAAAGAACTCACAAAAAGACCGTAAATGCATTTCTTGTGATGTAACTTTAACATTATTTCAAATTATCCACCGTATATGTAAGTTATTTAAAAAAATCTTCTTAATTTATGGAGTTTACTTCATATATATCGTATGATTCTGAACATTTTCATTAATGCTACATTTCTTCGGTAGGGATCGGTCTTCGATGAAGTAAACAAGAGTTATCTGGATGAAAAATGGACAAATGAAGAAGTAATTCCATTAGATCTAACATTAACATCTAGGTCGTATACGTATAATTTAAAAACTATAGTACTTGAAATTGATAAACATGCCCGTAAACAGAGAGTTTTGAGATGGAGATCGAACCTGTTACCAACCCTATTCAGTATTATTGTTGAATTTTCGTGACATGTTGGAAACAAAACACTCAAAAGGAATAAACATAAATAAACCAAAAGCACACACAACGCTTCCCGGCGGTGACGACTAAATCATAAGCCAAAAAATAATTGATGATCTTCAGAGAGCGCGCTTCATGATTTACGTGTCGTGTGTCCTATGACTTTGAAATATCGACTGAGAAATTTATAACGATAGCAGCTTCCACTGGAAAGGTCTCAGTTAAGAATAAAATGTTATTCCAATCTAAATTTTATATCATTGTATTCACATGAGTAGGAACAGCACTTCTGTGAATTCCATATAACATAGGGTAGCGGTAAAGGCAACAAAATCAGTTTAACACATGGTATGAATAAAAAGAAATTTGAAGCACGAAAGCCGAGAGAAGACTTGTGTGATTTTTATAAGACAGTCGCAGTTTATAAGACAGAACAGGTACCCTGGTGTGATACGGATATGGAAAAATTGGTTATCATGAAAAAAAAAAATTGTTAGCCGTTGAAATATAGTTTTTCAAAGCTGTTCAAAATATCACATGACCATTATATGAAATTATTTAAGCATCAAGCCTTTATTTTATATATTTATTTATTAATGAACGATAATATGGAGGATGCTAACAAAAATGGTGCTTTTGTTTAGGGTAAAATCCCAAATGTAGTCAACCAAGGCGTAAAGGACATAGGACGACAAAGTGAAATGATTTTTATGACTCCGAGATATTTGGATTTGCCACATGGTGGTCAGGAACGTCGCTCTATTTTTATCTTATGATTTTCCTCGTAGGAAAACGTTTTTCGTTAACGTAAAGTTAAGGAGGAGCAATCCTTGAGAATTTTAGGTTACGTATCGTGATTTCGGGTGACATAATGGTTCCTAAATGCCACCCGAAAAATGATTACAAACGATCTAGATTCTTTGTTACGCTTTGTTTTTTAATTGGCAAGTTAAATTTTTTTTAATATTTTGAAGTTACTCCACGGAATATGGATAAATGAATCAACAAAAGATATTTCGTAGCCGTCGGAGCACAGTGAAGATCGTTGCCTTGAAGAACAGTGGAACTTTGAAGCATGCTGTCATCGCCCACAGCGCGTAGTCTTTCCACAGGGGCTGACATCAATTGCTCTAGAGCGCACCTCCTCCATGAGCGTGGGCGTCGATGTATTGTCAGTGGCGGCTCGAAGAGTTTTCCCTATATTTACGAGACCCTTCCACCCTTCCTCTTCCCCCCAACTCCACGGCCTCCCCACCCCACGAACACCCTTCGTATGGCCCTTTTATGTTTCGCTCCTGCGATCTAACGAGGTCGCAGGAGTAGTCTTTCATGAAGTAACTTCCATCGTTTTCCATTGCCTTCATAATACTGTTTTCTATTTCCCGCGCGCTATAGAGGAAGCTCCAAACTGCGCCGACGAGATGCGAGTGGTTAGGGTGGAAGGAACCTTGGCTTTCCTCCCACCCACCCTGGACCCGGCGTCCACTTCGCTTCCATTTGCGTTGATGGTCCCATCAAATGCTACGTAAAAGTGAACCGAAATGCATCGGAGGTGTTTTTATGCCGTTATCGATTCGCGGTGGTTTGAAGCGGACGTCTGCTCCGAACGCAGTTTCCATGAAAGGCACACAGGCCGACGCGTTTAGGTTATGCTCCGATAGCTTTCACTGAATGGTCAGTATATGTAGTAACCGGAAATTAAAATAAATGAAGGGGACCACTTTTATCTTTTCCGGAGGAAAATGTTCACGGTGTGTACAACCAAAATCATCCTTCGTCATTTACGTCAACATAAAGGGTGCGTCCCAAAAATGATGCCATTAATTTTCTTTGTAATTTATTGAAAATATTTGCACAAACACTTGAAATTCTTCAAAGTACTGCCCTCGTGCCTCTACACACTTTTTCCAGCGACTCTGCCATGACCGGTACGCGCCCTGGATGAACCTCTCGTAAGGTCTTCGTCACGGCTGATTGGATCTCATATGTGAATGAAAGACGGGTTCCTTTCAGTGCCGCAATAATCCGAGGGAACGAAAATAAGTCTGCTGGGGCGACGTAAGGACTCAAGGAGGTGGCGGGGCACCGTTGGAACCTGGTATTTGGCCAGGAACTTACGAACTTGTAGCGCGTTGTCGTGATGGAGTTACCAGGTAGCGGAGATGTCTTTTCTCGTCCTGATGACCCTTTTTCGGAGTCTTTTCAGCACATCCACGTAATAGGCAGCGTTAACTGCCTGTACTTGAGGAACAAACTCCTTATGGACCACTCCTTTACTGTCGAAAAAGACAATGAGCATTGTTTTCACTTTTGATTTGCTCATTCTTGCCTTTTTGGGCTTGGAGGACTGTTCTGTATGCCACTCAGAGCTTTGCCATTTTGTTTCTGGGTCGTATTCAAAAACCCAGGTTTCATCACCAGTGATGACGTCGTCCAAATAATCTGTTTCATTTTCAATACGTTCCAAAGGTTCACTTGAAATTTCCGCCCGGTTGGTCTTTTGGTCGTTTTCGTGACACGGTCGGCGCGCATAGGTTTACAATAACTGATGTCCTGCCGGTTTCACAGCTTGGAGAGCACTGAGCCCGATTTCGCGGCAAAGCTTAGCGTCCCCCCTCCCCCACCTACTACAAGTGGTTCGATCCCACTCTGACCAATAGGAGCGGGAAATACAATCGCATTACTTTTGGAACATACCCTGTATTTACTGATCATTCCCTACAAGGATGGTCACGTTCTAAGTGTTTTCTCAAAAATTACAATTAAAGATTATCATGTGCTATAAAAGTCTCTCTATAGAGATTTCGTGGCATTAAATTACGATTGATTACTTTCATAAGTCACCGTGCATAGTATAGCCGACATAATACCGACCTGAGATGGTAATGATGCTATAATCCTGACTGAAACCCAAGTGATGATGCTTGTGCCTTTCATTTCGGGAATGTGTGTAATTTAAGCTTAAGCTTAGTTTCAGAAATGAATAAATTGCGATGGAATTATTTCTTATGAAAATCCTGGTACTTCTGTTTGTGTTAGAGGGTGTCACAACGTGTTATAAGAATCGGCTTTGAGGAGAGGGGCCTTCGCAATAGAAATGGCAGGACATTTTACACTCACGGTCACCCATAGCAAATTTGAAAAATAATCCTTGGTACAAATATATCATCAAGGACTGGACGTCAACGTTAAAATTAGATTATTCTTCGTGCGTTTTCGTTTGATTTTATTATTATATACAATTATATATTGTTAACCGTTTTGAATTGTCCTCCCAGACTAAAGCTGATGTTTTAATGCTTGAATGCGTGTCCATTTGATATATTTATGCCGTGTAATATTCAGGAAAAATTTGATCGCCATCTCCATGCATCATGATGCATGAAATTTTGTCATCGTTTGCAGTAAAATATCCGTACAACATTTTGCACATTCGCATTTCGTTGGTGTTCTCTTTTTTGCAAGCCTAGAGAGGTAGCCAGCTTGATAATCTGTTTTGTTGCGCACCACCTCGGCTATTAGTGAAATTTATGTCAATTACCTCTCAAATAACGTGATGTATGATATTTTTAGCTGTGACTCTGATGAATCAGCGGTGAATATTTATTCACAGTGAATAATCATTTATTTATCTACAATATCTGATTTTAGCACATTTACCTATTTTCATGGAACTCTTCGCCAATCTAAACAGAATGCAAAATCATCATTTACATACATTATAATGATAAACTACTGGTTATTATATCGGAAAAACAATTTGTTAAAAATATGACTTCAAAAGAGGATTGTATTATTCTAAAAGGAAGCACCCGCAAGTGTATATCTCATTGATTTGCCTGCTTTAGAAAGCAAAATGCTGCCTTAAACATGTGTGCAGTAAACTCTTGTAAATTCCAAGAATATACCTATACCATATATATATATACCATAACTACAGAAATTGCGACTTAATATAGATTTATGCATTCTAACTCTTAAGTTACGTAGCAAAATTTGTACCAGCGATGACTAACATATAATGCGTACCATTGTTCTTCTTTTATGATACTGATATGTCGAAGTTCAAAGGTCACAGATTTCAATTAAATCTGTGTGACAGGAAATCATTAATGGATTTTATATTATATGTGATTGGTAGATGGAAAAGCATATTTCAATTAAATCTCAGTAAAACTAATAAGTGCAAACATGAGTATCACATAAAGCAGAAGAAATGTATATTTTTTGTACCTTTTGAAGTGCAAAAAGACATGTGTAACATTCCTTATTATTTTATCTTCAAGCTTTCTTTCTTCAAGCAAGTCTTCTTTATTGGGGATACCAATGATCTCCTCTATTTAATAAATGTTAATGCCTGCGGAAAGGTTACGCGTTGTTAAGCGTACGCCAACGATAATTATTTTAATGATTATTTTCCATTAGCAAAACTACTATGTAGCATTCTGAAAACTCAAAGTTTTTATTCATTAAAAAAAATATGTCTAAATTAATTTATTTCTCGACTTGATAGCGTGGCAGTTTCCAAACCCGAAGGACTTCTTGCTTCCTAGTCCTACTTCCCAACTCCGCCAGATTCATTAAATTTCTCCACGCTGCAATGCTCCCTTCATTAATCCTTCCGAATCCTCACCCAGCTAATTTGGAAGTTCGTAAGTACATATATCCTCCGCCAAAGAAAACAGGATGTGACAGAATAGATCGGGGCATGACACTCAACAATGTGACAGTTTGACCTGAAGAAGGCCTCAGAGAAGACCGAAAACTTAAAATTTCTGAAATATGAGTGTCCTTTTACGTGTTACCCTTTTTATTTTTGTGCTATGCTGTTCCATCCAAATGTTCTTAAAACTAGGTAGGCTAAAAACGAATGCACACATGCTTGTAGACCACAAACAAAATGACCTTCAGAAGCACTCCTTTTGGAATGTGGAAGCAACATTCCCCTCAACACGCATGCTTAGGTTTGAGGTCGTTACATTCATTCAGTGTTTTTTGAAAAGCGGAAGTATGGAGACGTGTTCTAGTTCTATGCTAACGCGATTTAAATAGGGTGCTGTTATCGAATTTTTAACTGATGAAAAAGTGACTCCTATTGTGATTCATCGCCGTTTAAAGGCTGTTTTTGGTGACAATGCTGTTGATAGATCTACTGTAAATCGATGGGTAGTAAAATTTCGTGGTTGCAAGCCTGGAAAAGCCATAATTGTTGATGGAACACGCAGCGGACGTCCGATCACTGCCACAGATGATAAACATCGCAAACTCGTCGAAGATTTCATTAAAAATGACCGGCGAATCACTCAAAAGCGTATCGTAAACCATATTGGAATATCCAAGGAACGTGTCGGCTTCATTATTGAACAACTGGGTTATCGTGAAATCTGTGCACGGTAGGTGCCACGCCATCTTACAGACGAGAGCAAACTAAACCTTCCTTATTCCCCCGATCTTGAGCCTTGCAGTTTTTATTTTCTTCGTCAACTGAAGAGACACGACTAGGGTAATCATTACCCCTCGGACAATGAAGTGAAGGCAAAAATTCAATAACCACATGCTGTGTTACTTGACATAGCACTAGAACACGTATCCATGCTTCCACTTCTCAAAATACACTGGATGAATGGAACGACCTCAAACCTGCTCATGCGTATTTATGGGGAATGTCACTTCCAGAGGCCACCATGAGTGCTTCTGTAGATCATTTTGTTTGTGGTCTAGAAGCATGTGTGCATTATTTTTCAGCCTACCCTCGTATAAGAGTAGCTTCTCCAAATTTCTCGGCCTTTTACTGGTATGCATTCATCTAACGCTCGAGGTACCATTCCCATTTACCACCCTCGACTTATTTTCTCCGTTGGATGGTTTCTCGGGGATGGGAAGGTGGAATATAGGAGAAAAAACGTTAGGAATGTTTTCCTCGGAGTTTATCTGGTTATAAAATATATTTGGAGAGTTCATACATGAGTGTTTTCTTTCATTTTTGAGAGTTTTTCTTACTCTCTGGAAGCTTTGATCCCCCTACAGGGTGAATTCGCCGTGAATATTTCCCATATTAGTTACGGTTTCAACTTATGAACTAATGTACATGGTATAAGAAGCGCATAAAGTGCACCACTAAATACAAAAAAATATGTTTCCAATTTTCCACTCAATAATTTTTTATCAAAGACATTTTCAATTCTTTATTTTCAGGATTGACGGCGTAGTAATTTCAAAATGACTTTTCTTTCTTGAAAACGATGTCACCAAATAATTAATTGGGGGAATGTTAAATATCTAGTTCCGTCGGAATTATCTGGAATTCACGAAGAATTTAGCATGCATTCGCTTGTATTTTGCATGACCCTATAAATACTACTTCCTCGTAATATTGATTGTAACGTGGATAGAGCTAGATGGGTAAGTTTTATTCCGGTGGGATTGATCCATTTTAGGATCTGGAAATGTTGAAACATGGGGTAAGTTTTTGATCTCCATTCATAAAATCTCTTATCCATCCAAGCCATAAGCCATTACTTATACAGCCTACAGAAGCCATGTCTATGGCAAATCTCACTGCAGTGCCTGAATGTATAAAGTGAAACTTTATCCTTTTTGAAACTGCTGCTGAAAATAACTTTGTCATAATCAATCTCTCACGTGTTAATTGTAAACTCAGCTATTCTGATGCCATGGAAAGGAAAATAATTGAATACAGTCCTACTGAATATATCCCTACTATTGCTTTTTTATGATAAAGTCGATCAAATTGTTTTTTTATTAAACCCTTTTACAAGGTACTTACGGCTGGTATTTTTTCTGTTCCCAGACTAAAACGTTATCTGCAACCTAGTTTTGGTCCGGGACCCAAATTTAAATGCGCTATCGATAATGAAACCATTATTTGCGCGTGGATTCAAAGCAGTGGGTATGAGTTGGAAAATACGCAGTCATAAATTTGTGGAGGGAAAATCAACCAAACATAATGAGCAAATTTTTTCCCAGCTAAATTCGCTGCATTGATTGAAGCAATAAAAACGTTGTCGATCAACAGTGTCGTTTAAGTGAACTCCCTTAGGGAAGTTTTTCTGAGGATTATAAATTTTAGGAAAGAGATAGATGCCCAAGATAAAAATGGAAAAAAGTTGAATTCACCGAATGTGCTCTTTTTACGTGAATGGATACTGCCGTCCAATCGGGATCAAATTGAAACCCGTGTTATTCAAATCCAGGGTGCTGTGTCAAAAGGTCAGAGATTTGGTCAACAGGTCAACAAATAATGCTAGGATGAACGATGGATATAAACAGCAGTTATTTGTGTTGGTTAAAAAATAATCATTCGAATCGCTGTTAGTGCGAGTCCAGCAGTAAAGTTTTGCTTCGCATTAGTTAAACAACGTCATCAAAGCTAATTTTCCCATTAAAGGTAAGTGCTGTTCCGTCCATAAGGACTAATAATTATGGTTTTATGTAAAGCCAGTAATTCATAATGTTTGTCCTATATTGTTTCCTTAAATACTTACATCAGCTCGCCTCCGATCCGTCAAAAAATCCCCATTTCCACACCTCATCTTCCCCGCTTGTCTTCTGCAACTTAATGATCCCAATCTAGCTCAACATTTCCTCCGCCAAATTTCCTTTGTTTTTAAAATTTCGCCTTGCAACTTCCGCACTTCTCCAATCACATTTAAAAAATCTAAATGTATTCCTATCCTTCCAAGTTATTTCTTCCATTCACGAATCTCACAGAGCTCTAAATCATGCCCTCTTGCCTCAAAGACCAAGTACTCATGTCATTAGGATCCATATTTTAACTCTTTTCTAATCATTCGTTGTTCTCAGTTTAGCACGCGAGCGCGAATTCGAACATGGTTCGTAAGGAGTTGGCGCCAGAGGTCTACTCATGCACCTTAGCCGTCTTTCGTAGAGAAACCAAACACTCGGCTCCTCTCGAATTCGAATCATAAAACTGGTCTGGTCAGTTGAGGGTGAAATAATATTTCTTTAGCCCCTATTCACTCGTTATGAATCATATTAATCCATGCAATAAACTAAATTGTATTCATGAGAAAGGCAATTTAAGGGTCTGTTGCGGTGAAATTGGCTTTGGTTCAATTTTTGGGTGCGTGTAAGTGCGCTGATTCAACTCCAGTTTACTCCAAAGAAGGCCACTTTTTCATTTTTCTTATATATTATTAAGAGACATTTTGTGAAGAAGTATGTTTGCTCCGCAAATTACTCGTGAAGGCGAAATATTTCCAAAGTTTTCTCTTTATCCAAAGAATTTTTGTGAATATTACCCATTATTTGAAAAAAACTATACTTCAAGGAATTGCACAATGACAGCAAAACCGATATCTAACCGCCAAAGGGAAATATAAATCGTACATATACCAAGTATGAGAGAAAATGTCCTCTTTCTGAACTATATATTACATTTCATGAAAGCATAAACAATATACTGGCCGTTTATTTTCGTAATAAACTTCACCATCATAAAATAATACAAAAAATTATATAATCGTACCATAACAAGAATGATATCATGCGACGAATGAAACATAGCTGACCAATACAGCCTGGATAATATCGTTGGAACCGAATCGTTTGGAAAATAATTACCAAGGTAAATATTTAATGTAAAAAACACTGAATCTAATTATCAGATGAACTGATTCCTCTCTGGATTCACACCCATTTTATTCACACCAAACCTTTCTGCCGATGTACTCAGTGTCGTGAAGTTTTGTCTACGAAAGAACAAATGGGTTCAATTCAAAATCAAATCAAAAACCAAACGACCCCTTCAAAAGTTTCCCTTGTGCGAGAAAGGCTTGGAAATATTTTTCAACCATTCCTACTTTAAAATGTAAGTAAACACATGGTTTCAATTGCTTCGAGATGCGGGAAACAATGTAAACTTGGAATAAAAAGCTTTAGAACGGAGACGAAAGGAATGTTACCAAGCCTTCGCAAATATCACATTGTAAGGACCCTCCGGCGCCCTCCTACCGCCCCCTCGTCTTTTGTCGCCCTAATAGACTAGAGCACTGCCCCACGAGAACTCCGGGTACCACTGGCTTAAACCAATGAATGCCAACGACCATCCACACCTCGTGGACCATTGGTCTCATGATTTCGAATCCCGCGCTTCACTAACAGTTTTAAAAAAAGATTAAAACATCCATAAAATAATGTATCACCAAAGCTCCATTCATTAATATTGAATAGTAAATTCCTGGTTTAATTAAAGAAAAATATTAATGTGACATCTGCCCCACGGGAACTTCGGGAACCACTGGCTTAAACCAATGAATGCCAACGACCATCCACACCTCGTGGACCACTGGTCTCATGATTTCGCTTCCCGCGCTTCACTAACAGTTTTAAAAAAAGATTAAAACATCCATAAAATAATGTATCACCAAAGCTCCATTCATTAATATTGAATAGTAAATTCCTGGTTTAATTAAAGAAAAATATTAATGTGACATTCGTAGCTGCTTGTTTTTAATGTTTCCGCGGGCAACCAAAACTTTCTCACGGACCAACAGTGGTCCACTGGCAACCGAGTGGCGACAGCTGGACTGAAAACTTATTTATTTGTGACTCGAGCAAAACAATTAACATCTTCATATCGACATTTACCTTTTCCTTTTATCATCCTTCTTGCAAGCCGTAGAATGAGATCATTCAACTTCTGAACCACGGAAATATCCGAATAAAGATTCCTAGCCATTTTTCTCGTGGCTGTCCTGTAACCTGAGGGCGTCAAATGGGTGGGTTGGCTTCAAGATATGCGTAGTTTTTTAACTGAACAAGAAGATAATTGACGATAGAAGAATTGTCAGGCTTAAGTAAAAAACGTGGTCCTTGATTTTTTCACGCGTTACCTCAGTGAGGCGGAGTAAAAACTCGACGTAATCTTTTTGAAACTCTTGGCTTGGCGAGTGGTTGTCTCCAAGCGATAGGGCGCTGACCACCCAGGGGAGGATTCATATTAGTGTAAATTGAGACCAAGTTTTCCAGTGAAGAACCACCTCCTTCTGTGACCGAATATTGCCGTAATATTTGAAGAAAAGCGACGTGGGAGACAATAAAAACCTATCGCATTATCAAACTGAGAAGTAGGAAGTTCACCGATTCTCTCCGTTCGTTTTTATTGAGCCAATATCCGACGAGATGAAACCGACTTCAGTAAAATACCCCCAAGGGTTGAACAGTCTCACATCCGGATCTCAAATGGGCGGGGACTATTCCTGGGAATACATTAATCAAACGTTTCAATCGAATTCGGAGTGGCGTTTGAGATGAAAGGGCAAGGAACTTTGGAGGGCGTAGAAATTGGCAGATAGCCTAATACTCCCTAAAGGTTATTCAAATTGTTCTCTAGATTGATGGCGAATTTCGATTGCTTTAAAGACGAGTACTGCATGAGTGGTGGAGTGTATGTACTGCCTGTAATAAGTGTATTCCTTCTCTAACGTAATGTACGTACTATTGGTTCACCGGTAGTGACGCATTCACGTTTTCCGAATCGGGGCAGTGAAAGTTACGTAAATGAAATTTCATGCCCTTTTCTGATTCGTTTTTACTTTTTAAGAGCCTTCCAAGAGGTGAATCTCATCTATGAAGTTCGACATGGAATACTGTTATGAATATTTAATGCGTGCATGCATTTCCAATAAGGAAAATTCTCCCTCCAATGCTTACGGTCCTCGTTCAATATCCACGTTCATGAAAATTTCCGTCACTTCCGCGCAAAATGATAGCATTTTCCTCCGCCCCCTATATAAGTTTGTCGCGGAAAAAAGTGTTTCGAATCGTGGTATCATAATGGCTCACGGGTCATAATTTGTTAATGTCCCACGCGAGGAAGTAGTATTTACTGCCTTCAGGCCTTTCAGTGGCCACAGTCATCAAATATTTAACTCACCTCACTCACACTCACACACACAGTCATTAAAGGAAAAGGCTTCTTCACTAAACTTTAATTCCTCAATTTCCTTCCGTGTTTACTTCTTTCCCCTTTTTTATGTCCCTTCATTTGTATGGTATGGTTCATCCTCAAATAATAAAATAATCCCTTTCATTTGATTTTTTTTAAAGAACCTTTTTATCTTATATTTGGAATATTTTTTGTGTGCAAAATTAATTTCATTCATTTAAAAAAACAATCAATATATTCTGGAACAAGTAACTTTTCACTATCTCTTGGCGCAAGATTGCTTTTTTGCATATTTTTTATGTGATGTTGGCTCTTTAAATTTAGGATGATTAAAGTGTAATAAGGAACTAAAAGAATTCATTTTCCACGAGAGATTCTAATGAAAATGGAATTTTTACTTTTTCAAAAACCTCATTTCGGCTCTTAAGTGTCATAAATAGATG
Source organism: Hetaerina americana (assembly GCF_022747635.1). NCBI lineage: Eukaryota > Metazoa > Arthropoda > Insecta > Odonata > Calopterygidae > Hetaerina > Hetaerina americana. Next base: position 2,565,398 of record NW_027287052.1, on the reverse strand, counting down.
TTTCCCTAGATTTATTACCTTGTGAAGTTTGTTCCAGACTTGCCCCCTAATCATCGTCTTGAAATAGCTTTTCATCCTCATGAGAATTAACCCTCATGCTCGGTCCAATGAAGTTTCATGAAGCAAATACGCTTTTACCGTAGTAGTGAATACTCCTTTCAACCCCATGAGAGCTAACTGCAATACGTAAATGAACTAATGAAATCACTGAATATTTTACAAAACTTTCATGGATATTATTTCATGAATTTTCACTAATACTAATATATAAATAAACTAATATATAAATACTACCATATTAAAGTTTTGATTTACTCTGCACCTATTTCTGCAGATATTAGAAAGCATGTAAATTGAATGTTGGCGGTATGAAATAATTGTTTCATTATATATTTTATAGTATAGGAGGTAAATTATGTGTAAAATTCACGTAGAATTTCCCTGTGCAAAAGCACGCCTTTTTTGTCCGCGCAATTCATTTGGATCCCATATACTAGCAGAATATTCTAAATGAGGCCTAACGAGCGAGGGATTGCATTTTTCCTTGATATTTTCATCACATTTACCCAGTACTCTTCCAATAAATCCTGATATTTGATCTTGAACCGTAAACCAATTTTGGAAACATGAATGACTCATCTAAAGGAATAACAAGTTCCCAAACCCGACAACAATAGTCGGAGGGACAAAAGAGGGTTTTTGGTGCGTTCAGGCGCTGCACTCGTGCTAATTTACGACTGGGTATCAGCACTTAGCATAGGCAAATGCGCCGTTTTGAAATTTTGGAACAAAGGAAGTGGCGAGCAGGATATAAATTATGAAATAGAGGGTTAAGTGCTGAGTACGGCCGATCAAGTTACATATTTGAGGATAGTTATAGCACCACGCCTTTCATTGGGAGAATATATCGGAACAATACGAAGTCTATGCAATAATTATGCAAACTGGAGCCATCTGGCGGCCATGACGCGGACTATAGTCCCGCCCACTAACGGCGCTATTTGCCTGAGAGCCAATGAGCTGTCTGTGCTAGGCGGATCGTCGAGCTGTGAGCATGGTGCCAATTATGGTAGTTTCTGTTGTCTTTCTTTTACTGTTCGTTGAAAATGGAAATTAACGGAATCACGGAGCAATTGATCAAGATCAAATTTTTGGTGAAGTGAGGTAAAAGTTATTAAGAAATTACTGAAATGTTGAGAGCTGTTTACGGTGAATATGCTCTGAAGAAACATCCATTTTCAAGTGGATTAAATCAAACCAAAAATCAAGGAAACACCGATCTAAAATCAAAGCCATGCTCCAAAGGTTTTCTTTAATGTCGAAGGTGTTGTTCATCATGAATTTCTTCCTGAAGGACAAACAGTAAATGTTGAGTTCTAACTTACAGTTCTCAAGCGTTTGAGAGATCGCGTGCGTCGTGAGCGACCAAATTTGACTCAAGGCGATGGATGGATCCTTCGTCATAACAATGCACCTGCACATTCAGCGTTGAATGTTCGCAAGTTTCTGGCAACAAATTCAATAACCATCCTTGATCATTGTCCTTATATGCCAGATCTCCCCTCCTGCGACTGTTTCCTTTCCCAAAATGCAAAAATGTGACCACCATGTACCACACAGTGGACACCACTGGATAGATATGGACTCCATAACGCAAAAAAAGACGAGTAAACTAAAAAGCTTGACTGCCAAGTACTACCAATGGTGCTTCTAACAGTAGAAAAGAAGATTTCCCTCTAATCAACCTTATATTTTACATAATTTATGAATATGAAATCGTTTGAAGATTTCGCTCCTATAAAAGGGAACTACACTTTCAACTTGGTTTTCACGCTACATATATTGTATTTATTGATAAACTGATTTTGTGCTTATTACTATAACTTAAGCTTCTTATTAATCTGCGGAATAGCTTCCTTTTCCGACTCTCCCATCCTCCTTAGTAATTATATCCCTCCCACCTGATTATACTGGTGGTGCAGCAGTTGACCAAAGGGAAGGTCATAATTTCGATTCCCACGCGTACTTTACGTGGTACTTAAACTTACGTCTGAAGTACGTTCATGAGTTGCAATTAAGGTGTGTAAACTTGCCCCCGCCATCGGAGCAGCTAAATGTAAAGCCTAGTTTTGGCGTTGTAGGTGCAATGCTAATTAACACTCAATTATGCCACTTCAGAGATTTTATTTACCCTCGAATTGCATGGTTATTTTTTTATTTCTATTCCTTGACTAGCATCGAGGAGGTTGGAAAGGATTTATTCAAGGATTTATTGCAAGAATATTTCCTTAACTGGAATGAAAAGCCTTTATTCCGGCTTTCACCTTTTGTTGAGTCAGCCGATTGTAGAAGTTCAAGTTTTAATTAAAGTCTTCTTAGACATTTATATGATTTTGTCCTGAACTTTCAACGCGGCTCTTGACTCATTCGAAAATTTTTTAATTCATTCCGCGCTCCATTCATAAAATCAGATAGTTTCTTTCGATTAAAAGAAAAACTTAATGATTATTAGCAGATATTCTTCCTTTCTATCAGCTATAAAGCGATAAATTTCCAAATTTTAATTACCACGTTAATTAACTTCAAATCTTATCTAACCTTTATATGGATCGTGGCGCGCATTCCTTATTTCTGCGTTCGATCCTCACTTCAATCATGTACTTTAGGATCGACTTTTATTCAAGCCTCTTACCTTGTGACAAACTGTTGATTCTCATTCCCGCCAATGTTTGGTTTTGAAGAAACTTGTTCAAAAAGGAATATTTCTTATGACGACCTTTTCGGATTATATTTTATCTATTTGCCATCGATACAGAAATAGAAGGAATTTCATTTATTTAATTGCCCGGCTGAATTCCATTGCAATCTGAATGGGCTGTGAGAATGGCTGCTTGAAAGAGTTTTTTGGATTTTAGATGAGAACGTTCAAAAGCATGTCTTCCAGAGGTAAATACACTACGGCCACTCAATGAACTCCTACACTATTCAAGAGAGAAGCGGTAATGCTGATTCACAAGTTAGGACATGTAAAATCCAAGGGAAAGTATGAGATGCTCTTGAAGCTCAAAACTCTCGGTATTTTTCGAAGCACAAAACAATGAAATAATTTTCTTTATCTTTGAACGTTTTCTAGTTCCCTCCTGTAACATTCTCGGATGACCTGTGCAAAATATTTTTTTGATATCATTATCATTCTGCCAATTCCGTTTATTCATTATCACTGTTATGTACGTAACTATATTTTAACAAATATTAAAATTCATTCTTCATTAATGCCATGATTGTCCTTTAGTGAATAAAGCTTTGTAAATATTGCAAGTTACAAAATTATAAATATTGAGCAAAAAAAATTCCATCTTAGGAAATATCTCATATCATAATCGAAAAATATTTGAGTAGCTTTATTATTCTTGTAAATTTGAAAAATAGATTTGATAATAATAGTTATCATTATGACCAAAGTAATGGAATTGAAAAGGTTTTATTGTAGTTTAGTCTATTATTTCATGCATTATGTGATTTACTTTACGTTAAATATTATTATTATCCTTTGATCCTTGAGCTTAATTCAGGGCTTTGGTGCAGAGTAAATATGCTAGTTAAATATACCGGTGAAAATTTCTTTTCCACGATTTAAACCAAAGCTTCCACGAAGAGAAGTTTTCGAATACTGCTCAAATTCATTCCCTACCGGCGACTTCCTTCTTTAGGAGGATTCCCTACGAGGACGTGCGATTGAATAACTGCCTCAAATTACTTTAACAAGAGTTAGACTTTAGAGGAGTTGGAAACTAATGAAAGAGGTCAAACTACATTTTCTCCCGAGCAAAATACTCGAAACTAGCAGGAGTCATGAATCTATGATTCCAATGAAAATAAAAATAAGCACTAAAGTATTTATTTAAGGGTTATTTTTGAATTCTTTTCCTTTGACCATAAAAAATATATTCGTAAGAATATATTTTTAAATAAGAGTCGATAAGCTGCTGGTCGATAAGTATTTTAGAAACCCGTCTTGCGCACTACATGACACACGAGTTCTGTCCAATAAATACGCGAACTGAGGCAATAAAAACTTTATTTTGCAAACTTTAGTCTACATCGATTTTGTCCCCTTCAAAGTACTCTCCATTCGTTGCTATGCCCCTATTCCATCTTCTTTTCGACTGTTTAAAGCACCCTTGGAAGTCCTCCCCGGCAGTTGGGCTTTTTAGTTTTCTCGTCGCTTCTTGCTTTATTGTGTCCACGTCTTCCTTGTGATGTCCCCTCATCACATTTTTGCATTTCGGGAATAGAAAAAAGTCGTAAGGGGCTAGATCATGCGAAAAAGGAGGATGATCAAGGATGGTGATTGAATTTTTTGCCAGAAATTGGCGAACTATCAATGCTGAATGTGCAGGTGCATTGTCATAGTGAAGGATCCATCCATCGCCTTGAGTCAAATTTGGTCGCACACGACGCACGCGATCTCTCAAACGCTTGAGAACCGTAAGGTAGAACTCAGCGTTTACGGATAGACAATGGACCGCATACGATCAATGTTATCGTCAGCACAGTTGGTTGAAGGTCGTCCCGGCCTTGCATCATCCGTGGCCTCTTGTCGGCCATCTTTAAAACGCTTAATCCACTTGAAAACGGATGTTTTCTTCAGAGCATTATCACCGTAAACAGCTGTCAATATTTCAGTAATTTCTTAATAACTTTTACCACACTTCACCAAAAAACTGTATGTTGATTCGTTGCTCTGTTATTTCGTCTATTTCCATTTGCGAAAATCTGTAAATACAAGGGCAACAGAAACTAACATAACTGGAACCATACGCACAGCTCGACGATCCGCCAAGCACAGGCGGCTCATTGGGTCTCAGGTAACTAGCGCCGCTGGTGGGCGGGGTGGGTCATGGCCGCCAAATTGCACCAGTTCGCGTGTTTATCGTACGTACTACATATCCGGGCTTTTCCGTAACAACAGTGATGGTGTGTCCAACGAGGGGAAATTCATCAGCTCGAGCACTTCTCGTCCGCCAGTCGCCGTTCAGATCTCGGTTCTTGGTCCACTTGTTGAAGGGTTTCATCGCCCTGGATACTGGGCCTGCCCCTCCCCTCTTCATCATTCACATTTTTGCGGTTATTTCTTAAGTTCTGACACCATTGCCTTACCTTAAATTCACTAATTACCGCAGATCCATAAACTAGGCACAACTCCGGATGAGTTTGGGCAGTTGGCAAACATTTTTGCAAACACAAAAGTCAAATACATGCAGCGGACGTCCGATCACTGTCACAGACTGCAACAACAACGCTCGTCCACATGCCTCGCGCGCAACTGGAGAAGCTCTGCGAAACCTGAAATTTGAACCGATTCCACGCCCTCCTTAGTACCCAAATCTTACGCCATGTGATATTTATTTTTTCCCTTAACTCAAGAGACACGTCAAAGGTAATCATTACACCTCGGACGATTAAGTGAAGGCAGCTGTGAAGTCCTGGATTCGAGAAAAGTCGGAAGAGTTTTTCAAAGACGGAATGAAAAAAACTTGTTACACGTTGGGAGAAATATGTTAGCCTAAACGGTGACTATGTTGAAAAATAGATGTATATGATTTTGAATCTTAAGATTTGTGCTTTAATTTTTATTTTTGCCCGATCTAGCTATTTGTTTTTTTTTGTGGTCTACAAGCATGTGAGCATTACTTTTCAGCCTACCCTCGTACTTTTTGTATCTCATGCGAGTGTGTAGCTTGTCGAGGACTTGGTGGGTGGGGGACGTGTCTTCCGCTTCAATTTATTATTTAATCTGTCTCTATTTCCCAATGGTTGAAATATCCAATCTCCCCCCCACCTGGCCTATTCAAAGAAGACTCCTTTGTCTTCAAGGGATTCTGCATGCTATTTTGGGTGTGTTTACATGTGCCTCCTCGCCATGGGAATAAAAACCCATTCCATTAGGAGGACGTTATGTCTCAACCGAGCGGTCGGAAAAATATCACAAAATGTTCTCAGAATATTCATCGACTCGTCTTGAGGCGGCATCCCCCCCCCCCCGTGACGAGCCTCCCCCCTCCTCCTTGCCTCCTCCTGTCGAGTTTGTTTTGTTCCCACATTCCTCCCCTTCATTGTTTTCCCTCTCGTTTCCTTCCGGTGCTCTCTTTTTTTCCATTCCTTTCTCCCTTATTCATTCGTCATTTTCCTCCGTCCCTCATCTCCCCCTCCCCCATCAACCCTCTACCCTCTCTCCCTCCCCCCGCCCTTGGGCTCAACCCAGGAAGGTCCCCCCCCTCCGCTTCCTAGGTCGCCGACGACCCCAATCCCTTTCGAGTGCAATTGAAATCGGCGACCTCTTATTTAATTAAGAGTGCTCTTCGTGCTTTCTCCCCTCATCCTCCTCCCGATGCCAGTTTGAAACCTATGCTCTTTGGAGAGGGAAAATTATACGTATGAGTCTCGAACAGAGTTGATTAGACGCCTCTCGATTCGCGACAACGTGAGAAGTGCTCGATGCTTATATTATGGAAGGGTGCACAAATTGCTTTCCTCACGGCTTATGAATATTCGTGACTTTCCTCCCCCGCTTTCATGCTCTCCTCCTTCACTTCCTCATTTAAATCCAATCATATTAGCTTGGTACGAGTATCTTTATCATTGTAATCTACATCTACATAATACCCCGCTAGCCGTTGCAAAAACGTTTTGCAGGGCGTGGTAGTTCACCAGCCATTCTACAAGTATTGTTTGTACATGTCACTGGTGATGACCTAACACCCCCCGCAACACGCCCTTGCGGCGGCTTGCGGGGTATTATGCTGATGTACAAGATGTAGATGTATTCTCTTCATTTCCTCATGCACCTGGCACCCCGCGATCCACCAAAAACCATGTGTAAAGGAGGCGACCGAATGCCAACCAAGCTACATACCTACATATATTACGAGCATTACATGGTTAGCAGCTATTCCTACATGGAGCGTTCCAATAGTAATGCAATTGAATTTCCCGCGCCGCGCTCCTTTTGGTAGCAGTAGAATCAAACCACTTGCAGTGGGTGGATGGGAGGGATGTTACACTACTACACCTTGTAGGTGTTTTTTCAGGTCTACAACTTGAGAAACCGCCGGCAGTACTGGGAATGGACTCTCCCTCCCCCGATCAGTGAATTCCCTGCGACATGTGATTGAGCTCGAGGCGAGTTAAAGCCTTGCATCTACAACCAGCCTTCTGGTGAATCAGCGTCACTCAATAATTAAACATTTTAGAAAAATTATAATAGCAACGAATTAGATAAAATATAGTGTAATACATCTGGTAAACGCTTTGGTGAACCGATCGAAATTGAGCCCCGGGTAAATTCACCCAGGAACTAGAAAGCTAGAATTTTAGTTCTAACTTTCTGTTCACGTATCTTTTGGATCACTTCATTGGCTCTCTCATCGCCTACTTAGAATCAGTACTTGGGGCATAATTTCAGCAGCTTGGATACACCTTTCAAGTTTTGCTGTAATGAGTGCTTCCTGTAGCAGGGAAATCGATCGGCGAGTCTTCAATTAGATCAAGGATATGAATATTGATCAAGAACCACTTTCTCTCTTTGTGATTACAAGCACCTGACGAGTGCCTTATGAGATAGGTGCGAGTGGATGGTGATTGTTTTGGTGGGGAATGAATCGTGGGTTCCCTTCCTTTCCAGGACACCAACACTTGCTCGATAATGTCTTCCTCATTTATATCCAATGAAACTTCATCGAGTGTACAGAAATTTGATGCTCATTTTATTTCTTCTCTATCTGTAGCATAAAATTCAAACCAATTAAAAAAATGTTAAAATAGACTTAATTTTTCCAGTTTAACCAGACAAGGGAGAGGATAATCAAATCTCTGGCTGCATTTGAGAGATGTTAATCAATGAAATTACTATTTACCTCGATTTTAAATGAGGATCAAGATGGTTCGGTGGCTACCTTTTCCCACCGTGAGGGCCCAGGTTCGAATCTCGGAGGCGATGGATATTTTTCAGTGGTATCCCGATACCTACTTGGGGTGCTTTGTGGAGAGCACTTTGAGTGTGAGTTTGACGTCCGCCGGATGGGAAGTTTAACTGCGGACCCCTTGCCGCCTTTCGACAAGAGTAGACTCATGCCGATGTTTCTCTCCCACCCTTTCGTCCCATCCATCCCTAATGGCGCAAATCACCTTAGTTGTCAGTCGCCTCCCCTAAAAACTACTACTCGATTGTAAAATAAAAATAGAAGGGGACCAATAAACTCTGGTAAATAGAACGGGCACCTCGTGAAATTATTTGGCTCGTCCCTTGGCTTGAAATTGTTTTCGAAATGAATATACCCTCGTATGTCTATATGTATATATATATATATATATATATATATATATATATATATATATATATATATATATATATATATATACATGAATCGTTTTAAAAAGTTCGCAAAACCAGTGGAAATAATTGGCGATCAATTTCAAACCATTAGTTATATTTCATCAGTTGCATTTCATTAACTACATTTTGACAATTGAAATAAATTAAATTCATCATAAACATTGGGCACCTTTATTAGTGCTTCATAATAAAATGCTTGAAATGATCATGCCTAGTGTAAAATTAAAACACAACGGAGTAGTTCACGATTATTAGATCAGCATTTATGAGTTTATAGAACAAGCTCTTTTTAGCGAATCTGGAAATTTATTATCTAGGTGTGAGTGAGAAGGATAAGATCTCGTCATTTTTTCAAATGTAATTTTGTTCTAGTTTTTTAATGTGGTGACATCGCTATAATTTTACCTGCGATGTGATCGCTGAACGACGGAAGAATGGTTGAAGTCACCAACAAAGAACGTTTAATTGCGAATAATTTATCGCCTGAAGAAAGAACACGTAAAAAAATAGTGGGAGGAGCATCCACAACTGGCACACAGAGGGAGAAAAATCTTGCCGAAAGGGAACAAAAGATGATTGGACGGGTAAAAAACTAACATGGGAATTACGAATGTGGAATAGGCAATAAAAGGGGGCAAGATTTGGGATGACTATGGGGTGGAGTGTAGTGATGAACCAATGCTGAGATGGGTTTTATTCTTATAGTTGGATGATCCACGAGGTCTTCTGATGTTTTTTGCTACGTCTCTGGGATAGGGTCAACTGAAATTTTGCGTATATTCAGCTGGAAGTCAAACCCATGGGTAATGTGAGAGGGTTCAGGCTTCAACCAAGAAATGGGTAAATTTTAATTTTTTTATATATAAAGAGTGATAGTGAAAACCTATAATATAAATATCAATAAATAAATATATATTATATACATACATGTATTATATATATATATATACTATATATATATATATATATATATATATATATATATATATATATATATATATATAACGTTTGACTACTCAGTAGTCAAACGTTCAACCCCTGGACTACCGCGACCCTAAATACACACACACACACACACACACACATATATATATATATATATATATACAAACACAGATGTAGATTTTTAGAATATAGAGACACAAAGAAAGGACACTCACAATTTGTTATTTTACGTTTCGACAGCACGGCTGTCGTCTTCAGAATGGCGTTCTCAGGGAAGATCGGAGAGGATGTGCGGGGGAGAGGTGGGGGAAGGAGAGGTAAAGGGACCAATAGGAAATGAACAAGGGGGTGGGGGGGATATGTAGGCAGCCAATTGATGCATTCAGTGGGCTTGGTTCAGCCCGGGCGGTTTGAATGATTGGGCCACCCAGATATGCGCCATCTCGCGGGTTCTCACCTCTATTATACTCGCAGATTTGGGAAGGATTTCAATCACCGAAACAGAGAAGCAGTCGTCAAAAGATTGGTTGTGGGAAGCGGTGTGAGTAGGGATGGGATAATTAAGAAAGGTGGGAGATTTGGTGGAATATCGGTGGTTATTCATGCGGAGGGAAAGTGCGGTCGTGCATTCGCCCACGTAGAAGGCAGGGCAGAAGTTACAGGAGAGGCGATATATAATATTTTTTGAGGTACAGGTGGCGAGTGGTTGGGAGTTGGTACTGAGTGAGGGGGAGGGTCTTAAAAGATGACAGCATTTGCAGCGTGGGCGGTTGCATGGTGCGGATAGGGGCGGGGGAGAGACGGGGGTGCTTGAAGTTGGATTTGTGGACTTAAAGATGTCTCGCAGGTTCGACGGGCGTTTAAATGAAACAGAGGGACAGTGTGGGAATAAAAGTGATGTGGACTGGGTGTTATTGATAATTGGGAAGAGGTCACGGATTAGATGTTTAATTTTGTGTGTTCCGGGGAAGAAAGTGGTGATAAGATTAGGGCATTTTGGGCGGTTTGGTTTGGGGAGGGGAGTGTATTGTTTTGACGGTTTGAGGATTTTACTGTTTAGCAGTTTTTCAGGGTACCCACATTTTCTGAGGGATTCATGCAGCTGGTCCAAGTATTTCTGTTGGGAGGGGGTGTTTTTGCAGAGACGGAAGCCGCGGATAGAGAGTGAGAATGGGATGAAGCGCTTTGTGTGAGGAGGATGGCAGCTGTCGAAATGAAGATATTGTTGCTTATTGGTTGGTTTAATGTGGACTGAAGTGTGAAACGTATTGTTTTGGAGGTGAATATCGATATCTAGGAAGGTAATATTCGAGTCGGATAAAGAAGAAGTGAATGATACTGAGGAGGAGGAGTTGAGAGAGGAAATGAAAGAGGATAAAGTTTCGCGTCCGTGGGACCAAAGGAGGAAAATATCATCGATATAGCGGGCCCAGAAAAGTGGTTTTAGGGTTTGTTGTTGCAGAAAGTCGTGTTCTAGTTTACCCATAAAAAGATGGGCGTATGCAGGAGCCATACGCGTGCCCATTGCAGTGCCTTTTATTTGTAAATATATTTTGTCATTGAATTGAAAAGCATTTTTGGTAAGAACGATTTGGCTTAATTCAAGGAGGAAATCTGTGGATGGGGTGTGTGGTGTGGATCGTAGGGAGAGGTATATATATATATATATAGCATATATATATATATATATATATATATATATATACATATATTGATATTGGGTCGCGGTAATCCAAGGGTGGAGCGATGGACTATTAACCGGAGGGCCCGAGTTCCATTCCCGGGCTTTCAGCTACACCCAAGCAATGTGATTTCTTGGATTCCAGATCATCCTGGGAAACCATAACTGGCACAGGGAAAGGGACTGGCTTGATGTGTGAACTTCACACGCCGTCGGGCTTAGTACTGGGTGAACTCTAACATCACCTACTAAACCGACCTCAGGATTGGTTATTGTGTTTATGACTTACACATATATATTAATCACTTCGACGGCACATTAGAGCGCAAAATATGAATAAAATTCACGTAAAAGGACACTTAAATTTAAGAAAGTCATGCTTTTGATCTTCTTCAGCTAAGAAGCAGTCTTCAGGCAAGAAGCAGTCTTCAGGTAAGTAGCAGTTTTATCTGATTTGAAGAAGGCCGAAAGCTTAATCTTTCAAAAATGTGAGTAGCCCCTAATGTGTTTTCGATTCTAATGTTTGTGTTCTTTTGTCGTCCAAGGGTCATATTGCCTTCGTTAGAGTATATACACAACTATATATTTTTATTAGGTAATCTAAAGGTTTAGGTAGGTTTTGGATAGACACCATTTCCAAAGAAATATCTACTGACAAAATAAAATATGGCACCGTACTCTATTACAACTCCCTCTTCATTTCGGTGCACTTTCTTCCTCCCTTCATCCCATCCAACACTCTTATTCTATTCCTGAACTTTCCTCGTTTGCCTAACATTCTTCCCTCAATTACAGTCTTCAATATCCCACGGAAGATCAATCCACTACCTTTAATCCATTTCTACTGCCTCCTTAGGATTTCTCCCAAAAAACCCTTCTCTTTGCACACGTTACCAAGTACTTCCTATATGTTTTCCTTTGGGTCCATTTTACCTTCTCCATCATTCTCCACACCCATATTTCAAGAGCCTCCAATCTACTACTTTAATCCTGCTTCAGTGACCACATTTCCGCGCCGCACATATAATCTCACTAATATTTTCTTCTTCTTCTGTCTTTTATCCTGCTGCTGTCGGTTTCCCTTGCATGGTTTTCGTGAGAATACGACCGCCGAAGCCTTGCCTCTCCTGCTGACGTTTCGACGGCACTGCCGACATCATCAGAATGCCGTTCTCGAGTGAAGCAATGAGAGGATACTTGTGGGGGAAAGGTGAAGAGAGTAGAGGTAAGGGACTAAAAAGAAATGGATAAGGCGGTGGGAGGGGATATTTAGGCGTCTATTGGATGGTTTCAGTGGGCTTGATTCAGCCCTGGAGATTTAAATGACTAGAACACCCAGATATTCGCCCTATCGTGGGTTCTCTCCTCTTTGCTACTTGCTGATGTGGTAAGGGTATCAATCACCAAAACAGAGAACAGTCATCGAAAGATTGGTTGGGGGAAGCAGTGTGAGTAAGGATAGGATAATTAAGAAAGATGACAGATTTGGTGGAATAGCGGTGGTTATTCATGCGGAGGGAAAGGGCGGTCGTCTCCCACGTAGAAGGCATGGCAGAAGTTTTAAGAGAGGCGATACATAATATTTTTTAGGTGCAGGTTGCGTCGGGTTGGCAATTGGTAGTAAGGGAGGCGGCGGGTCTTAGAAGATGGCAGCATTTACAGGGTGGCAGCTTTTGCATGGTGCGGACAAGGGCAGAGAAGAGACAGGAGTGGTCCCAGGTGGTGGTATTGCCGACTTAAAGATGTCCCACAAGTTCAACGGGCTTTTAAATAGCAAGACCACCTTCGGTTATTGTTTCCCAGGAAGATCTGATACCCGAAAAATCACATAGCTTGGGTAAAGCTGCAGGTACACAGAGAGGCACCATGGCCCTCCAGACAGTAGTCCAACGCTCCCTGGGCTACCGTGACTCACACACACACACAAACACCCACGCACACACACACGAACACACACATATATTTGCATATATATATATATATATATATATATATATATATATATATATATATATATATATATATACATCTGCAAATTTATACATATATAGTCAAAAACAAATATAATGTAATATCTTGCGGATATATACAGGAGTGTTAAACACGCATAAGGTAAAATGAAACAAATTCACAAGCAAATTTTCGGCTGTTACCCGCCTTCTATGCCAAAGATATATGCTATAACACACGCTCTTTTGCTACGAACCATGTTTCGAGGGAAATTCGAACACAGAAATGATATTCGTTGATCCCTGAGCAGATTTGCAAAGGATAACCACGGGAACGGAGACCTTTAACATTTGATGATTCTCCCTGAAAATTCGTAAAAATTCTCGGTACACGTACCTAACCACGTGCCTAGAGATCCCAACCCCTTCAAATGCGAAATGAAAACATCTCATGCGGGAATGTAAATCACGTGCCCTCTCCGCTCTTCCGCTTTTCCTCAGGTTATGACATCCTCCCGACGCCGCCGCACCAGAGCACGCCTCGACAACCCGCACGCATTCAATCCGGTGGAGACCCTCCCCGTGTTCCCTCCCGTCCCCCCATCTTTTTGTGATCACCGCATCCATGGCAGTGCGGGGGAAAGAATAATGCGTTCCCCCAGCCCCCACCCCCCGCATTCCTCGTTCTCCTCTCCGGTCCCCGACCGGCCTCCTCTCCCTCGAGTGCGGGGAAGAAAAAACCTCTTCGGATGAGGAGGGGGCTCCAGCCCCCTATCTTTCTCCCCACCATCGACTGCCATTCAGCGGGGGGGGGAAGAACGGGGGTCCCGGAGGAAAAAGACGCGATGACACGTGGACCAGGAGGTCGGAATCCTCCCTCCGCCTAAAGAGTTCGGAGGATGTGATTTTGGTGGTAAAGAGAGCAGGATTTTCGAAAAAAAAAGAAAAAGTAATAAAGGCTGGAAAGAAATAGGAAAGACCCACGGATGACACTAGGAGCTCAAGGTATGCGGGAACCCGTCGAAAATGCGCATAATAAAGAGCTTTTGCGAACATTCCGGATGTATCTTTTTTTTGTAATTCGCAAAAAATATTGACACGCATCTCGCCGAATATTAGGTCGTCTCAGTTTCTATGCTTCTATTATTTCCTCTCTGCGACCGAAATGAAGATGAAGTGTTTGTGCTCTGCGTTGCGTGAAGCACCTCGAGGTACCTGTTCGTATTCTTGAGATTGCGGAAAGGGTGTCGACTGTTTCCCCGAATAAATCATTACGACGTCCACAGAGGGTGCTGAGTTCCTTATGGATTTCATTTCGGTCCACCCCGTCGCATGATGTAGATTAAATGTCACCAGAAGTTTTCTCGTATGTGTTGCAGTCGCGTATTTGCTGAGAGGTGTACGTTGGAAAGAAATGCGTGTATTTTCTGTTAATACCCGAAAAAAATGAACTGATTGTAGTGTCTATGTCGTTTGCGAGACTTGTAGTATTGATGTCAAAGCAGTTCAATCCTCGTATGAGCGAGAATGTTTTTCTTCTCTATGTAATGCCATGTTTGTCAATTTTTCTGATTGAAATTGAAATCAATGGCAACTTATCTTTTGAAAAAATAAATTATCAGACAAATTATCAAATTAAAATGGTGAATATTGAGTAAATGTAAAGGAGTTGGCATTAAATATGAAGTTTGGTTGGCTGTAATTTATGCATTCGTGCTTATTCCTCGCAAATTTCCTTATTTTTCTTTGTACAACCACGTAAAAAAATAATTACAATAAGTTCAAACGTGCTGACAAAGTCATTCTTCCAAGTAATGTGATCAAAAACATTTTAACTACGAATACCTTGAAAAGCATAATGATCGATATTATTTATTTTTTTAGGGACCTTTACGATAGAAATTCGTTGATTCCCACCAAAAAGACAAGGGGGGCCATGGTATTCTACACGATTCGAAACTATCAGCAACTGGCCAATCCATGTTGTTTTGGGCTCTTAATCCTAAATCGATGATTGCATACCACAGGGGCGCACACCCCCCTCAATAAGAAAGTGAAATGATAGGTACAAAATCGGAAAGAAAGAAATTTCTTGAACATTTTCAAGTAAAAATTAAAAAATCCACCGGAAAAGTAATAAATTTGCTAATTTCGGTATATAATATAATGATATCGTAATCATTTCAATTTCCGTCATAATTCTTGTTTTTTATTTAAAATTATTTATTTTAGGATAATAACTAGGAGTATAAACAGAAAATATTTAAAATAAATATATTATGAAATATTCTAATTAAGCGAGTTAACCAAATTTATCGGGTCAAATCAACATATGCAGGCGGAGTAACTTGGTGATTTTTGATGATAGTTCTTGATGAAAATGGAACAAATAAAAATATTAATATGGCCGACAATTGAACATGCAATATACATATATATATTGTTTGCTTGTTCAATTTTGGGCCATATTAATATTTTTATTTGCTCCATTTCATCAAGAATATATATATAAATAAATAAATATATATATATATATATATATATATATATATATATATATATATATATATATATATAACGATTGTACGGAAAAACTCACACGAGCGGCACAATAATGGGCTGACACAATATAACACAAATAGAATAGAATAGCAACATTTAAAAGGACACTCACACGGATAATTGTTCGAGCTTTCGGCCCTCTCAGAGGCCTTCTTCAAGAGAGACTGCCTAGACTCTATTGACTGCCTAGACTCTCCTAGACTGAGAGACTCTATTCTATTTGTGTTATATATATATATCATTGAGGCAGTTGGTTTAAACCGGAGGGCCGTAGTGACACACCCAGTTTGCCACGGTATGCATTAACGAGTGGCGCCATAACGCTTCTCTCATGTTTTAATAAAAATCTGAAAAGCGAAATATCTCTTTGATTAAAAAAGATGTTGGTGCCATGGCAATAATGTTTTTATAGATAATATTCAGTATAAACTAATAAATATGGCTTATAAGTTAATTATAATCATGTAAAAAAGCAAATTATAGCTACGTGTGCATAACTGTCTAAAGGAATGGGAATGCCGAAATACCAAATAGCCTCTTTAGAGATTGCGCTCCTGGGGAAAAGGTTGAAAAATAGCTCGATAAAAACTATGGATTAGTTCATAGGATTTTTATGTAAATCTTATGTTTACTCTTCACCTTGCTAATGAGAATGTTAAAATGCATTGCACATTGAAAGCAAATTAAATTGTAAATTGTCGATGTAGTGAAAAGCGTCGTGTCTTCACAGAACGAAATGCGGAAAACTACGAAGTTCGTTATCTTCATGGGGACGAAGTTCGTTAGCCTACATCTTTATTGGGTGTTAGGCCGAAGGGCTTCGCGAAAATTCTGTTCTCCTCGTGAAATCGCACAACCCTCTCACCCACTCCTTTCCCTTTCCTTGGATGGGTATGCAAGGGGGGGGGGTACGCCTCCTCACACACACACACACGCCCCTACTTGTAGCCTGCCACTGATGCTGGTTAACGTCGCAATGTTGGCAGAAAGAGGACGATGCCGATCGCAATGCGCATCACGACGTCGACGACTTCGTCAGTATGACGGCGACGAAGTCCTCTGGTTCCCCTTGGAATTCCAGACGTGCGACCCCTTTAAAGGCTCCCAAGGGAACAACATCTTCCTACCACGCATAGGGAGCACTACTGACCATTAAAGAAATCCGATTGAGGCGTTTGCATGCTTTTATAAAAGATGGCCAAGAGCGACGCCGCAATGAGTATCGGCATAGAGCCGGAGAAATACGAGGTCTCCTTGAATAGGTGTGAGAGAAATGTTTGCCCGAAATTGCTCGAAGCAATTAACCGATACGATTCGCGATACTTAAAAGAATTCCGGGATAGCATGTTAAAATCAATTTAATGTTGTTAGAATGAATTTGATGATGTTAAAATGAATTTAATTGACTAATTGATTTTACTGATGGATGGTTCACGTTACATTGACAGATCGGATTACCATGTTAAATTAATATAAATAAAGACTCAAGCGCGGCTAGATTCAAATAATCTCTCGCCCCTTTGATCACTGCAAAGGCAAACCTAAGCACCTAAACGAGAAAGATCGAGGATCTTGTAATGTCAATCTGAATTCCCAATACATCACATTTACCCGAATTCAGAATATGACAGCCGTCAGCTGTTAGCGTTAACGTGACTTACGATAATAAAGGACAGTGGAAAGTTACTTTGTATTCTTAATTTCATTAAAATGAATTTCCACAAGGTTGAGCCAGGAACAATTGAATGACAGCTGTTATTGTAAAAGTCCCTGCCACACGCCACTCTCATGGCGGAATTTGGGGTATAACGTACAGTATGTGAATGCATGAAGTGATGTTCCTTTGAATTTACATCGATTAATGGCTCCCTTAAGAGAAAACGACCATGATTGTAGGTCTGGTAAAGACATTTCATGTCAAATCAGTCATAATTAAAGACTCAAGCAGGCTAAGGGTGTCGAAGTGAAATGAGCTGAGAACAAATTCAACATCAGGAAGAAAATACACAACATACATCTCCCTAAATCAAATGAAAACCGTAAAAGTATTTGAAATATTGAACCCATAGGAAAAAGCTATTTTTATGATTAAAATAGGGTAGTATTTATCAATAAAAAAATAAACCAGCTGCTTGTTGGGCCTGAGGAAAAGAGTAAAATGTCTATTCTAAGCCAAAAGTTTTTGTTGGATTAGTTAAATATGATTATTTCTTCCATTTCCACAATTCTTAACCCTAAAACTAGGCCAGTAGAATTACACTAATCATGCTTATAAAATAATAGGAACAGTCTTATTTACTGATAGTTTTCTATTCTTCATTTCATTCTCTAAATTTATATCTGTATTCATTCTCTTCATTCAAATCTCTATATTCATCTTTCTAATAAAAAAATGCATCGAAAGCATTTTTTGTCTTCCTTCCATCTCTTTCATGAGCGCTTGATCGAAACCGCTTCGAATCGAAACTTCTTATTGTCTGATAAATGCGGCCTAGCGCCTAACACCCCGTGTCATTCCCCAACGTTCTCGTAGGATATGATTTGGATAATTCGAACGCAGAAGTTAACTAAATTTCGAGACTTTAACCGCACTTGCGTAGAAGTTAACCTTAAATTTCTTGAAGAGTTAAGAAATTTGAATATTTCTATCGATTTATCAATAAAAGTATAATGTTTGCCACTCAAAATGCATTTCTTTATTTATATATGAGTTTCCAATGTCAGATTTTGGTATCTGGGAGTGAATGAAAAACATTATTTAACTTTTTTGAGAAGACAATGCTGTATCCAAACAAATTGTTTCGGAAGTAATCTTCTCATATAAAATTAGTTACCGAAATATTTTCCTATTTTCTTTCTTATAATCCTATAACCGCAAGATAAATATAACGCATGATAAAAGACTTCGCCGAGTGTTAAAGATTAAAGATCGCCATGTCAAATTTAACAATTGAATAGTCTGATGTTTCTATTCTCTCATTTTCAAATAAATATTTTAATATTATCTCTTGAAAAACATGGCTATTTTTCCAATTTTTTAATTCAGCTTGTACAAATGTGTGAACATTTTCATTTCCTGTTATTTACGTAAAAAGTAATTGTGCAATTACGTATATTTGGTGTTTACCCATTATTGCACATATGATATACCTTTTTGTCACAAGAATCAGCCACAATAAAGCTAAATTCATCACCCCGGAAAATATGCCCATTCAGGCTATAATTTTCCCTGAGACATTTAAAGATTGAGTACTCTTTCTAACGTAAGAGGATTGCTCCAAACATAGAGAAGAAATTTCCCTCCGTCCAAAAATAGCAGTCATAAACCTGTCATATTTTTTTGGCCTCGTTTAATAGCACGTGTGTGCCGCGAGATACGTACTTAATATATTTTTCCATTGAAACAATAACCCAAGCCGGTAGTATCTAAATTCTTTCTCCCTTCGACGGTTATTAATCCAAAAAAAATTCAAAACTCAAATTTTTTTCATGATTCCCTATTGCTAGTTGGAAGAAATGTTTCTCGTGGCTGAATTTTTTTCCCTATATATTTTCGTTGTTTTTGGATTTACGTCATGGATCGGAATGAGGCCAAACATGGAAGCTACTGGGGAGATGGGCTTTTGTGCACGCGATGCATACGGAAGCTGGATCTCTAAAATCTAACACAAGCAAGAGGAAACAGAAGTCAATGCGACTGCTTCTTGCATTATTATGTAAGGCATTGGGATTCAGGCTACGTATTGTTGAGACGACCCAGTGGTAGAAAGCGAGGAAGCTCCCGGTTGTCCCATTGAAGTTTTTTACATGAATGAAAAGCATGGCTTCCACAACTGAATGTGATTTTTCAAGGTTTTCTTGCAATGATTTTATTTCAAGGGAGTCCTTGGCTTAGCTCTTGAGTACCATTTGGAGAAATGCAGGGAACATCATGTTCTATTATAACCGTGTTCTGGCGTACTCCCGAATAGCATTTTAGTGGTCGTGATTCAATGCGATCTCACCTTGAGAAGGGCATCCGAATAGCGTCTATAGAGCTTCGTCATTTCTAAATGCATCACCGCTTTCCATTGTACCCTTTTCCATGTCATCTCACCTAAATTATGATGCAATTTCACGTATGTGTAAATGAATGACATTGAACTTACCTGGAAGCTGGGTTTTTCATGGAGCATTATGGTTATATTAATTCGAAGTTCTCATTTTTCAATCATTTTAAATCATTCGGTGCTAACTTTCATAACTACAGTTTGATCAACTTTGATTCTCCATTATAAACTTCCTAAATTTACACGTAGCTTTCAAATTCTCGTTATGCTCTTGAAAACCATAAAATAACCAAGCGTCGGTAATTTCTGTAGATTTTTGTAGAAACATGTTTGTTAAGTATACCGGTGCCATACTGAGTGATTGGAAATAGCTTGAAAATTAGGCAGTATAGAAGAGCTTGCTATATAGTAAAGAAGTTAGTTATAATTTAGTTGTAAGTTGCTAGTATAGTAGTTATTTGCATGAAAGTAACTTAATATGGGTTGTCCATGAATATAATCACCTGTGTGGGTGTGAAATTGCATGTTTGTGTTTATTCTGGTTGTATTTTTATTCTTTTTTACGGATGGAACCCTAATAACCCCCACCACCATCCTTAATGCGGCTGGCGAGAAATTGTGTATGTCATCATTAAGTAATCTACCTTTTCAGTTAGTAATAGGATGGACACAACTAACAAATAAATATTTTGTGACTCCTAACAAAAGACAAACCAAACATCAAGTCTACTCTACAGCAGGTCTCTCTTCATCTCTGTGTACTTCTTTCATCCCATCCAACATCCCTATCCTGTTCCTGCCCTTTCCTCGATTCCCTAACATTCCTCCCTCTATTACAGTCTTCAACATCCCACTGCCGGTCAATACCCCCTTCCTCCTTATGATTTCTCCCAACAAATCCATCTCCTCGCCCACCATATCTAGTACTTCCTCGTTTGTTTTCCTTTTGGTCCATTTAACCTTCTCCACACCCATTTTTCAAAAGCCTCCAATCTTTTTCCATCATCCTGCTTCAGTGACTATGTTTCCGCGCCTGACGTAACTACGCCCCATATCAAAGTTTTTACGAGTCTTTTCTTAACATCCTTACTCAAAGTCCCTGTCATCAATAGATGACAAGGAAGATGTAGATGGAGAACAAAGTAATTCTTTTTCTCCTACAAGTAAAACATGAAACTATGATCGGCTGAATACTGAATTAGGTCTCCTTCGGTCTTCATTCCGCAGATGGGTTTTGCAGATGTTCTCCATATCGATCGGTTTCGTGGTTTTCGTTTCATAACTTTTTTCTATCTGAAGGTACGTGTAAGTGAAATCGAAAGAGCATTAGATTACTGACCGGAGGACCCAGGTTCGATTCAAGTAGGCACCTCTGGCACCCTCGGCTTCGACAAAGCTATGTGATTGTTTACGGGTGCTGTATCTTAATCGGTAACCATAGGTGGCACAGGGAAAGGAACTGGCACGTTTTATTATCCTGTTGATGTATATTTCACACTCGCCACATTGGGCTTATAATAAGGAGAGCTCAAATCTCAGCTAAAATAAACCCTCGGGTTGATAGCCTTGGCTGGTCTCACTATTGGAGTTGAAATGTAAATCACTAATTATTTGTTTTATGCATAGGGAATACTTGTAAAATCTGTAACATGTACCCTGTTTTGATGGTTTTGGAACCTTAAAAGACTCCTGAAAATTTTGATATGTTGCGTGGTTATGTACGGAGCGGAAATATGTTGATTCGTTTGGTAAAGAAGATCAAAAGCGTAGTTTTGAGGCATTTGAGATGTGGGTGTGAAGAACAATGGAAGAAAAACAAAATGGACTGAAAGAAAAACAAATGGAGAAGGGCTTCAGCATTACAGGAAAATTTTGCAGGGGGAATTTCGAAGAAGTCATGAGAAGTACTGAGAAGGTAATGGGAGCGATGGAGATGGCTCTATTTATTACTTATCTCAGTGGCGCTAATAGAGGGAGGAATGGAGGAGGCATTTTGGATGGAATTAAGGGACGCAGGAATTATGCAGAGCTTACGAGGGAATTATTTTAATGCTCAGTTGGAGTTTAAGGACACAATGTCGTGTTAGGCAGGCTGTAGAAGTTGATATTGCCTCGGTCCTTCGAAATACCAGCCCACATCGGATTAATGCGGGTTAGAAATGCTACTGGAGCCTTAGTCATCCCTTGATCTATTCTGATGCTATGACCTAAATTACCAACAAAAATTGTTCCCGTCTAAAATTTTCGTTCTAGATAAAACAGATTGAGGCATTGATCTCCTGTGGTAACAGCGCTCGGCTGTTAATCGATAATTCATTCAGAACCGATAGGCGCCTCTAGATACCGCTAGGCCTTTTTATTTTCGAGACACAAAAATGTTAACCGGAAATTGCAGACGACGAAGGCAATGGCTCCAGCCCTGTTCCAATTTAATGTGAGAATTTCATTCTCTGTAGGGAAGCTTTTAACACCCCGACTAAAGCTAACATTTGCGCTGTTCATTACGTTGCATTATGTGTTTATATTAATATAATATTATATTTAAATATTTATATCCACACATTATTATTATTTATTTTTATATAAAATGTAAAAGAATATATTGTTTTACGTATATTATTATATTTCTATAACAATTGGTTGCGATAGTCCATAAAAAGAGCGTTGGACTCTCTGGGCCTAAATTTATACCTATACGTATATGTTTGTATATATATATATATATATATATATATATATATATATATATATATATATATATATATATATATTACACAAATAGAATAGAATAGCAACATTTAAAAGGACACTCACAAGAATATATGTATAAATATATATATATAAATATATATATGAGCGGCACAATAATGGGCTGACACAATATAACACAAATAGAATAGAATAGCAACATTTAAAAGGACACTCACACGGATAATTGTTCGAGCTTTCGGCCATCTCAGAGGCCTTCTTCAAGAGAGACTGAAAATATGCTGTTGCTCTTGAGAGGGGAAAGAGATACGGGCGGGAAGGGGGGGGTGTGGAGGGAATGATGGGAGGGAAATTAAATATGGCGGGAATTTTGGAAGAACGGAAAGCTAATATGTAGGCGGATTCACGAGTTCTCACCTCTATATTGGTGGCTGAATCAGGTAGGGATCCTAGGATGCTGAGAGAAAAACACTGGTCGAATGAAAGGTTGTGGAAATTGGCGTGTGAAGGGATAGGAAGAGAAGAGAGTGAGGCAGAATTGCAGGAGTACCGGTGATTATTCATTCGGATGGATAAGGGGGTAATGCATTCGCCTATGTAAAAGGAAGTGCAATGTTTGCATGATAAAAGATAAATAATGTTTTTTGAGAGGCAATTAGCGTGGGAACGAGGTGAAGGGGCAATGAGGGGATGTAGGGAGAGGGGAGTAGGCATAATAAGAGGACAGGTTTTGCATCGGGGGCGGTTGCAAGTTGGGAAAATATTGGGAAATTTGTCACGGGGGGGCGCCAAAGGGTTGGTGGATCTCAGAAGGTTTTTGAGATTGGTGGGTCGTCTGTATGCGATAGATGGGCGTTGGGGTAGTAAGGATGAGGTCGCGTCATTGTCATGTAAAATTGGAAACAGTTCTTTAAGGAGGGTTTTCAGTCTGTGTGATCCGGGGAAATAGGTGGTGCAAAGGTTGAGTCCTGCGTCAGATGTGGGCTTTTTATTGTGTGGTGTGTGTGGTCGGGTGGAACGGTGGATTTTATTTTGTAGTAACTTTTCTGGGTAACCGCGTTTGAGGAGTGCAAGATGTAGATTGTCAAGGTATTTGTTGAGAGTGGCTGTAGTGTTGCAAATTCGGTGTCCGCGGATAGAGAGAGAGTTAGGAATCGAGCGTTTCGTGTGTTGAGGATGACAGCTAGTGTGGTGTAGGTATTGCTGATGGTTAGTGGCTTTGATGTGTACTGAAGTAGTGAATTTGTTGTTTTGAAGTGAGATGTCTGTGTCAAGAAAGGTGATGGTGGAGTCTGAAATGGAAGAGGTGAATTTAAGAGTGAAAGATGAATTTAAGGCGGCTAAGAAATTGTTGAGAGAATCAGATCCAGAGAATAAAAATATCGTCTATGTAGCGGACCCAGAAAAGTGGTTGGATGGGTTGCCGTGAGAGGAAAGTCTCTTCGAGATGGCCCATGAAGAGATTGGCGTATGATGGTGCCATCCTCGTTCCCATCGCTGTGCCTTTTGTCTGTAGGAGAGTCCGCAGCCACCCGCGCTTATATATGATTTGGGCCAAGATGGCGATGGTTGCATATTAAAGCGCAGGCGGCACGGCCCGGGAGGGCGCATCAGCCAGATTGGCATGCGTGGAGATCAATGACCAGGTCACTGTGTGTGACTGTTCTTCCTTTATTAAAAGATCCATGTACATTTCAATTAAAATTGGGTTTAACACAAGGATAACACCTTTCCCTTTCTGTAGGGAGTACACTGCAGTTGAATTGTCAACTTGTACATTGATACAAACATTATATAATTTAAATTCTCGTAAAAGATCAAATGTAAGTTCAAGTCCTTTTAAGGCAGCGTATGCCTCACTCGCATTGATTGAAGATAGCGGCGAGATCGGGAAGGATTGGGAAATGTCCCAGTCCGTGATGACCACGCCGCCCTGTTGTGGTGTGGCGTCGGTGAAAACAGTGATGACTTCCTTTGCCCTTGGCAAAGACACTTTTCGGTTAAAGATTTCGCTGTCTTGGAGTTCACACCACCATTGTATGTTGCGTTGATCTGGGTTATTAAGAACGTTGGTAGGCGTAGTATCCAACAGACCCATGCCAAGTAACCCGCTGCCTTTGGGAGGTCAATTTTTCGCAATCTGGGGATTATGGGAATCACTGTATACACTCGCTTTTTGCTTGGGTGGTGAGTTGCACGGTGTTGTCTGATGTGTCTATTATTACTCCGAGATATTTGAGAGATCTGGATGTTGTGGTCACTGATTTCCTAAGGTTCACCAGGATACCAAACTCGTTTTCTAGGTATTGAATAATTGTGAATGGGCAAAATTTCTTTACTGAATAAAATAACCAGTCATCAAGTAACCAATCATCAGGTAACAAATAATGTGTATGTTGAACACTTTGCTGGTGTATGTAGCACAATCTTCCGCCCAGCGTTGTAGGATGGCTGGGGACAAGGCGTGTCCCATTGGCCATCTTGTAAACGCAAATGTTTCCCCCCCGTACTTAATACCATAAAATTTCCAATGACGGCAGTTTATCTGTATTTGATAGAAGGCGCTGGCGAGATCTAACTTAGCAAGGTACGCGTTTTGGGGGATGTTTGCTATTGTTTTGCCCGGACCCAACAGCGAAAATTTTGGGGTGATGTAGTAATCGGTCCACGGGGAGAGATCGTAGATTAGCCGGGCTCCTCCACCTGATTTAGGGATGAGGAAACAGTTAAACGCGCACTTTATTCTCCAAGGCACGATGATGCCTGCTTCACGGAGACCGTTGAGGTACATGGTCATGTTGGGGCTCATTGGTGTGTTCCTAGTTACGTAGGGCGCGAAACGTGGCTTAGGCAATGCTGCACCCACTCTTAAGATCACTGTATTAATGTGTTTTTGGTACTCACGGGGTTTGATAGGGAGGACTCTGGGCACCTCATTCGGGTTGACTTCCAGTTCTTGGAAGATTCCTTATAGGTCCTTCGGCAGCACCTCTTCCGGGTTGGCCGGGATGTCGATTTGTGCCGCGTTTATTCTTCCGGTGTTTGGGATGAGCCAGATTCGGGCATCGGAGTCGCCGTCGGGCTCCGACTGCTGTTCCTCCTCTTCCGGGTCGTGGTCCGAGTCGTCTCCTGGTTCCAAATCACTGTCCTCCGCCGGGAGGGGCTCTGTGTCTTCGGGCTCCCCTGAGTTCACCCACCGGAGCAGGGCGTCCTCAGCCATGGAGAGATCTCGCTCCATGATCTGCACGACGGGGCACCTAAGAGCGTTGCTGCTGTTGTCGCCTTGGTCTTCCGGATCCCCGGCCCCTGCTGGGGTTGCGTCGAAAGGGCTGGGATTGCTCTGCTACTGGCGGCTGTGCTGCTCGCTGTGGTTGCTGTTGCGGTTGAAATCCCGGGGATAGCCGTAGGATTTCTGCCGGTACTGTTGGGGTTAGCCGCAAGGCCTCGGGCCAACCGTATGTTGCTACGGTCAGCAGTAGTCGGGCCCTATTATATAGAACGTTCTGTAATGGTTCTGATAACTGTTCAAACTCTGCTTCGACATGCAGGACAAATTCGATCTCGTGCACGTCTCGCGGCTTTAGGCGCACTGAATTTATGTTCTGTTTCAACAGGGTAAGGAGCTGGAGTACCTCGGAATGGTTGGGCGTGTCCAGTCCTGGTGCGGTTACTGGTCGCAATGCGGCAAATGTGGGCACGACCGGCTGCTGTTGCGATGCAGGAATGGCTTGTGAGAGGTTGGCCATGGTCTGCGTTAGGAGCGTCATCTGGTTGGCCAGGGCTTGGATTTGTTCTTCCAGCGGGTTGGATGTTGCAATTTCGGTCTCTTCTTCCGATAATATTTCCAATTCTCTTCGCCGGATAAGGATCTGCTCCTCGTCCTCAAACAGGTCTTCCGAACGTGGTCCTTGTGATCTAAAAACAATTTTGGAATAGAATAGGAACGTGGAATGTTAGAACGATGATGAGGACAGGGAAATTGGAGAATATTAAGCTAGAGATGTAAAGGGGAAAAATAGATATTTTAGGTCTATGCGAGGTGAGATGGAAGGATAGCGGGAATTACTGGAATTATACTTATAGAATAATATACAGCGGCGGGGACAAGAGCCAACGAGGAGTCGCCATAATGTTAAATAAAGAGGTAGGAAGAAGTGTAGTCAACATAGAACAGGTAACGGATAGATCATTACTAGCAGAGATAAAAACAGAACCGACGAACTTGGTTATTAATCAGGTATACATGCCACCGAGCAACCATACGGAGGAAGAGGTCGATAGGGTATACGATCAATTAGAGGGTATAATCGCGTCTGTTGCCGCAGGGAAACATTTGATAGTGATGGGGGATTGGAATGCGACGGTAGACGAAGAAAGAGATGGTGATGAGGTGCGGGACTACGGTTTCGGCACGAGGAATGTCCGCGGGGACACAGCTGTTGAGTTCTGCAGGAGACAGGGGTTATTCATCACCAACACTTGGTTTAGACACCACAAAAGACGCTGTTATACATGGAAAATGCCAGTTGACTCAGAAAGGTATCAGCTAGATTATATTCTGGTTAGACACAAGTTTAGGAACAGTGTGATATATTCGCACAGCTTCCAGGGAGCAGATGCGGACTCTGACCACAATTCAGTTGTTATAAAATGTAGCGTCCATTTCAAAAAGATAAGGCAGGGGTGGCGGGTTAGAAAATGGAACGTAGAAGAATTAAATGGTTTAAAAAGGAAAAGGTACCAACAGGGTGTAGAGGAAATCATGGAGGATGCTAAATGGGCTAAGTACTATCGAAGAAAAATGGGAAACGATCAAAAAAGGCTAATCGAAAGCCGCAAAAGACACTATTGGAACCGTTAACGCGAAAAGAACTAGGAAACCATGGATCACGGATGACATGATTACGAAGATGGATGAGCGAAGAAAATGGACAAATGAAAATACAGAGATAGGCAAAAAGAAATACATAGAGATAAACAATAAATTGAGGCGGGCAACAAGTAACGAAAGGAAAGCATGGTGGAAGACGCAGTGTGAGGATATGTAAAGTTTGCAGAGGAAGGGTAAAATTGTTGCCCTGTTCGGCAAAGATAAATCTAAATCGGGAAGTAAAAAGGGAGATCTATCATTACAGTTAGAGATAAGGCAGGTAAGATAATAGTTGACGCAGGAAAGATCCAAGAGAGATGGAAGGAATATATAGAAGACCTATACACTAAAGAACTTATTCCAACAAATCTAGACATACAAAAGGAACATGACGTAGAGGAAGATAGCTTAGGTCCACAAATAATCGACAATGATATAGAAAGGGCATTAAGGGGGATGAAACTAAACAAGGCCGTGGGGGTGGATAACATTCCCGCGGAACTATTGAAATGTTTAGGAAAATGTGGGAGGAAGAGGCTATATGGGCTGATTTGTAGTATTGATGAGGAGGGAATCTGGCCGGAAGACTTCGTGAGATCAGTGTTAATTCCTATTCCGAAAAAGGTAATGGCTACGTCATGTGAGGACTGAAGGACAATAAGTTTGATATCCAACTCAGGTAAAGTTGTTTTAAGGATTATAAACAAAAGGATCGGGATTAGGGCAAATAATTACTTCGGGGATGATCATTTTGGGTTTAGGAAGGGGTGAGGTACGCGTCATGCCATTTCAGTAATGTGATTATTAATCGAGAGGAAGATAAAATACAACCAGGAGGTATGTGCCTCTTTCGTAGATTTCGAAAAAGCATTTGATACATTGAATTCGGAAAAACAAATGAGAATATTGAAGAAAATAAGAATAAATTGGAGGGACAGGAGGCTAATCCGCAACCTTTACAAGTCTCAGACTGCTCAGGTACGGGTGGGGAACGGGAAGTCCGGATGGGCAGTGTTAGGAAGAGGTGTAAGGCAGGGTTGCCCATTATCCCCGGTGCTGTTCAACGTATATGTGGAGGAAATGATTAAAGAGGCATGGAAAGAACTGGAGGTAGGAATGAAAGTGTCCTTGGTGCTAAACATAGAAACGCACCGATACCCCAATTCTAAAATCTGGAAATCAAATAGAGCGCCAAATCTCGAAGCTTAAATACGGTAAAATCCTAGTGTATCCTGATTTACCATTCCTATTCATTATTCCCACCTATTCGCCCATTATCCCCGGTGCTGTTCAACGTATATGTGGAGGAAATGATTAAAGAGGCATGGAAAGAACTGGAGGTAGGAATGAAAGTGGGCGGGGAATTCGTAAAATCAGTTACCTTTGCTGATGGTCAAGCTCTAATTTCTCAGTCAGTTAAGGGGTTGCAAGAATTGCCGAGTGAATTGGAAATTCAGTGCGACAGGTATGGGGTGAGAATCAATATTAATAAAACAAAGGTTATGCGATTTTCTAGAAGGACAAAGGCTAAGCTAAACATTAAAATAGGAGGGCAAGAACTAGAGCAGGTAGAACAGTTTACGTATCTCGGAAGTGTTTTGGAGCAACACGGTCAAAGTAGTAGGGACGTAAGGAGAAGAATTGCGCTAGGCAAAGAGGCTTTCACAAGGAGGAGGGAGTTGATGACAGGGACGTTGAGTAAGGATATTAAGAAAAGACTCGAGAAAACTTTTATATGGAGCGTGGCTATGTACGGCGCGGAAACGTGGTCATTGAAGCAGAAGGATAGACGTAGACTGGAGGCTATAGAAATGTGGGTGTGGAGAAGAATGGAGAAGGTGAAATGGACAGAGAAGAAAACAAATGAGAAAGTACTTGGTATGGTGGGCGAAGAGAGGGGTTTGTTGGGAGAAATCCTATGGAGGCAGGAAAAGTGGATGAAGGGGGTAGTGACCGGCAGCGGGATGTTGAAGACTGTAATTGAGGGGAGAATTTTAGGCAAACGAGGAAAGGGAAGGAACAGGATAGGGG
Source organism: Hetaerina americana (assembly GCF_022747635.1). Taxonomy (NCBI): domain Eukaryota; kingdom Metazoa; phylum Arthropoda; class Insecta; order Odonata; family Calopterygidae; genus Hetaerina; species Hetaerina americana. The sequence goes on along the minus strand of NW_027287052.1, from coordinate 2,536,207 downwards.
TTTGGACGGGATGAAGGGAGGAAGAAAGTACCAGAGATGAAGAGGGACCTTATGTAGAGTAGGATGTTGGATTTTGTGTTTTGGTAGGAGTCACAAAATATTTATTTAGTAGCTGTGTCCATCCATAAACCTAACTTAACCGGTAGTTTACCTAATAATATATACACATATATATATATATATATATATATATATATATATATATATATATATATATACACACTCACATACGCGTACGTTTGTGTGTGTGTGCGTATATATATATATATATATATACACACTCACATACGCGTACGTTTGTGTGTGTGTGCGTATATATATATATATATATATATATATATATATATATATATATATATATATATATATATATATATATGTACACGATAAGCACACACTCGATTTTCTCATATTCCGGTTCATTTCAAACTCAAGGAATTCATCGTATATCTAATGTACATCTACATAATACCTCGCTAGCCGCCGCAAGGGCGTGTGGCGGGGGGTGTCAAGATACCAGCCGTAAAAAGGAACAAAATCATATGCAAAATCGACACATACATGCTGGCTTTCACCCTGGCATATACTTTTATACAAAATTCCTTTCATTCTTCACGCATGCAAATACATATGCTATCATCTAACAAATAATTGCATCTTAGGATACAGTAAGAAATATATCCAATGACATGAAAGCTATAATTTGAAAAGTAGAAAGGCGAAATTCCTTACGGCCTTAGATAATTCTTCACCTTCGTAAAACTATCTTAGATTAATTATCATATATATAAATGTAATTGTCAAGGCTGATTTGCATATTAAAGCATATGTTTCTCATCGTAAATTGTGTGTAAATAATAGCGTTTGTAATTCAAATTCGTTAAAAATTGGAATTTGCATCTAAATTTCATTAATTCAGCTTGATGAAGTTGTTTCGGTAGGTATTCGTAAATTGTAAGGCATAATGTCTTTTTCGAAGTGTTTTTTCTTCATTTAACATTGTCTGATAGCTCATTAAGAGTAGGTTGTACAGAGTTTGCGAATAAGGATTTCGGTCACTACTTCCAGTTCGGAGCACTTGGATTTAATTTCCTCAATTGCATTATGCATGCCCGTTTTTCACCCCGCTGCTCTGGGAACAAGGGTCCAGGGATCTCAAAGGACTCCGAAATGGTTTAATTTGCATCGCAAGTCCCAGTCGCAATGGCGTTTCGGCGAAGAAATTTTCCAAAGCCCATTTATTTATTTTTTTCTCACTACCCTTGGCTCACTTTTCTGCGAATTCGCTTCCTGCCCTTTCATTCTTCTTGTGTAAAATGTATTAACATGAACTATATATGTATTAATAAAGTAAATTACAATTTACGAGCTCATTGATTGCAGTTTCGAGTCGGTTATGTCCTCTCACACTGGTGATGGTGTCGATGGTTTCGTGACCACCGATGGATTTGAAAAGTGAGTCGTTTTTCATAACACTGGCACAAGTAGGGATTTGGGAGAAAGTAGGACAGTATCACATATTCAAATTACTAATAATAGCATTATCTTGAATGGTTTTCTTAATGTTGACACAAAGGAAACTGTTAGCAACTTATAAGTAATTCTAAGACACACAGCAGAGAGAGAGAGAGTTGGTAAATGAACCTTTGGCATGCATCCGAGAATGACGAACCTAAGAATTAAGCGAATAGATTGGCATTGGCTCTCTACAATCAATAGACACGAACGAAGTTGTAAAAAGAATTTATTTTCTGCGTTAGAAAATATTATTTGACACCATCTCATTATATTCAAAGAACAGATGGAATTGTTTTTGCAATTAAAAAACTTTGAATTAAAAGTATGTGCAAGAAATTGGGTGCAATACGAACACACTTTTTGTAATTTCCGATTTTAAATAGTGAATTGAAACGAAATTATCATTCTTCTCTCATTCTCTCCTGCTGTATCTCAAACAGAATCTAATGCAATCCACGGAATCGGACTCCAATTTCAGCGATCTTTTTTATTACATAATTTACATTTGTGGTATAATCTTCACCATGTATGATATACAAAGAATTAAGATAGTCAATGTAGCATTCAAGTACAGACAATATTTATTATATATCATAGTAATATGGACTTCACAATATACAATTGTAGTAAGCATTGAAAATGTATACATGTAATACTCTCACTGTAGTCCTGCTAAGCCAGTCGGGTTCTGGCTTGACAGCAGTTGCCACGGGAACAAAAATAATAGCTTAAAGTGTATGCAATTATAAAGCTACATACGTATATTGTGTGACGTTTGGTTCCAAGCCCTAATCCATTCTTTATAATAGCCAGTCTTTTTTTCTCGCTTTCACATCGTTTACTGACTGTAATATTCTTAAATATGTAGGCATTTGATTAAAAATTAGAGGTACAGTAACCTCCTAAAAGAAATGTCAACGGTTAAATGAACCATGAACATCATTGGATTCATCAACTGTTAGAAATTATGTAAAAACATTTGTTTTTCTCATAATTTCTAACAGTTCCGAGCTTCCACTATATCTTGCCTGAATCTGTTGGACTGTTAGTAACTGACAGTACTGGGAATATTATTAAGTGCGTCATTGCTGGAATTGTATAGTTTTGCGTTGAAGTCATTTGCTATAGACTGCTCAATTCCGGTTATAATTCAACAACGCAGCGAATCTAAAACAATATCCTCACCTTTGCAGTTTCCAGCTAATCTGAGCAAAGTGCCTTAGTACTTTGGCTCCCGTTTCAACTTTCTTGTGTTTATTTTTAATTCATCGCCATATTCATAGCGTCATTCTTATTCTCTCTCTTTCTCTTCGTTATGATAATTGGCGTTGAAATAATATATTTCCAGAAATATTTCTAAATGCGGATTACCTCTTAATCCTCCATTTTGTCTGATATCATCAGTTTCTACCGCTGGATCACGCCAATGTTCGCGAAACACTCGTGCCCCTCCTTCTATTTTCCCTCTTTTCTTTCCAAACAATTCCATTATGCCCAGACGTACTTTAAAAAGTTTAATTTCCAGTGATGGCGTTTCCCCATCCCACATCCTCTACTGGTGATCCTTATCCTTCTGGGAAATTTAAAAGAAAAACGAAAAGTTTTCGTCCGAAGCCCCCAGAAAGATCATGCGAGACGACTGTCAAAGAGGTAAGGTTGTGGGTACCTCCCTCTACGTATCTCCCTCGGAGTGAGCGTCATTAGTGTGTTTCTTCAAGTACAATGGTCAATCCCGGTGGACTCTCGCCGCCTCTAACGCATGAAGGGGGGGAGTGAAAATGGGTCGATTAATGGACGAGCGTTTTAAAACGAATGGTAATTTAAATCAATGGAGAGAGAGAGAGAGAGAGAGATGAAACTCTGTGCTAATTAATTAGAGGGGACCGAGTGGTTGGATGATCCTGGACCTCCTTCTTGAATCGGTCCCGCGTAAATGAGCGTTAGTCATTTGAGAATGAGGAGGGGGTCGTTAATGGATCGATGAAACCTCTTGGGGTTATCGGGGGTTGAGGGCTCCGCCGACCGGGAGGATCTTCCGAGTCCGCAATCCCGCTCGGTGAGGAAGGCGTGTAAATGGCCACTTTGGCGGGCGAGCTGCTTTGCTTTCCCCCCATCATTGCTTGAATTTTTCAGACACTTAACCCCCCCCCCACTGACTTTGATGAGACGAGAGTTCAACGCACCTAAGAGAGTAGTTAAGTGGCGAAGCGTGTCCCTCGTCGTCAACTTTCTCACATCTTGGTTTTTCGTTCGAGTGCCAGGATATACGCGTACATACAGGTACCTGTAAAAAAGACAAGATTGCGTATTTGCGCCGCGATGCACATTGGGAGAAATATATTCCGTGATGCATGCACTGTGAGGGGTGAATGGAATTCATTTCACTATCCTGGAGATTGATTTCATCGGATTGTCTAAGCATTTAGCTAAGCGTGCGAGTTAAACAGCGTCCTGTTATCGAATTTTTGCCATAGCACTAGAACATGTCTCAATACTTCCGCTTCTCAAACTACACTGGATGAATGTAACGTCATCAAACCTGCGCATGCGTGTTGAGGGGGGAATCTTACTTCCACATGCCTTCAGGAGTGCTTCTGAAGGTAATTTTGTTTGTGGTCTACAAGCGTGTGTGCATTAGTTTTCAGCCTACACTCGTATTAACAAAAAGGAAGCGGGGACTTCGTAAAAAGGGTGTTTGAGTGAAGGCGTTAAAGAAAGGGTCATTGAATGTGTTGATATGGTAGTAGCTATGTATTGCACCAAAACTTTATTGTCTAGTAAATAAAATGGAAAACCCTTGAACAAGATATAACATTGCTGAACAGTAAAGCAAGAAAACGAAGATCATTGCATGGAAAGAGCTTCATTAGAGACATTAGGAGGTGAAAAAAATGGATTCACTAATAAATACATGGGCGGGACTGTTGAAGACAGTAACGGAGGGGAGAAAGAATAAAGGGGAACGTAGAGAAAGCAGGTGGACTTTAACAATGCTTTATCTTAAGATGTGTTTCTAGGGAATTGAGTCATTAGACGGGGATGGGAGGGATAGGAATTTCCTTAGAAGATCAAAAGCCCACCTTGAGCCTTAAAATCAGCCTCCTATGCCATTATTTAAAGGCCACTACTCTTTTGTGGTCTGCTTTTCTGATAATCAATTCTTTGTATCTACACCACTGCAAATGCTGAGATCACGTACAGTGCATGAAAGATGTAGCTATTATAGGAACCGCCGTCATATTAGGTCATTAAAACTTGTGTCGAGGGTCACATTCGTGAAGTAAGACCCATTACCATTGGCAGAGATTTCATGCAAACAAAGAAAGAAATTTGCTATCCCGAAAATATTTTTAGCACTTGCTTTAAGGCATAATACAATTAATATTGAAATATTAAAGATAATGACGAAAGATAAAAATTACCGACTTCCTCATAAAACTTCCCCGAACCATGTTATCTTAAGCTGGTATTTATTCCGTAGTTAATGTGGGTCGAAGCTGTTTCTCTCTCTCATCTTCCTCGGCTGAAACGTCTTTAACCTGTCCGTTCTTCAACTATCGCTGGAACTTAGATTTGATGGTTTTCTTTTTCATGATTAATTGTTTCCAAATTGAGTTTTCAAAATATGCTGGACGTCTGCAAAAAACTGATTGTGCTTCAATTTTATTAACCGTTTCAGAATGACACCTAATATTCTATTCCGGAAAATAAGGACAACTTTTCTTCCACGCTTGAGGAGTCTACATTTAATGATAATGTCTCTTTCATATTGCTGTAGTAATTCTCTTATATCTCAAGATAACCAAGGAGCTATGTTCGCTTATGTTGAAGGTCATGCGATTAATTCAATACGAACTTTTTGCTGGTTAAGATTGAAATTCGGCACAGGGAGATACGGCGTTTGAATTGGCCTGCTTTCTTCTATAGGCATGAAAGGGTCAGTTTTTTAAATTATGAGAAAATATAATGGAGTATTTTATTCAACTTAGAATCCTCAACACTAAGTCTTAGAAGTGAACGGAATTCCACTGAAAAATCTTGACTCAGATAAAAATCGGCACGGGCTCCCCTAAACTACATCTACAAAATACCCGGCAAGTCACTGCTAGTGCGTGTGGCAGGGTGTGTTAGGTCACCACCCGTAAAATAAAAATATAATCGCATGCGAAACCAACACATTTATGCAAACTCAACACATCCATGCAAGTAAATATAGAGTATTTCAACCTCTTGTTAGGTGCATAAAATGCAGTACAAAGATCAAGATTGAAAGACTATTGAGATAGGAAACACACAGAAAATGGAACGACGAATGGAACAGAGTAGAAAAGGGAAAGAAAATGTACCGCATATTCCCGAACATAGATGACAGAATAAAATTTAATATCGAACACTCCTCAGCAAGCACACAAGGGTTAACTGGGCATGGGAATTTCAATTCCTACTTACACTTTTTAGGAAAATGTTTTACCCTCCTGTGTAACTGTGGAAAAGAAGACACAGCAAAACATAAGGGTGGAAGATTGTGTACTCTATGAGGCCGAGCGACAAATCTTACGGAACAGGATGGAGGAGAAGCTACAGGGTTCGTCCGGAAAATAAGTGTACTGAGCTCAGGAAAAAAAATTTATTACACTTTTACATATCTTAAGCTAATATTCCTCAAAATAGGACCCTTGTGAGTCGATACACTTGTTCCAGCGGCGTTCCCATTCCTGGAACGCTCCCGCGAAGGCATCATCGGGAACCTCTCGAAGACTTGTCGTCGACGTCTTCTCTGCCCTCCACGAACATCTTGTGCCACCGAAATATCATGTTTCTGGGCATGGCTGACTCCCCGTAAGCCTGGTTAATCATTCCGACAGTTTCGGTAGACGATTTCCCAAGCTTTACCGCAAATTTGATGGAATAACGCTGCTCCAAAAACTTCGGCATCGCGTTCCGTGACGTGGGTCGAGCGTGGAGGTTCGCGTTAACAGAGCTCCTCACTACACCACAGCTCAGAGCCGACTGCCTTTTTCAGCGTCGCTTGCCAACATACCCCCCTCCAATCGCAGCCCGTCAGAGCGGTGCTGGGCGTGCCTGGAGCGGCGCGCCCAGCCCAGGAGTCAGTACACTTATTTTCCGGACGAACCCTGTAAATAGCACTAGAGAAATGGTTGCATTCTGCTTAAAGAACAACAATAGGCTGCTTGAAAAATTTGCAATAAGAAAACCGGCGAATACTGAACCACAACAAGTGAACTAACTGAAAAATATTCCGTATAAAATGTAGCAATGTACTCTCCTATTTTTCTATTGAGAGATTATTTCTTAAATTGTTAATCATTAGTTTAACACCTAACATTGCTGCATAACATCGTTGTAACTAGCAACAGAGGAGAACGAATGAACCAGGATTGCTGAAGTGTTAAACTCACATGTTCACCTATGTTAAAATTTTTGAATTTCTGTTGTTTATTCCTTATGCCTGTTAATTATTTGTGTCACTTGGATAACAGAAGTGTAATGAATTAAAGCGATTGTGACAAACATAATGTCGGGGAATTAGTTGTGTTTTACTAACACACCGATTGACTGAACGTTTTAAGTGTTTGTGATAACCCATTGTATTGGTGCATTTGGGATATTTTAGTACACACAGTGACATTCGGAACATTTTTAAAGACTAAGCATGATGTTTGTATCTTAAAATCTAAAGCATATTGTACTTACTGTCCATGTAAAAGTCTTTATTAGTTAACTAATGTTCTTGGAAAAAGGGGAACTAAGATTCAAAGGAATCCTCAATTTACTGTGAATCAAAATAAAAAGTGGACCCAGGACACCATTGGTCAAATGGGTCCAAAACAAAAGAAGAGAATTTGATAGTAATAGAGGCGTAGACGGGGCGGCATCTGCTACTTTTCCAATTTCTCTCTCTTTTGTTTAACCCATTACGAACAGAGGCGTAAATATTCATTCTAAAACCTTCTCAACCCACACGCATGCAAATATATATACCATCAACCAACATACACATGCCCATACAAATTTAGTAAAAATTTATCCAATAACATGGATATTAGAATCGAAAAGCAAGAAGGGGAAACGCACTAAATAAAACTCACTAAAAATATTATACTGTCACATGTACAAGAAACTTAAGCCTCCTCCCCAAAGACACAAGTAGGGAATGCAGGGGTAGAGAGAGGCGAAGGATGGAAGGGGAAACATGAAAACAAACGAAGCAGGGCAGGCGTATTCCTTGCCCTGGTTTGCTGTAATGAGCACTACATTCTTTAATGGCATTCTTATGCGGTCATGTGGGTAGGGTTTTTACAACAAAACACAGGAGGCTATTGAAAAGTCATGCATGAGTAGAACTAATATTTCCCCAGGCACTGTGGGTGGCAAGTGGAATTACTTACCATGCTAGACTTAATTGAGTCTTAATAAAAGTAACAGTTTCAGGTTTAACTTTGAGGAATTCCTTCATTATGAAGGTAAAAAGAAACTGAACATTTCAACCATAGAGACTTAATATTTCACATCCGTGGTTTCGATATTGCTCACCAGCGAAACCATGGTAGTGAAATATTAAATCTTTATGGTTGAAATGTTAAGTTTCTTTTTACCCTCATATTTAATTTATTCTGTTAGTTATGGCATATTTTTCTTCCGAATTTAAATACATGATCCAAGCGACCAATGTGTATTTTGGAGCGCGAGTAATTTGCGAGACCTCGGCGCTGAAACATGCGGATCTGAATTTATTTAAAAAGTTCAACTTGGCATTGAATCGCCTTTCTTCTAATGATTCCCACCCCAACCCCAGAAGTATTTCTGCGACGCATTTACAGTTTTTAAATGAGCGGGCTGCCCGGCGTGGGGCCCCATCAATTTCCCGAATGAGGCCTTTTTCACTCGGATTCAATTAAGTGCATGCATATTCTAAATGAGGCTTTACAAGAGCGTGGTAACAATTTTCCTTGACTTTCGAGTCAATTTTGCCGACAATGCATCTAATCGCAATTTTTTATTACCTTCCTCAGATTTGACGCACGTGGGTGCCCCAAGTCCCTTCTGATAAGTACACCCGTACCTTTTGGACATCATCAAGAGACGATGTTTTATTTTAATTGTCGATAGAGGTTTAGTTCAAACTCATAAATGAAGTAGAATTCAACAATTTTAAGTTCAATTTGGGAATTAAATGACCTCTTGGAGACCGCCCAATAATTTGCAAACTGTTGTAGCTTCTAAAGGTGTTCATTGATTTTTCAGTGGAATTTCACCGGGATATCGAAGAATATAACATATTATCTCTCGGGCCCAGGAATTCTGTACATTATCGTTTTTTCTTCCCCAAAGAACTCTCCAACTTGAGACGTAAACAAACAAGCTGAACACTTCATGTCTCTGTTAAGCGGAGCTCAATTTGAAAAGGCCTCTATAATGAGCATTGTATCCTAACATATTGGCACCCGCCTATGCTGACTTGACGGAACCTCAGCAGTTTTTCCCCGAGCAGTTTTGCCTCCCCCAACTGTCTCAAATTTGATCCAACATTTTTACTTTTCGGTTAAACATCGAAGTGAATTTTTAACTCCGATATTAATTTTCGTCTTTGAACGAAAAACTTGTTCAATTGTCTCATCTCATAGTTCATTCATACGAAATTCTTTTTTATCACCGGGATTTTTTTTTTAATACGAGCCCTCCTTTCCTCTCTTTCGATGAATAAATTGTGTTACAGTTACATTAGATTAAAAATTCTTTCCACGTCCTTTTAAAAGAGAGAGACAGACGTATTAGCTAAACTAATTCAATGCTCCCCATGGATTCTGGCTCTTCTTGTCCAAAAATATGCATTGAAAATCGCTTTTTTGGCCTTATAAAATCCATCGTAGATTGGCGTTTTTGGTGAATTACTATGATGTTTAATCATCGGAAAGGTCGAATGCTGCCTACGGCAAAAGCCTGGTGACGTCTGCAGCACGATGTTTTCAAACTGGAAAAAAACCTTATCGTCCACTCACTCTTATAAATCTCAGTTTGTAGAGTACATGGTATGGTTAAGTGTATTGTACATCAACATATATTTAATACCCCGCAAGCCGCCGCAAGGGCGTGTCGCGGGGGGGGTTGAGACACCACCCGTAATTAAGAAAGAAAAAAAACCGCATGCAAAAGACACAAATTTATACAGTCCACAAATAAAACATGGTATACATTCATGCAAAAACTCTTACACTCAACACACATGCAAACACCCAAACTACCAACTAACATACACATGCACATACGAGTATACATGATGTCTTTGCAATGTTTAATTTTGTTCCGACTTTTAAATTCAGTGTTTTTAATATTTCTAAAGTGACTTCGGTTTCTTACTATTATGATTTCTGATTTTTCGGGGAAAGAATGAGTATTTGTATATATCTGTACTGGAATCTATCTCCCTTATTTTATCTTTGTGGTCTGATCTACCTAAGTAGTGTTGGAAAATTTTAATTCTTTTAGTGTAATCGTTAAACTCCTTTGTTTTGAACCTTTCTAAAAGTATAAGCCTCGCTTGTTCTCTTTGTGTTTCAAGTGGTCCCCAGGCTAAATCCCTTAAGAGACCTGTCACACTTGTATTCTTATCATTACAATTTTTAACGAATCTAGCGGATTTTATCTGCACTTTATCTTATTCTTTTTGCCAAATTTTCTCCCAAAGATCCCAAGTAGAAGTTCTTGCGGCATATTCCAAATGAGGTCTAACTAGAGTAAAATAACACCTCTCTTTAACTTTTTCATCGCATTTCCCCACCACCCTTTTAATGAAGCCGGGTTTCTTTAAGGCAGATCCGCATATTGTCCTGATATGTGTTCCCCATGAAAGGCGTGGTGTTAGAACTACCCCCAAATATTCAACCTGATTGACCGTAGTTAGTACTGAACCCTCTATTTTGTAGTTTATGTCCTATTCGCCACTTTTTATGTTTCAAACCTTTTGCATTTCTCTGCTTAATAGAATCAAGGGGTTAAAATGAACTCATTATCTTAAAATTATTTGCATTAATTAAATAAAGCTAATAGTGCCTTTATTCATTGCAATCGTTTATTTCGCAAAGGTAGATATGAATGGCACACGGATGAAAAGGTATATACTTTGAAGGTGATTTTTTTATTAGAAATATTTAACTCAGTGATGCATAGATGAAGAATGATGGAGTACTCTAAAGGAGAGTTAATTAAAGACGAGAAAATAACTATCAGTTTGCCAAGTTCAGCTTCTCCTAATTATCATTATTACGGCCGTAAAGAATCAAAAAAAAAACATTTTGATATGTTCAATATCAAAAATTAATTTTTTTACATTTTAAGTTAAAATAAATTCCAAGCTAAAAATATAGGGGATCCGATTCTATTATAGGGAATAAGATTCAATTATATCACTCTGGGATGAACCGTAATTTCTCAAACTATATTACGTACTTAATAAATACATTGCCTTGCATTTGCAAGGAGGCGAGAGTCTGCACAAGGCCGTTATCTACATAAAACACTTAGCTCGGTGACGGCAGCTGTAACTTAATTAATCTCCTGATTTAATTAGGAGTCATTCAATTCAATGAAGCAGTCTCCCATGCGAAATGTCCCTTCCATTTATTTTTAATCCAGTCGCGTGAAACTGAACAAATGAAGTGATTCGCAAAAGAAAACGTGCCCTGTTAAAAAGCTGCAATGGCATATTTTAATGTATAATATAGTGTCATTTACAAAAGTAATATATTATATATTATATAAGATGTATAGTTAATTTTCGAGTATAAATAGTTTCTATTATTAGCGATAATATTTACTAGTTTTGCATACTCACACAATTTTTCATATCTATATCGAGGTAGTATCGAGTAGGAATCGAGGTGGTGCGGTGGGCATCGTTCCGGCTTCCCACCCAGAGGCCACGAGTTCAAATCCCGACGGTGATAATATTTTTCAGTGGCATTTCGATCCCTCCTTGAGGTGATTCGTGGAGGGCCCTTTGAGTGAGTACGCCGTCCGTCAGAAGGGACGTTAAACTACTGACCCCTTGGGGCCTTTTGTAAAGAGTAGGCTAATACGGACGCCGGGTTTCTCCCCGCCCTTCATCCTTTCTTGTCCCTCCCTAATGGCGCAAATGACATCAGCTGTCGGTCGACTCCCATAAATACTAACTAACTGAATTTCACCTGAGTAAACGAAGTAAAATTTATTTTGTTGACAATTACCTGACTTAAACTACGACTTTATAAATAGTGCGCTGTAGTAATCATCAATTTTACGTCTGATTTTTATTTGTTTGCATAATATTCTCTGATAGACATTGCGTATTCTTTCTTTATAACAAGCCTCATTTTGCCCACACGTAATCCGTTTTCTTTACACTCTCTTTGCCTGTCTGCCTGTCGTTCCTTTTCATTAGGTATTTCTAACAAAATAGAACATCGTTAATGGTTATTCAACAGTCGGATGTCATATTCATTACTTTAGGTAATTCGACGCCCCTTTAACCGCACATGACCGGAAGGTCATCAAATTGTCTCACCTCTTCCCCGATCGCTGGTTGCGATTTCAGAGATAAATAAAAGGACCTCGGAGTAGAAACGGCACAATGCTCCACTTTACCTCTTCCCTCGCGAGGCGACACCGAAATGTTAAGACCAAATTTCGTTCTAATGACTGCATATTGCACTGCTATTTCACGTGTGGGGCTAAGTAAGTTGTATGGCGAGGAACGTTTGGTTCCCTCCGTTTTGGTTTAGGCGGCTGTCAGAGAACTGTCGCCCGCCGGATCATAGCAAGATGACGCGGGGTAATTGAGCGTTTTTGTTGAATTAATTAATCGAGTTGGTCCGACAGGCTTTAAACGGGGGACTTAGGACTCGAGTTCATTTCCTGACGAAAGCCGTGGCATTTCCCTGGGAAGGAGAAATCGTCGTTAAGCATTTAAGGGGGATGTAAAATTACCCCTACTGGATATCTACTAAAGAATTTCCGTGGAAATTCGAAGCTGTCTCAGCCTCCGTGGTAATCAGCGTATTTTAATGAAAACTATGACATCTTCTGAATAATCGATTCTATTTTCATTCACCCTGCATAACTTTCAGCACCGAGTACTCATTCGAGTAGGTACAGGGTTTTGAAGGAATTTCAAGATGCCCAAGGGTCCTTTCTCCCTTTTCCACGTATTTTGAGAGAAAAGTTGAAAAATATCAAGGGATTTCACCGGATATGCAAAAGGGGAAAAGGACAATAGGCTAGAGGCGTTAGGTTTTGGATGTGATAATGAAAATAATAAGTTTGACGGTAAGATAATCGTATATGTAGAAGTGTCGTAGATATGGCGTAGGAAAAGAAAATTGGGGTTGTTTCAAACAAAAAAGAAGATACTATTAAAGAAAATATTAGGGGTTCGGTGTATGTTGGAGAAACTTATAGAAATTGATGATAGGTTCACGGGAAAGAGGGTGGAGAGGAATGCCTGGGCAGTCTGGACGGAAAGAAGTTGGATGGAAATTTAATCAGCGGAAAAAACCATTAGTGAAGCCGGAAGTTTTTATATCTCAATCGTAGGAGGTCGCTCACCCTGATACGAAGTCTCAAATTGATGCACGATTCCAGCTGAAGGGCACCAAAGGTTATATTTTAGATTTAAATAATTTTATTCTTCTGAAATCATCCCGATTACACACAAAACCAAAGTACAACTACTGAAAAGTGTCCGAACCAGCTCGAGTGGATCTATTTTCTCATCAAAGATTCGATAAAACTACCACCTGATTCAAAGACAAGTGGTTAGTGACCGACAATGAAGGTCCAAAGGAAGGCTGCCAGATATGTGCTGGGGAAGCATAGGAGGATGCAGAGCGTGACCGAAATGTGAAAAACGCTGGGCTGGGAGCCTATACAAAAGAGAAGAAAAATAAGCGGACTTGGTGGAATGTTTCGCATTCTGAAGGGAGAGAAAGGTTGGGCAGAACCAAGGAAAGAGGCGGGAAATCCACATTCTATAGGGAGGAAAGACCACAAATTCAAGGTAAAATACCGGGCACAAATAACAATTTAAAAAATTAATTTCTTAATAAAACAATTGTTGATTGGAACAGTTTACCTGCAAAACCATTTGAGCCCTTTCCTAACAGAGAAAGTACTTTAAAGAAAAGATGTAAACATTTATATTATAATTTGATTGATGTGTTTTGTAAAATTGTATGCAACAGTTTAGTTTTGATATTTTTCTTATTGATTGGGCAACTGATGTAAATGAGATGGGGATTTTCTTGTTTTATTTTGTGTCAGAGAATGGTGTTTGGAAGTTTCCTTTAAGTGTATTGTTTCTTTCCTGACTGATTTTATTTATTATCTTTTGTGATATGGATTGTATTTGAGATGTAATGTTATTTTTCCAAGGAAAGTTTGATTATAATACTTGGGGCTTTTGCAGCACCTGACATTGCCTATCTCCACATGTGAGTTTTAATAATAATAATATGAATAAAAATCAATCGCTCCTAGTCGGAAGTTGATCACAAAACTAGCCCTACCTATGAAAGTAACGATGATTTCTCAATGTTTCTGAACGTACTTTGATTATGATATACTATATGATGGTGCAAATTAATTAATAGGAGTTCAAGTTGCGTCTGAATTGCTACCGCAACGGTTAAGGGGAGGCCTCTTCAAGAGTGATGAAAGGCTACCGACCACTTTAGGGCACCGACGGCGACGAATACCATTGATTGCCCTCACACAAAACTATTACTCGGAACAGTATTATTAGTATCGATTGCCCGTGGTTAAAATGACATGGCTAATGAAAACAGAAGTAAGTCGGTTCTTCACAATTTGTCATCAAGTAAGTGAGACATGCTCTATCAATAGTAATCTCAAATATTGATATCAGATTATACAAGGGCCATCCAAAAACTAACCTCGGTTTTCCTGTAGGGTGAGAAGTACCGAAGGGAGCCAAATAGTCACTGAATTAACGCACGAAGTTGATCAGTACGTCTCGAGCTGCATTGGTTTTGAAGGTCACGCTGCTTGTCGTTTGTTTACAATAGCAAGTCAGAATGGACAACACAATTTCCATTCCCGCCAAATGCGGAGTCCGTTCCGTGATAAGATTTATGCTGATAAAAAATTTCCAAGATGCTGACCCTCATCATATGGAAATTTGTGCTCTGTATGGACCAAATGTGATGAGTGACAAGAGTTGACTATGTCCGCGTTTTCGTTCGTTTAAGAGTTAACGTTGAAAAGAGTTAAAGTTGATAATGACGCAAGTGGTCGCCCCCGTCTGTGGTGAACATGAACTGGACCTGTAAATTAACGGAAAAGTTCTTTAAAACCGGCGTTTAACGATATTGCAATCCTTAGAAAGTTTTTCACAGATTTCTAAGGCTCTGTTGCGTGGGAACACGACTGAAAAGTTAGGCTACTGCGCATGTTTTTTGATCTTTTCGAAGAGGAACTTCAAGAGATTCCATTATCATAGTTTGGCTGCAATCTGAGGTGGCAAAATTTTATACTGAAGGAATCAGTAAGCTACTTGAGAGATATGACAAATGTTTATATCTGTTTGGCGTGCATACATAAAAATAAAGTAGTTTTGAGATGAAAATAATTAATTTTCTCTATCTATTCCATTGTATTTTTTTAGAAGTATAACGGAGGTTACTCTTTGGACAGCCCTCGTAGCATGGTGGAATTTATGAACATAAAAAACTTTAGTTAATTCTTTTTTTCCTCAATTTCATGCATACCAGGCATGAAATTTAGTAAAGGCCCACTTCCTTCCGCAGTTTCCCTGCCCCCTTCCCTGATCCCTTCCCTCAAAGAGGACCAGAGAGGCATGCTAGGTAATAAATCATAACCAACTATGTAGCTATTCCTTTAACATTGCAATAGGGAAAGATAAATAAATGTAGTCTTTGGTGCGACATTCGACACGCCAATATCGACGCTTCTGCTTGATGGAAAGACACCTGCAACGAAAAATCATCCATCAAACGTTAGATTACAGAAACTTTCCATATTGGAGAGACATGATAAAAAACAAATGTCTATGCCACCACAGTATTATTACTGCTATAAAAAAACCATGAACACAGCAATCAGCCCGAATGTTGGTTTGGTAGGTGATGGTACAGTTCACACAGTACTAAGCCCTAACGGCGTATGAAATTCACACATCAGGGTAGGGGAGCCTGTTCCTTTCCCTCTACCGGTCATGGTTTCCCAGGAAGATCTGGTACCTGAAAAATCACATAGCTGTGGTGGAGTAGCAGGTGCCCTGAGAGGGTCGGGGATCGAGCCCGGGCCCTCCGGTCAGCAGTCCAACGCTCTACCCACTGGACTACCACGACCCACTATTGCCACTATAATGTAATGTAAATCACAATTGTTAGTTATCATTTTTCTCCTGATTATAATTGCTAACTATCAAGTATCTAGAATATGCCGTAAGTGTTTGGGATCATTGGGAGGAAATTTGACAAAAAGAGTTCGATAAAATCCATAGAAAAACCGCCAGATTCGTGAAAAATTGTTATAAAAAGAAGACGAGTGTGACAGGCCTTTCAGGGGATTTAGTCTGGGAGCCACTTGAGATACAAAGAGAACAAGCCAGACTGAGACTTTTAGAAAGGTTCAGAGCAAACGAGTTTAACTATGACAATAAGGAATTATTATAGCACCACACTACTTAGGTAGGTTTAACCACAAAAATAAGATAAGGGAGATAGGTTCCTGTACACATAGATACATATACTCGCTCTTTCCCCGGACAATCAGAAATCATAATAGTAAGAAATCAAAATCACTATAGACATATTAAAGACACTTGATTTAATATTCAGGATAAGATTAAACGTCATGTAAACCAAAGATGCATTCGTAAGTGAATGTGTGTGCTAATGGATAGGATACATGTATGTATTTGAATGCGTGTAAGTTAAAAATGTTTTCGCATGAATACGTATCGCATTCGCCTCTACGACTGCAATTTTGCATGAATTTGTTGGCTTTGAATATTGTTGTATTCTCTTTTACGGTTGGAGATTTAACACCCCCCGCCACACACCCTTGTGACAGCTTGTGGGGTATTATGTAGATGTAGATGTAGAGCGATGAAGATCTCAGGGTTTTTCTAAAATCTACGACTTTAGGCTTATAATGTTAGACGGAATTAGTTGGGGAAAATATGTACCACCTGACATAACTACGATTTAAAATATATTCCTAACATTTATTTAATCATTTATGAGAGGGAAAACGCTCTCAGATTGACAAATTTTAATTCAACTAGTTGCAAAAATTATGGTCGCTTTCCTAAACCTATTAATTCCTCTTGAATGAATGATTATGATTGCGAGCTAAAACACAATTAAGTCTGAAGAACACTTTTAGAAGTCAAAGAGAGCTGAGCTGCATGTAAGCACATAACGACGTGATTACCATTTGAACTCAGTCAGTACTTTGGCGAGAGTCATTGGCACATGTAAACGCATACATTCAAGGATTTACAAATGCGGGAAATTTGATATTGCCAATATCATATAACTTTTGTCGGTGAAGCACCCCCACAAAAACAATCCAATGACGATGGCTACGACGGAGCAGTTATTGAGACGAGCGCTCGGATTCTGCCGTCATCTGCGCATTTATTTAAGGGAGTAATTAGGACTAGATAGGAAGTTGGGAGAGGTTTTTTAGGTGGCTGGAATTCCGTCTGCAGAACCAGCTCAATTTAGCAAAAGAAGCCGAGGGATCCATAATTTAAGGGGAGACAGGCGGCGAAGGGATCGAAAATGACCCTGATTTCTACGGAGGAAACTATAATGGAGGAGGTTTTTTGTGATGAAAGCCCCGTTTTTAAGTCCCCTTGGGAGCGTCAGTTACTGGAATATTTTTCGATAGAAAGCAGCGAAGAGAATTGTCCAGGATAATTGAATTTGAGAAACATTCAAGTCAACTCCATGGCGAAACACGTTTTTAGTGGAATTTCGTTCAACTACCTACGTAATCAAAGCAAAGAAAATGACAAAGACTATAACCATCACAAAGAAAATGATAGCCGTTTTACTGCAATGTACTGAGATTGTAAATCATTATATTGACTTAATTTTCCCATTTTTATACGATATCAGAATTTTTAGATGGAGTACTGTGATATTCTCATTATCAATTTATTTATCCTAAAAATTTCTGAGTAAAGGGCACTATCTGAGACATTACTAGAAAATTGTGTGTACGTATGTGAGTGTGTGTATGTATATATATATATATATACATATGGGTCGCGGTATATATATATATATGTATATATATATATATATATATATATATATATATATAGTTCGTGGTAGTCCAGTGGGTAGAGCGTTGGACTGCTGACCGGAGGGTAGCGGGTTCGATTCCCGGGTAAGGCACTCTGGGCACCTGCAGCTCCACCCAAGCTTTAGTGATTTTCCGGGTACCAGGTCTTCCTGGGAAACCATAACCGGCACAGGGAAAGGAACTGGCCCCCCTACCCTGATGTGTGAATTTTCACACATTTTCGCCGTATAGGGTGATCTCTACCATCACCTACTAAACCGACCTTCGGGTTGATTACTGTATTTATGGTTTATATATATATATTTATATATATTTATATATATATTTTTATATATATATATATATATATATATATATATATATATATATATATATGACGTGAATAATAATGTATAACACTTAATGGACACAGAGAAAAACACAGAAACACACAAAAAAGAGACTCACTAACTTTAGAATTTTCGGTGGTCGTAGCCACCTTCATCAAGGAAGAGTGGGATAGAACTCTCCCTCTATCTATCTATTCCTATTCTATCCCTCTCTTCCTAGATGAAGGTGGCTACGACCACCAAAAATTCGAATGTTAGTGAGTCTCTTTTTTGTGTGTTTCTGTGTTTTTGTGTGTGTCCACTAGTGCTAAGTGTTATACATTATATATATATATATATATATATATATATATATATATATATATATATATATATATATATATATCTCAAACACGAAATGCCGCCATACGGCGAACAAATATTCATTCACATGGAAATAGATAAAAGGAAAATGGAACGTCTTGGACCCTTGAAATAGTTTATCCGCCGTGAACAATCAGCGGCTTGATTGACTTTACTTCTCTTTCATGGGAAAGATAAACTCCTTTAAGATTCTCTCGCTCAGACGTTGGCCCGGTGGAAGCTCCTCTGATGCCACCCCTCCCTCCCCCCCTCCCTCCCACCCGTGTTTTCCCACCGAAACTTTTTTATCCTAGAAAATTCCCACTTGATCAACGTCATCATCATCCATCTTTCCGCCCAGGGGGGGAAGTGGGAAGGAGGAGGGAACGAAATGCGTGCCTCTGCCGAAGAAAGTCACTCCTCTCCCAACTTCCACTTGAACACTCTTCCCTCGAACTCCCCGCGGCTAGCTGTTCCTCCATCTGACCCCCACACGACCCCTTCAGTGGGTGCAAATGTAAACAGGGGGAGGTGGGGGTGGTATTTCGGCGTTCATTGATCCACGAAAATGATCTCCTTTCGATTATTATTCATGCCAGCTCTCTCTTTCCATCCCATGCAACCCCGAATCCCATTGGTTCATTTTATTCCGGTAGAGTAATCCCAGTTCCGAAGTCGGTCGTATCCCACCAATTTCGCACTTGGCCGCTGATTCCGATTCGCCTAATGTATTTGTGCGTTCGTGGGCGAAGGCCCATTTTACCAAAGTTTCAGGCAATTTTCCCGCAACGCGCGTACGTTATGGGTAGGCATTCTCGTATCCATCCGGTCCTCCCGCCCAAATCCGACCCTTTCGAGCCATTCAGGCTCAATTTAGTGGCGGAGTAGGCAACTAATCCCTTGACAGGTACGACAACCATCCCGAAGAAGGGTTTAATAAAGCCCAAAGGACGCGAATTCCGTAAAAGATATATTTTTTTTTTACCAAATGTGTTAAAACAAGTTGAAATTTGCCCTGTTAGAGCTACGAAATGTAAATTCTGACTAAGTTCGGAGGTAGATCTAAGGTATTAGCGTCTGCTGAGGTGATCTGCCTCCCTTGTGGTATGGCGAGTAATTAGAGAAACGTAGGCTTTGAGCGTGGAAAGATGAAAAATCCGAGCATTACTTTGCTTCTGACAAATCAATTATTTTGTACATTTAAGTAACCAACGCAGGTTTCAGCTAAATTTAACATACGAAATGTGTACAATAAATACGCGAAATGGTGCAATCTGGTGGCTATAACGTGTACTATAACCTCATTGAGCCGTTTAGGCTTGGCGGATCGTCGAGCTGTGCGCGTGGTGCCAGTTATGTTAGTTTCTGTTGTCATTGTTTTTACTATTTGTCGAAAATGGAAATTTACGAAATCACGGAGCAACGAATCAACATTAAGCTTTTTGGTGAAGTTCGGTAACGGTTATCTAAAAATAACTGAAATGTTACAGCTGTTTACGGTGATAATGATCCGAAGAAGAGATCCGCATAAGATAAGTGCATAGCAACGAATGAAGAGTACTTTGAAGGGGACGAAATTCATGCAGACTAAAATTTGTCTCAGGCGTAACTTTATGGAATTTGCATAACATGTTGAAATGGAATACTTTACTTTGTAATTCCACACCAGTGTGAATTCCATTCCCGTGTGTAATTACAAAGCAAATTATTTCATTTGGTTTCAAGGTGTAGGTTAAATCTTGCAAAATGAAGTTGTTATGGCCTCCGTTCGCGTATTTATTGGACAGACCTCGTACATGTATTAAAATCTAACTGGTATTGAGAGGGAATAATTTAATATTTTCGACATTTTCAGGCGTATAAGCCGAAGTTGTAACCCATATTTCTATTCCCAGTTATTTTTTTATTGAATTGTTATAAAAATTTGGAAATGAAAATTATATTTACAGCAAACATGGCGGCTGAAATCCTATATTATTTGAGCTTTATAAATATTTACACTATGGTAATTATAACTATTGTTATATATATATATATATATATATATATATATATATATATATATATATATATATATATGTATAGTACTATATGTTTCTTTCAACTGATGTTAAATTGTGTTTTTTAACTGGTTTAATTACCTTATTCTATGCATTACGTAAACCTGTTTCACTCCATAGGTTTCAAAACCTCATGTAACATGTATTCTGCTCCAAGGGACTTTGCTCCCAGAACAATAAAAATTGTTTATTATATTGTCCCCCTTTTTTTTCAATTTCGATTGCTGGTGATTTCCAAAAAATCGAATTATGCATCAAACTTTTCGATGTGATAATATCAATTCACTAACTTTACTAAACATTTAAGTAGTGTATCTACAGGTATTTATTGAAATGAAATTAAATTATTGACTTTGTAATTCCGCACAGTGGCAAGTCAAAAATTTCATGTTATGCAAATTCCATCAAGTTACGCCGGAGACAATAAAAAATTATATTTGTTCACATTTAACTAAATTTTTGAGATTTAAACTTATTCAGGTATCACAAAAATGTATGCTTTTCCTGTAAATTACATAACGATATAATGTAATTTTCGTGCATTATCATTACACTATCAAGAGTTTAACATATTTATAAATACAAAACTGAGTGATACTCATACAAGAGGGAGTCAAGACGGCGTTTGCTCAAGTACCATTTTTAAATCAAAGGAACAAGTAATCATTTAACATACTATGCATGAATATCATTGTACAAATAGGTAGCCAATTTAGCTATGAATTAATGCATATTTCAGTTAAATTAACGAAAGTAAAAATTTCCAAGTTATTAAAAATTCCTCACGTAGGTATAATTCCATAAGGATAAATTATTTGGCGAAATTTAAAACCTGAATAATTACTTACTTTAATAGTTGCCTTTTACCATAAAGTTTCACGGGACATATTTAATATGCCCTTTTAATATTACATTTTAAAAATAATAAATGTCCTCAATTATCTATTTAAAAAATGGTACGCTTCAATAGTGACTTCTGTCATTATTGGCTTTCATCAGAAACTTACGGTCGATGATAAGGTTTTCGTGAAGTCAACAATTGAAGTGTGGAGCCTAGTTATGTTATAACCTACATTAATGTTCTTTTAGCGAGACAATCACACATCATTACGCGAATTGCAGTATGTACTTCAGGCGCGTGATGATGCGTAATGAACAGAGCTTTCGGTCCACCATACTGTTTATGGAAGGATTTATTGAGAGTGGGCACAGGGATTCATTCAAATACAGTGATTATCAATCAATGTGAGCAGATATGTGCTCAATTTAAAAAAAATAGACATAGCAGCGTTAATCCACGCAGAAAATTGACGCCTAATCAATAATTACATGATAATCCCGTGATGGCGATAAGCCAAAGCGAAATATTTGAAACCATGAATCGATGACATGAATCTCGCGATACATTCAAGAGCTACGTCACTCCTAACTCGTCACTGATCGACAGTTATCAAACTGAAGTACGCATGGAATCAATATGAAACAGTCCAAATCTTCAAATGTACCTTCCAAACAGCAGTTGTAAACATTAAAACAGGTAGACATAAACTAGAACAGGTAGACGTCTGTTCGCGGAGGGAGTATTTTAAAATGAGGTGGAGAAGTAGTCAGGGTTTTAAAAGAAGGGCGACGTAAGGTAAAGAAGTTGCTACAGTGGAGGTAACTGACGAAAGAGACGTTAAATGGTTATGTTAAGAAAATATCAGTGAAAACTTTAAAAATCGATCCTGGTATTATCGTGCCGCTCGGTAATTTGGCCCTTGAGGCAAGAAGATAAAAGTAGAGTGGAGAATTTTTATATGGAAAGGAGGAATGGATGGAGGAGGATGGAAGGAAATCAATGGAAGGGAGTACATTTAAATGAAGCAGTGCTTAGGCATAGCAGGGAAGGAAATGAGGTTTTCGGGAGAAATTCAAACAAGGCAGGAAAAGAGAATGCAGGGTAATGGAATGTTAAAGATTGATACAGAGGGGAAAATGCTGGGTAAGCGATGTAGAAACAAGAAAAGAATTGGCATGTTGGACGGAACGAAGGGAAGCAGGAAGTAAGTTGAGTTTTTGAAGAATGCTTCACTCTAATGCACAATGGAAGAATTTATTTGGTTCCTTTAAAATGTGACAGTTCATGTGTGCATCAAAAACCTGCATTTTCCAGTAGAATAGATACTTTCCATGATAGAGACCCTTTCTGAGGAGAACTTTAGAATAAATATTGTATGAAGAGAGGACAAATAAAAACGGAAAAAAAACTTCTCCGAAGAAATATTGAAAGAGGTTTTTTTTTAGGTTATTTCAGTTTTTTCGAGATTTTTCGAGCTTTTCCGAGAATTTTGATTCTTAATGAGCTTCTTTGAAATTTTTAGGTTTTTTACACATTTTTTTAGTTTTTCCCCAGTTTTTATTTTCATGTTTTTTTTTGTTTTTTTGAGTTAGGGTTCAGCTTGAGCTTTTTTCTGTGAATATTTACTTGTCACCTTTTTTCTGAATGGATCATTTTCTAAATTGATCAAATAATTTTACGAGAGCTTTCCTCTCATTTGTTTAGATCCTTCATGAATCAATAATGTGTGGGTATGGTGGAGAATGGGAAAGATAGTTCGTTCCATAGGAATGCAATAAGTGTTTCCACGTGATGGGGGAGTAGGTATAAACGAGCCTTCAATGAAGGAAGTGAAATAGCATTTGATATTGGTGTGTGGTGGATAGCTGAATGATATCATGAAAAGGGGAATGTTGGCTTAGTGGAGAATGAGAGGAACAATAGGAATTTTGTACACCATGAACGGGTGCTTAAACTTCCTGGGATAGATGAGAAGAGAGTGTTGGTTGAAAGATATTCATATTGTGCGGAAGTGTTTTAGAATTCCACGTCAAATTGATATAACTTTCAAGGATCGTCCGTCCGACTCTATTCGCTGAAATGTCCATCTATCTCTAAAAGGCAGACAATGGACGTCAAAGGAAGTGCTTCTCTCTCAAAAAATATCTCGAAAATACCGAATCATTTTTATTCAAAATCAAAAGCCCTATACGCGAATTTTTTCAAATAATTTTCAGCGAAATATAAAGTACCCACAACTCCCTTTTACTTCATGTTGAAGTGAATTGACTGTCTCACAGAAAAGCACTGCTGAGGATTGTGCGAAGTACTACACCAATTGGATGGTTATTTCGCTGGTCAAGGACAGTAATGGTTGGAAGGCATAGTGAGGTTAAACAATACTCTATATTTCATTTCGTGTGCCCATTTTCAGGACACGATGGCGTTGATCCTGCTCTGTAGGTATGGGTGGCTTACCAGAGTGCACGCTGCATTCAACAAGAAACGACAGTTTTGTGGGGAAGGTTTAACTAAAGACGATAACCACATTCGTAGAAGTAGTAGCTTTCATGGGAGGCGACCGACAGCTGAAGTCATTTGCATCATTAAGGATGGATGGGAAAGGATGAAGGGTGGAGAGAAACCCGGCGTCAGCATTAGCCTACTCTTGCCGAAAGGTTCCAAGGGGTCCGCAGCTTAGCGTCCAATCCAACGTACTCACTCGAAGTACTCTCCACAAAGCACCTCAAGTAGGTTAATAAAAATTGGCAATTTTTCACAAAAATAAAATTTAATACGACCGGTTTTAATGTAACTATATAATCATCAGGTGATGATGTAGTTACATCACCTAATGATGATATATTTACATTGAAACCGGTCGTATTAAATTATATTTTGTGGAAAATTGCCAATTTTTAATTAATCATGATATTCCACCATTATATATATCACGCCTGAAACGTCTCTTTTTAACCTCAAATTCAGGATCGGGATACTCCTGAAAAATATTTGTTGCCCGCAGGTTTTGAACCCGGGCCATCTCGGTGGGATGCCTGTATGTTAGCCAACCATATTCGTTTGCCGTCAATGAAAGTAGTGGAGAAGTTGCCCGTCCCACTCTATCGTGAAGTAAACCTGCACATGGAAGAGCTGGTTCGCGAGGTCACCATGTATTTATTTCAGGGTAGCAGGTTTCCACTCCAGAAACCTCTTTCGCAAAGCATTCACCACCAGAATTCTGGAGCAATTCAGGAGGCGAGTGCCCGCAACTGTCACCATAAAGTACCTTCAGTACTGCACCCATTTATTACACGTACCACTTACGGATGCAAAGCCGAGAATACTGCCCGCGCCGAAACAGAATCAAATATCCAAAACTCACTAGGTAGATGTCGAGAATGACATGTAGTCAGTTAACGGTAATTCCATGAAATGCCAGCCGTAGATCACACGAAAATGGAGTGCATTACGCGTGATAATTGACGCCTAAAATTAATGTTGCTCACATCATTGGTCCATCAATGAAGGGAAAATAACGTGCTATACATGTGTGGTCACCATAAGTGTAAAAAAAAATTTCGTCGGTGCTATTACAGTCACGAAAATTTCTGGATGACCTCAGTGTATTAATTTGTAGATATATGGAGGGTCATTAAATAAACATTAAAAACTTTTAATTACATGAAGCTAGCTTTACCTACAAACTTGGAAATACGAGGTATGCCCAATAACTACGCGAACTGAGCTCATTAAAAACTTTATTTTGCAAAAGCTAGTCTGCACCGATTTTTTCCCCTTCAAAGTACTATCCATTCGTTGCTATGCACTTATTCCATCTTAATTTCCACAGTTTAAAGTACCCTTGGAAGTCCTCGGCAGTTAGGCATTTTAGTTTTCTCGTCGTTTCTTGCTTCATTGCGTCCACATCTTCCCAGTATTGTCCCCTCATAACATTTTTGTATTTTGGGAATAGGAAAAAGTTGCAGGAGGCCAGATCTGGCGAATAAGGAGGATGATCAAGGATGGTGAATGAATTTTTTGCCAGAAACTGGCGAACAATCAATACTGAATTTTAAGGTGCATTGTCATGATGAAGGATCCATCCATCATGTTCGGTTAAAATAACGTGTTCTGTTGATTTTCCTAAATTCAGTTCATCAGCTATCATTTGGACAGTTTTTCGACGAACGGTAAGGACAAGGGACCGCACACGATCATTGTTGTCGTCAACACAGGTGGTCGAAGGTCGTCCAGGCCTTGCATCATCCGTGGTGTCTTGTTGGCCATATTTAAAATTCTTATCCCACTTGAAAACGGATCTTTTCTTCGGAACATTATCACCGTAAACAGCTTTCAACATTTCAGTAATTTCTTCATAACTTTTACCGCACTTCACCAAAAAACTTGATGTTGATTCGTTGCTCCGTGATTTCGTCAATTTCCATTTTCGACAAACAGTGGAAATAAAGACAACAGAAACTAGCATAACTGGCACCATGCGCACAGCTCGACGATCCGCCAATCAAAGACGGCTCACTGGGTCTCGGGCAACTAGTGCCGCTAATGGGCGGGGCTTTAGTCCTCGTAATGGCTGACAGATTGCACCAATTCGGGCATTTATTGCACAGACCACGTAACACCTCCGAGCGATACCTTAATTTCCGGGAAATAACGGACTTTTCAAGTTTCAAAGGAAAATATAGAAAAAATCATTTAAAGAAGATATGCCTCTAAAGGTAATAGCAAGAAGTTCAAGCGGATAATGTTTTAGCGTTGCGACTGAGAATTTGTGATTCCTTAAAAAAATTTTAGATCACAAGTGCCATCTTATCAAAGAATTTTGAGAAATGCTTCATTACGCCAATTCCTTATTCAGTTTCTTCTAATTTTGGGCCAATCCTTGACAATTGTTTTATGTCTATTACCTTTAGCCCTCTTCAATTTAAGTTTCCCTGCCGTAACATTCTTCAACAGTTCGCCATTATCGCCCCTAACCACTAATCCCGCCTTCTTTGCTATTCTCTCAGCAACACCCTCGCTCGCCTGCTGAGTACATTTTCCTCTCTCTTCCTCCAGTTTGATCTTTTCCCTTCGTCTTCCATATTCATGTTTCTTAATCCGCCTCCTGTTGTCTTTTTTTCACACACCATTTTTTGTATCACACGGCATTACGTTCAATATTAAAGTCTGGACTGCTTTTTCCCTCGCTGCTTTAATCATCTGATTCTGGTCATTAGCTCCCTCCACTTTTCAAGCGTTTTCTTTTATGAATATCGGATTTATTTTCACAATTTCCTTATCCTTTGTTTTCTCCTTTACAAAACATCTTGCAAATTCGTAATTTTTACGCCTTTCCATAAGTGAAAGCCCTCATTTGTTAAATTTAACTTTTGTTAAACGTAACTCATCGTTTATAATTTTAGAGAATGATGGAATTAATATCATTTTCTCTGATATGCCCTGATATCATCCCAATTATCCTAATGAAAGCCATCCATACTATGTATTTTTTGTTTAAATGCGTCCTTCGATAACTGATGCACAATGCGTTTTACAAAATATATAAATATCATCCGCTAGAGGTTGCGTGTTCGTCTAAATAATGCTTGCTTACTTTCTTTCCTGCCTCAAGCCATTTCCATGTCCCCTGACCATTTCTCTGTATATCTTTAACTTAAACATCACCAGCGAGAGAGAAACCTTTTAGACCCAGTGCTCCCTGCTCGCATCTTATCCTTTCAATCCCTTCCGACATTCTTACGAGGTGTGTTCAGTAAAAAATGGGATTTTGAGGTTTTTGGAAAGAATTTAATTTATTAATCTATATCAATTTTATCCACTTTGAAGGACGTAGTCTGCATTAGATATTCGTTCAATTGTTCCAGCGCTTTTACCTAACCTCGAAACAATTCTGGAACTGGATCTTTGGAAAATCTTTTAACTCTCTCAACGATGCGTTTTCAATCTCATCTATGCTTATAAAACGACGGCCCTTCAAGGTTCTCTCTATTTTTGCGAAGAGAAGATCAAAGTCACTGAGGGCCATGTCTGGCGAGTATGGAGGCTGGGTCATCATTACTACAGCGCTGTTTCTAAACAACTCATAGTGCACTATGCGAAATTACAAAATTCCCGTTACTTCTTTAACGCACCTCGTATAGTGGGTTTTTCTATTCCTTTCATTCGAATGAATTCTCAAAACACTAAGTGATCCTTATTTAATTGCATCATACTCTACGAATACATTTTAATTGAGCACTTTTCCATTGTACGGCTCCCCAGGCATTATCTAATTACACATTCCCCTGCCATTCCCTATTAGAGAGCGTTACGCTCACGAAGAGCCCCCTGGGGTCGCGATAAATGATGCAAAGTACTCACCAGCCGTGGCACAGAGCACACGTTTGTTTTTTGGGCAAAACATTGGGTCTTAACATGAAAATTTTGCCAACCCCAGCTCACCACCTTAATCAACTTACCTTAGGGAGATGCTTTATTGCTTTACCCAATCGTTGACCGAATTCATTAACATTAAATATATACTGACCCCTGTGGCTGCGAAATAACTTCCCTGCCTCCAACCCAGAGGACGCGGGTTCGATTCCCATCTAGATGGGTTTTCCTCCACCCTGGTATTTGTAATTGTGTCCATTGTTTTTGGGTGCGGCACTTAAATCCAGACAAGCACGCGTTTCATAGAATGAGTTTTCCTCGCCGGGTTAGCGAAACCTTCCCCAGACTTCTCCGAAGCATTATACTTAGCAACAATATCGTAAACAGTTGATCTACGGTACCCGAAGAAGAATCGAACTATTTCGAAATATAACGCCCAGCGCGAACACTTTCGATAATAGCGACTCTCCGATTTTACTCCGCACTTGTGCGTAAAGTCTCGGCCATTTTGAGGTTATGATTATTTACTAGATGCATGTAGCTTTCAGGAACGCCAGTCGCGATCTCCACTGGAACTATGATATGGCGGGAAATTCTAATTGAAATTTGTCCGGATTTTAGCGCCGCAACCTGAACCATTTTTTGGACGCCCAATATTAAGGCCAAAAAGTGCTGTTTTTATTAATAACAAATAAATAAAGATTTACAACAAAGCAAAGAGTAACGTAGCAAATATCGCCCTGCATTTAGGAGTACTATTTTCAAGCAGTTGCCCAAGCGAAACAGTTGGGGGGAGGAAATGTGTTTGGCTTTAGGTTCAGCAGTCTCTTTAGGCACTGAAAACGCCTATCACTCATTCAATTGCCACGCAGATCTCGCTTACGCTACCCGTAGATTGGTTTAATTTCGCTTCTGTTGTGTTCTTACAACTCTGAGTGGGCGAGACGAAGAGCTTGTAATGGCATTTCGATGTTCACTAGGCAAACCAAATTGCCGATTGAAGCTCTTACAAAAATTGGAAGGACGTCCCTTTAGCAGTGGTGTTGAAAATGTATTATTACTCCCATCGTGCTACGGTAGGAGAGATTATGTTAATAAAATTAGAGAGATTAAGTGCAGAACAAATGGGCTTAAGATGTTTTTTTCCAAATAAGGAATCAGAATAACATTGTCCGACCACGATAGGGGTAAAAATATTTGGATAAAAATTAGTCTGGTGTGTATTCACCCCCTGCCACCTACCCTAGCGGTAGTTTTCAGGGTATATATAAATAAATAAATAAAATCAATTAACTAAAAACGTTGTAGTTCGTACAGACCGATTTCTCTCCAATACAGGAACTTAATTTTCAAATTATTGCACGGTAATTATGCAATACAGCACCGTTAACTGGATGTGCGGTTAATAATGTGGAGCGCAGATGAGCATCAATGAAATTAGCACATCTCTTTTGCTTATGTGTCCGTGTAAAGTAATCAAATGACAACGCAATATATTATAAAAATCAAGCTTACGATATGTATTTGTTAGTTGGATGTAAATGATTCTTTTCAAATATTTCCATGGGATAATCTGAAATGAAATCCAATCAAAAATCGAAGTTCCCTCTTTAATATTTCCCTTATTGAGTCGCCAGGTGACTAAGATGACCAGCACTTTGAACGTCAACCTTAATAATGAATTTGAAATAAATTTAATCAGTGCTAATTGGAACGAGAGGGGAAATAACTGATCAGATTGTCTGATTTTTTCAATAGTAGTCATAATAAATAACAAAACTAAACTAAAAGTTTATGAAAAGCATTTCAGAGTAATTGCGCAGAGAACACTGATCAGTGATTATGAAAACCATCATCGTTACACTCTTCTCTCGAGAAATAATGGTGGCTTATTTATTTCAGGACTCGCATGGCCAAACAAAACACATCTAAACCCAACGGAGCCGTAAATATTGGTATTTTTCTTTTGCTCAAACACGGACTGAGGTAAACATATTCGTTGTCTGTGGTTTTATGGTAAAACTCAGATAAATTGGCGAATATACGTACTTAGCGGCCAAATTTTTCGTATTTCCCCTCAATTGTTAATAAAGGCACAATACGCACAATCGTTTTCCTTTGAATTAGACGTACCAGCGTAGAAACGTTTCCGCGGTTGTAATTCCAATTTTGGCGCAGGTGAGGATTACGGTTGAAGGGGTTCCCAAGACGCACAGAAGGGGAAAGTGAGGGTGGGGGGGGATCGGTATACATTGCGGCGAGATCAGGGGAGTTATCCTTGAATAATTGAGTCCCTTCCCTATCGTCCGCGATCGGATTTTACGACTATTATCTTTGTCCCCACTCCTCTCTGGTGAATGGAAAACATTGAACTGTCTGAAGCAATTGATTTCCAGCTTTCGAATTCTTTGAGAGATGGGCGCGGATGATGGAGAGAACTTCGTGAATAACTTTCCCCCTCTCGTCCGATTTCATAATCGCTTGGATCTTTCCCGAAACCGACGAAATATTATTAATATTGCCCCAAATCCCCTGGGCCGTGTGCGGTTTTGATGGCCCCGTTTTAAAGGCCCTGGCGGCAGACGCCCCTTACGCGTTTGTCTAGTCGGTGCTGTGCTCCGGACGCCCCTTGCCCCATGGCGACCCCATGCATGGCCAAGTCGCTGCTCGCCTCACCCATCCCATGGGGCGATTTTAATTAAATATCATCGCCGGAGTTATGATTGCAGTATCGAACCAAATGGAATTTTGATGAAAACAAACGGTCGATACCACCCATACTCAAGGTGGCCTCTCGAAGGATAAAAACCCTTTCCCACTCCCAATTCAGAAGCCTAACCTAAAAACTTTGTTCATCAACCTTGACAGTGTACTCCTCGAGTTTAATATTATGTGAACGGTATCAAATCGATGGCTGAAGCTTAAATTAAAATCAGCAAGCAGCGATGGAAACGAGAAGGGAAAAATAATTTGAATGGTATGATAAAATAAAGGCATCGGCTCTGAAATCCGTAGAATCAATAAATCATGCTACGAAGGCTGTCCAGAAGTAATTTACGTTTTAAAATAAAATATATGAACCTAGTGAAAAGACAGTTATATTATAAACATTTGAAAGGGACATTTAAAAAATATATTTTTCTTCAAAGTCGCCATTCAAATTGAGACGTTCATCATAACGAAACACAAGCTTTTCAAGTCCGTTATACGGAGTTAAACGCTATTACTTTGTTTTTTTCGGAAAATTTTGCATGAAAAATGATTAAATAGCGACGCTGCTCCGATTTGAATAGAAACTACTGACCTCATCAAAAAGGATGCCGAAAATCACGTCGAAGAAATATTTTCTCCAAATGTTTTCAGCAGTACTGCAATTAGTGAATAAATACCATCGTAAATTTTTTCAGACATCCTTACTAAGCTTTGACATTTGGAAGGTATGAAATAATTAGTCTATAGTTATAGAAATTTCGCTGCTAACATTCTATCACGCGCAACTTTGAAGGTATGATAAATCACACCATTGGATTGCGTGGGTCGAATTCGGGTTCCCTCTTGGCTTCATCACAACTTATGGTCGCTTCGAGAAAGGCGTATCATTTTCTCACTTGGGTTGTATTTTCATTTAAAGACGTTCCACTGTTCCCCTCTCTATATTTCTATCCCTGGAATGAGGCCATCCTTTCCACAGCCGCAAAGTTTATCCCGCTCTGGCCATCAAACATATGCATGAGCGATGCAAGAGATGTTCCGAAACGATCACAGCTGCGGAGGCCAGTCAAGTTTTCCTTTGCCTCAGGGTGTGTTCACGAATCTCTCTTGTGAACACGTGCCGATAAATGAATACATAGAAGCCTATAGAAAGAAATTAACTAGCCCAGAGAATAAATAAATAGAAACCTGAAATATAAGAGTGTGAGCTGAATCTCTCGGAAATATATACATATATGTATGTAGATGCGCCAAAATATCATCTAAAGTAATGCCATTTAATTCAGGCAGCCCTAGATTAAGGCAGCCCTGAAAGGAACCCGTTTTTCGTCCATACAAGAGATCCAATCAGCCGTGACGAAGACCTTGCGAGAGATCCCCGAAGACGCCTTCCAGGGCGCGTACCGGTCATGGTAGAGTCGCTGGAAAAAATATGTAGAGGCCCAAGTACAGTACTTTGAAGAATTTTAAGTGTTTGCGCAATTGTGTTCAATGAATTACGTTAAAAGATAATTGCATTACTTTTGGAACTCACCCTGTAGTTGGATGAATAATGAGGCGACCTCCTACGGTAATGGCGAATAGGAAATCCTCTCCAATCGCCGCAATTGAATTTGGCAGCGGTAGTGGGAACGTCGCTTAGTAGCACGCTTGGAAACAAAAGAGAGCACAAACTCCCATCCCGTTGTTACGCTCGGGGATTAATCTTCCTGTGCAATTAACCTAACCGTAAACAGGACGTGACTGAATTGCTGCATTTCATTTTGTTTCCACTCTTATCACTAAGCAGGGCTCTCACACGTCTGGTGACAAATTTCAGTCCAGAAATTTGAGAATATCCTCCACTTTTTGTTTTTTTCCATGCAAAGAATAAACATGGAACTATTTTTTTGCATCGGCATACTTTGAATAAAGAGAGTGCAGAGGCGGCAAAGCATAATGCTCTCGTATTTATGATTGGTGGTCCAGATTGGGCACGGCATTGGGCTGTTTACTGGAGGGTTCCAGGTTCAAATTCCGGATGATACCTTTGAGCAACTGCATATGAAATCTGTGTGGGGCGATTTCCTGATTACTAGAATGATTTAGGAAGCTTACCGTGTCAAATGGAAGGGAGCTGGCCCCCATGTGCTCCGTTAATGTGTGAATGTCATACGCCTTAACTGTTAGCTTGGGATGAGATCTAAATTCACCTTTAAAAACTCCAACCTGGAGGTTAATTGCACTGATGGCGATTATGCTGGCCGGTGACGATTACGCAAGCGCCTGAAGTAGGAGCAGGACAGAGAGAAAGCTGACGAACACCAATTATTAAGAGAAACGCGCAGTTACTCTTTCACCGAAACAATGATGTAGCATAATTTATATGAAATGCTGTCATTTTTAAATCCTAAAATAAATATATCCTAATATGTAGACTGAAAACTAATTCACATATGCTTGTGGACCACAAACAAAAAAACAGCAAAATCGGGCAAAAAGTATATTAAAGTCCAATTTTTAAGCTTCAAAATCACATGTATTTATTTATCAACATGGTCCCCGTTAAGGCTAACACATTTTTTCCAACGTGTAACAAGTTTTTTCATTCCGTAACTGAAACACTCTTCCGACTTTTCTCGAATCCAGGACTTGATAGCTGCCTTCACTTCATCGTCCGAGGTATAATTATTAGCCTTGAAATGTCTCTCAATTTTAGGGAAAAAATAAAAATCGCAAGGCGTAAGGTTTGGGGAATAAGGAGGGTGAGGAACCTGTTCAAATTTCAGGTTTCGCAGGACCTCTCCAGTTGTGCGCAAGGCATGCGTACGAGCGTTGCCATGTTGCAAGATTATTGGCACCAGGCTGCCTTTAACACGACAAACTGGACGTCGGAGGTCGGCTAACTAACAGGATTGTGCAGTCAAGGGTTTTTTTTCAATATCATCCCTTAAGCCATTTTAAAATTAAATATTTTTAAACATATTCCCATGGTCAGGATGGTCAAAGCAGGATGATAGGCGTAGATTGGCGGCTTTTGAGACAATGTGATGCGGAGAAGGATAGATAAGATAAAGAGGACAGAGGAAAAGAAATGAATGGGTGGTAGACTAGGCTGGGGAGGAGACGGGGTTGTTGGGAGAAATAAGGAGACAGAAAAAATGGATGATGGCATATTGATCGTCAGTGGGATGTTGAAGACTGTAATAGAGGCTGGAATGTTAGGCAATCGAAGAAAAGGGCAGGAATAGAATAGGGATGTTGGACGGGATGAAAGGAGGAAGGAAGTATACGGAGATTAAGGGGGACTTTTTATGGGGTAAGATGCTGGGGTGTGTGTTGTTAGGAGAGACAAGAGAAATATTTGGTTTTTTTTTTGTTAGGAAGCCCTGTGTAAGGCAACAAGCCTCTTCAGGGAGGGGAGGGAGGGAGTTAGGGAGGTAAGGAGGTTGGGAGGAAAACAGTTGCTAGTTGCGTCCATCCAAAATCTTCCTTAGCCGATAGATTACCTATAATTAATTAAAACATATTATCTCGTACCACATCACATAAATCAAGAAAAAATCGGCAAAAGTAGCAAATGACTATATACTATTGCAAAACACTTGCATAATATGAGTTTTCTTTTTGCAAAATTCTAATAATTGAACGGGCCTTTTCTCGTTTCCACCGAGTGTTCCACAAATATGATTTAGTTCCATCTGTCGGCCGGGGCTGAAATTTCGTCGGACAAGAACCCTCTCGCCGAGGGAGGCCTTCTGTTAACACCAAGCTCCCCTCCCTCCGTAGAGGGACCGATCCGTAGGGTTTCTTAAACAATTGCCCTCTGCTGGTGGGCGCTCTAACTTTCTGGCCCATCTAATTTTCCCCGGTAGATTTAACGGATTGAGCGATTTTCCTTTAGAGTGTCCTGCGAAATCTCACGTTTTAAGTCGGTTAGGGCTCCTTTATGTTTGACTATAAACTCGACGTAGCATTTAAAATCACAATCACTGCTTCTTCATTAACGTGGGCATTTAGTTTTTTTTAAGGTAATCTACCGGTAAAGGTAGTAGGTTTGGGATGGACATCACAACCAAATAATTATCTGGTCTCTCCTAATTAAACAAAATTCCGAAATCGGTAAACTGTCTCACCTGCTCTAGTTTTTGCCCTCTTATTTTAAGGTTAAGCTTAGCCTTTCTCTCTATGGAAATTTGCCCAACCTTCGTTTTATTTATATTTATTCTCATCCCATATGTATAGCACTGAATTTTCGATTCACTTAGCAATGCTTGCAACCCATTATCGGCTGACTGACAAACTAAAGCTTGGTCATCAGCAAATCCAACTGATTTTATGAATTTTACTACTTAACTTGCATATTTCATACTTATTTGAAATAGATAAGTAGGCAGGTTTACTACTGCTGCATGTAACTGGACAAAATTATGCATACGAATAAATTAATACTCAGGTTAAGAGAAATGCATAATATTTGTCTAGTAAATTATCCAAGGAAAGATTTTGAGCTGACTTCGTATAAGTTACGGGGGGGGGGAGAATTGTTAGTTTGGCGAAAGTTAAATATTTTCCATCTCACAGCCGGTAAGTCGGAAAGGGTTTGAGTGACGCTCCCCACTAATGAGGGCGGGTTGACCATGCATGCTTCCCACGTGGAAAAAGAATCATTTTTATCGCATACTTCATCGTTACAGTATTATAGTAGGTAAACCTATTCATTGAAGATAGGAGAAGAAGTAGAATGAAACCCTTTGACTTAACAATTATCTTTCTCTTTTTTCTCCCCACAAAACTTTTTACTTGTATTACAAATAACTTTCTCACGCTGTGAAAATCGCTTCTTCGGTGGTACAGAGAAATTAATGTCCCCTTTTTTAGCTGATTTAACGGCTATTTCGTACTTCCGATTCAGGCACGAGGACCTGAAGAGGTTTAGTGAAATAACAGGAATAAATGTATCGCCATTCTCTTTCGTAAATTGTCCCCTCAATTATTTCGTTGATGAGGACATTTATGTAACACAAACTGCGAGTTTTCGGGGAATCATTTTGATTACTTTTCATTGCTCGAGTTGGACTTATAGACCTTCCACCAGATAATCTTATTAACTGCCTCACTCAGACTTTTCCGGCTCAAGAAAGTTCTTCGCACGGTGTACTTTGACCTTGGTATCTTACTTATGTACCGTTTCGGTAAACAATAGCATCCACGCCTCCTCGCCCCGAATTTTCCGGCTCAGGAATATAATAATTTATTCTCCGCAACGGCCATTCACTTTAAATCCGACGGGAGTGGAATTGCGAGGAACGGCTCTGGCGAAAGGGATTCTCTTCGACTGTGTTCCGTTGGAAACGAGACTTGGAAGCAAAATACACCCGTTAGAGTCAGCTTAGGCATAGAACTCTCCGTTTGAAAGTAAGCAAAATACACCCGTTAGAGTCAGCTTAGGCATAGAACTCTCCGTTTGAAAGTAAGCAAAATACACCCGTTAGAGTCAGCTTAGGCATAGAACTCTCCGTTTGAAAGTAAGCAAAATACACCCGTTAGAGTCAGCTTAGGCATAGAACTCTCCGTTTGAAAGTAAGGCTTAAAGCAATTATCGGTGTTTTAACCGGTTTTTGTCGTCTAGAGTATATTGAATTAAATAATAAATAAAATAAAATGTAGAGTTTGCGCATAGCGGCCAGGAAGGGAGTCTATGACCTCTAGGTGGCGGCGGTAGGGAAGGACAGAGGGGAACAGGTGTTAGGAGGAAGACGATGAAGAGGAGGTGACAAGTACAATGTGTATTTAAAAGTTGAACTCGGATAAGCCCATTATATTGCTTTTCATCGCCTGGAACACCCAAGTAGAATACACCCATGAATGATTACCAAGAATAGAATAGAAACGTCATGCTAAAAGAAGACCAAGCGGAAGATTGTTGCCCCTCGACTTTTGCTTCTGAGACGTGCCTCCGTTGCCTATTGCGTAAAAGAAGATAATGATCCTCGTTTTCCACCATTGGAAAGCGTGTGATCGTATTAATGAGAATGTTTTCAATCAAATTATCGGTTTCTGGCGTCACTTGCAGAAAACTCTTTATTGTACGCATTCGCTTTATGTAACAAAACGACTCCGGTTTAACCAATGGAAACTTTCCATAATGTAAAATAACCTAATGCTTAGTAATTGTCTGTTGATTTAAAATGAAAATAAAATAATTAAATTAAGGTAGAATTTAAAGGTTAAGTGCAGGAACATTTCAAGAAATAGTTCAATTATCATTATCACTAGGCAAGATTGTTTTCCAAAAGAAATGATGAATTCGCCCCCTTTTGGATTAGCCCTTAAAACCCCAATGAATTTTCACTGATCGGAAAAAAATAGAATGGATTGCACATACTTTATGAATCTAACTATTTAAGCAGAGACGTGGGCATTAGAGTTTTTGCCCGAGATTTCCAAGGAATTCTGGTATGTGTAAAATTGTTGATGAGATACCATTGTT
Source organism: Hetaerina americana (assembly GCF_022747635.1). Classification (NCBI taxonomy): domain Eukaryota; kingdom Metazoa; phylum Arthropoda; class Insecta; order Odonata; family Calopterygidae; genus Hetaerina; species Hetaerina americana. Next base: position 2,499,202 of record NW_027287052.1, on the reverse strand, counting down.
GTTTTTGCCGCGCGTTTTTTCTCGCGCAGTCATGCGTGTTTCCTACGAGCCATTCCAGCCAATCAATCTCACTCCATCTTAGCTCTTGCCTCTCCTTTTGTTAAGTACAATAGTTTTATTGTGAACTACGTCGATCATTGCTTTCCAGTTACTCTTCTTCCACTTCTGTACACATTATTCCAACGATCATCACTATTTAACATACTTCCTACGTGGAGAAAGATAAAAAAGGAGAATTCGTAAAACAGAGGCAGTTACATTAATTTCAAAGTTACATTTTATTTGGGTAGCTATATGCACAAGGTTTACTTTGTCAGTAAGCGAAGGGGTTGCAAGCATTGCTGAGTGAACTGGAAATGCAGTGCGACAGGTATGGGTTGAGAATCAATATTAATAAAATAAAAGTTTTGCGATTTTCCAGAAAGAGAAAAGCTAAGCCAGAAATAAATTAGGAGGGCAAAAACTAGAGCAGGTGTAACAGTTTGCGTATTTCGGAAGGGTTTTGGACCAATACGGTCAAAGTAGTGGGGACGTAAGGAGAAGAATTGCACAAGGCAAAGAGGCTTTCACAAGGAGGAGGAAGTTGATGACAGGGACGTTAAGTAAGGATATTAAGAAAAGACTCGTAAAAACTTTGATATGGATCGTAGCTATGTACGGCGCGGAAACGTGATCCCTGAAGCAGAATGTAGATTGGAGGCAGGAAGAAGTAGACTGGAGGCGTTTGAAATGTGGGTGTGGAGTAGAATGGAGAAGGTGAAATGGACCAAAAGGAAAACAAATGAGGAAGTACGTACTTGGTATGGTGGGCGAAGAGAGGGGTTTGTTGGGAGAAATCCTATGGAGGCAGGAAAAGTGGATAGAGGGGGTATTGACCGGCGGTGGGAAGTTGAAGACTGTAATAGAGGGAAGAGAGGAAAAGGATGATTGGACGGATTGAAGCGAGGGAGGAAGTATACGGAGATGATGAGGGGCTTGTTTATGAATAGGATGTTTGGTTGTTTTTTGTTAGAAAAGACAAGATATTTAATTGGTAGTTGTATCCATCCAAAATCTACCTTAAGGAATAGATAACCTCCAGTTATTTGAAAACTACAACATTTAAATTGCAACTCATGAAACTACAACGAATTAAATTACATTACGTAAACAATCAACATGCTAGAACTGCAAACATCTAGTAACCGCAGGTTGCTGTTTCTACAGTTTGGTTGTAAAATTGTATGCAAAATTACATCAAACAACTCGCAATGAGGGTCATAATTTAGAACTAAGTAATGTAAAAATTACGCTGCTTAGTTTTACAACATTTATTTTAATTTTATGTTATCACGTGTAAGGAGTCCGTGATTTTGCGGCCCATGTGCAATCACGATGCAACGGCCAAAAGTATGTACATTTCCGTGTTAGCGTTTTTGACAAAAATATATCTGGTACAAATCGCACCGGTTTCACGGCTTGAGTGAGCTCGGAAGAGCGTGTCCGTGATTCATAACTATTAATGGGCGACGCGAAATACAACTGCACGCATGTATCCGTGAAATAGTGCACTCTGGCTCGTTTCAGTGCACCCGAAGAGAATTCGTGAAAACCGAAATGGTGCTACGATAAATACAGAAAGAGAAAATAGAGAAAATTTTAGATAAATTTCCACTTAACCCTTAAACGGTAACGCAATTTTTTTCACTCTATTTTTGACAATTTTCCAAAATTCGTATCTCACACCAATGATGACAATGAGAGTCCTATAGGGGGTCATTTTTTTTGATTTTTAATATAGAATCACTTGAGACATGTCTTTACGTGAATTATAGTAAAGGTAACCCGAGCCGCATACGTAAGCCGTTTTCGTTTGGCGCTAAATTTCAACTCGCTCTGGGGTGTTTTTCACCCCCGTTACCTTTCTAGGGTAAAATATATCGCCGCATGAATTCAAATTGGCACACGCTACATGGTGCACTTTTTTTGCCAGAATTTCCCTGAGAAAAACGTTTGAAGAGAGTAAGTTCCATTTAGAATTTCCAGCAATCGATGACGGCAAGACGTAAGTGCGAGGAGTCCCAGCACGAAAGAGATTTGACGTACGGTACTGTATCCATTGTACTGTGCGTCCACATACGGTACACGTGACCTCCTTCTCGGTTCAACTAATAACGAATAACAGCCGTATAACGCCAGCAAATAATTTAACTATCACCCGACGGAATAATGGAGTTTGGCTTTATTCCACGAGCAAGGACGAGTTCCGTCCCTTTAAGGCCACATCAAAAAACACAAAAGGCCTTTTCCTGCTTTCCTAAGTCTTCTTACAATTCAGTCGTAGCCATTGTTTCCACTCAAAACTTTGTTAGCGGGGAGCTGAAATATATTTCCTTATGGGAGCACATCCGCACTTCCAACTGTGAACACTTCCTCATGTGCCTCATAACCAATTCAGATGTCGTGGAATAAAATGTTGTAAACAGCCTGGAAAACATATTCCACAATGATCAGCTGTAATCCACAGCCTTAAAACAAAATTAAGTTTTTCCTGATGCTGGTCATTGTTCTGTAAATTTCATTCGTAACTTTTGAATCCTATTTCCAAATTATTCCAATAAATCTAATTCTACATATGATTATTCTAATGAAAAATTACTCGCAATAATTTTGCCAATGTATTGCTGGCCAGTATGCTCCAAGAGAATTCAAACTGCCACCTGATATTGAGGTATATTTTCCTTTTTGTCTTTGTACAGTGCTGCATAGGATGTCAAAGTCTGCTTTCGAATGTGATTTATGGTGAAAGAAAATGGATTATTTTGCTCGATTTAACTTTTAAAATATCACTTTTTTTGCTGTCTATATTAGTAATTTGGACTTTTTTTTGTTCTATTTCTGTAAATGCTAAGGATGCATCTCTCATAATGGATTGGATTTTGGTTGTGTTTTAGTTTTAATATTTTATTCGAATTTTTTAAACCTTTGCTGTAGATAAAATTCACCTTGTTGTCTGATATAGGTTCTTTGACTTACATTGATATTGTATTTCATAGTCAAAACCATTCCGCGGTAAATAAACCCCAATAATAGCCTTTTTCGCAATTATTTCGATTATGGGGACGACAGCAACAATACATATCGGCCATAATCCTATCAACTCACGTAGCCCAACTCTATGTTTCCATTCTTTCATATTCTTCTCTCATCTAATTCTGTGACCATTTCATCGATGATCCATGGTTACCTCGTACTTTTCCCATTACCGGCTCCTGTAGTTACTTTTCCGGATTTTGATATCCCTTTCTTGATGCGTTCCCATTTTTCTTCGATAGTACTCAGCTCTTTACCGCCATCCATGATATTCTCTGCAACCTGCTGATACTTCTCCCTTTTCAATCCATTCAATACATCTACATTTCATTTCCTAATACACCCCTGCATTACCTTTTTGAAATGGGCTCTGCACTTCATAACAACTAAATCGTGGTCAGAGTCCGCATCCGTTCTCGGCAAGCTGTGCGACTTTATCACACTGTTCCTAAACCTGTGTCTACCAGAATATATTCTAAATGATACCTCTCTGAGTCCTGGCATTTTCCATGTGCACCTACGCCATTTATGGTGTCTAAACCAAGTGTTGGTGATGACTAACCCCTGTCTCCTGCAGAACTCAAATGCTTTCTCCCCGCGGTCATTCCTCGTGCCTAAACCGTAGTCCCTCACCTCATCACCATCTCTTCCTTCGCCTACCGTCGCATTCCAATCCCCCATCACTATCAAATGTTTCCCCGCGGGCACACTAGGGATTTTGTCCTCTAACTGATCGCATATCCTATTGACCTCTTCCTCCGTATGGTTGCTCGGTGGCATGTACACCTGAACAATGACCAAGTTCGTCGGTTATGCTTTTATCTCTACTAGTAATCCGTTGCTTGTTCCATGCTGACCACGCTTCCTCTTACGTCTTTATTTAACATTATGGCGACCCTCTCGTTGGCTCTCGTCCCCGCCGCTGTATATTATTCTATAATTATCACTTCAATAATCCCCGCTATCCTTCCATCACAGGAAGGATAGCGGGGTCATCTGAAGGCACAAGCCCTTCCACCGCGTCAAGGTTGTAGTTCTTGGGAGAGGTCTAAGTTACATATATTCAATATTTGAATACTTCGCCTGAAAATACACATTACATCTTAAATTTAAGCTGTGACCCCCGAATGCTTTTTCTACTCCATTCAGGAGGAAATTTTATCTCTCAATATAGTATATTTCTTACCGTATATTTTTTTAGCTTTCATTCCTCTTCTCTATTCCCACCCGTGAGTGCCGTCGAAAAAAGCCTCGAAAAACCCTTTCCACCCCTCACTCTCCCCCCTTCTCTCCCCACCCCCACACCGTATGCCGCACACAATCGCCGTCCTTCGACTCGAGGCGCCACTCAAAAACGAACGACCTCTTCCAACCCCCCCCCACACCCCCATAACTCCCACTCCCTGAATCCTTGAGGCTTTGGCATAACAATCAAGGTTTCCTCTAAAGTGTGAGTGAGGAGAAGGGGATGGAAAAGAGAGAAGTGGTGAGAGTAGACTCCCCATTAAAATTAGACCGTAAGAGTCGGGAATGGCGGGGTGGGGTGGGGGTGGGGGATGAAAAGTGTGAGGCAGGCGTTGATGATGTCATAAAAGCAGGAGAGCGACAGCTTCCCGAATGAAAGGCGCCTAATGCAAAGTTCGTCGGACGCAAGACGGCGTGGCGGTGGGACGGAGAAATTAATGCACGCAGGCATTGGACCAAAATATGCATCGAAATTTCCGCAAGGGAAAGGCTGGCAAGCAAAGGAGAAGGGCGTTCAAGGGCTGTCCAGAAATTAACCTCCGTAATGCTGTATAAAAATACACTGGAATAGAAACAGATAATTTATATTTTCATCTCAAAACTACAAATCACTGCTATTTTTATACTAATTTCCCCATCAGATTTGTCATGCCTCTCAAGTAGTTTACTAATTCCTTCAACATAAAATTCTGCCGCCTGAAATTGCAGTCAACCGATCAGACGGTATCTTGAAGTTCCTCGTCGAGACGATCACAAAACATTTATTATCTTAGCTTTTCAGTCGTGTTTCCATTCATCAGAGTCGTAGAAATATGTGGAAAACTTTCTAAATATTTCAGATTTCGTTTAACGCTAATTTCCCGAGAATTTTTTGAGCAATTTTCAGGTGCACTTCATTGTTCACCATAGACTGGCGGCCACTTCTGTCTGTCATCATCCTGGGCATTTGTGCGTTAACTCTTAAACGAACGACAACACTGACATACTCAACTCTTGTTTGTTCACTCATCACCTTTGGTCCGTACAGGGCACAAATTTCCCGATGATGAATGTCAGCAGCTTTGAAGTTTTTTTTATCAGTAAAAACCTTATCACTGAACGAACTTCATATTTGGTGGGAATTTCAATTGTATTGTTCATTTTGACTCACCATTGTAAACAAACGACAAGCGACCTTCCAACCACTGCAGTTCGAGGCGTACTGACCTATACTGTGTGCGTCAATACAGCGACCATTCGGTTCCCTCCACTAATTCTCAAGCTACATGAAAAAGGAGGTTACACGCTGGACAGTCCCCTTGCATGCGTCATAATTTGCGGAATACCGTCGGCTCGTCCGCCTTAACGCAGCCATTATATCATTGGTTAAGGGAGAAATGGTTATGGAACTCACTTCTAGTGAGGTGTTCATAATTTATCAGTGTTTGGGAAGGGAGGAAGAGAGGAGAAGGACTGTACGGATGAGGTCACTCTACTGAACCACCACCTTGTGCGTCTTGGGACCGCCAATCGTTGCGCTTCCGTAATGGTTCCAATATACTCGTTTATCCCACTTACATTCCTGTAGACATAAGAATAAACGATAGCTAAATATTAAATGGAACTTAGGCAAGTCATATATATATATATATATATATATATATATATATATATATATATATATATATATATATATAGTCTTGTTCTAAAATTGTTCAAGTCATGTTTCCATATATTTTTATCAAACCAAGCGGAGTCAGTCTAATGATGCGAATAATTTCTATTTTTGCCGCACCTGCGAAAGCACGGAGAATTGCAATGTACTGAAAAAAAGCAATTGCGTTTGGGTCTTCAATCCATATTTGTGTCATTTTTGGTAGCTTCGTTTGAGACAGTGTAGTTACACTCATGAATTGGACAGTTTCAATCCAGACAGCTTTTGCCACTGCTGATAATTTTCGTGACCCTTCCGGTCAAGTGTGACTCACTATAAAGTGCATTCGATATGTTTCATTTCAATTATTTTGTTTTCATTTATGCATCTTTTTTCATTTCATACGAGGGTCATCCGGAAAGTAGTACCCGTTCGTGAAATAAAGACACAAAAGTAAATATTAACAAATATAAAAAATTTTATTTGAAAGAGGATACTTTAAACTACTTCTCAACATAATCTCCAAGCAAATTAAGGCATTTGTCATAACGTGTGACAAGTTTCTGTATTCCTGCTGCATAGTCCTTCGCCGCCAGCTCATTGAGATACGCGAGGGACCCATCTTGCACAAATTTTTGCATAATGCAGATGGTGTTTAACAATTTCATGAACAATTGTTCGAGAAACATTGGGAAAATGCTCACAGATGTCATCAATTGTGACGCGCCGATCGTTCCTCACGAATTCGTCAACTGAGCTCACCAGTTGGTCTGTAATGACAGACGGTCTCCCCGAACGCTCATCGTCGTGTGTGTTCCCCCTCCCCATGTTGAAGTTGCGACACCACCGCCGAACAGACGACTCGTCCATTACATTGTCTCCATACACCTCCTTTAATTGGCGATGAATATCACATGGGCGAACGTTTCTTGAATTGAGGAATTTAATCACTGCCCTCACTTCACAACTGGCGGCGTTCTCAATTTTTTTAAACATTGTAAACAATCACAGAAACAACACAGGCAATGCTAGCGTCACGCAACTTGGCTCAGAGAAGGCAGACAAGCCACTGAAGCTATCTGACCTCGTCCAGCGGCTACTCGCGTCGTCAGCACTTCATGCGGCACGAACGGGTACTACCTTCCGGATGACCCTCGTATTTGTATGATTTCATTACAAGCATTTTGTTCTCTCATTATCCATTGCAACGAAGGTATTTTTTAGATTAGTTCATAGCACATTTGATCTTGAGCTGTTGGCATTTTTAAAGGAAAACAATGAATGCCTAAGCTCAATGCTAATAACTTTTACTGACTTTTGTCGTCGAAAAATATAAATGTTACGCCATGAAATAGCTTTTACAGAAGGAAAATAATAAAGGGTGTTTTAATCATTCAATGTTACGTAATCTAACATGTGCCCTGTCTTATATATTCCCTCGCGATATTTCCTCAGATTCTTACCCACTCTATCAAGCGTGGTTGATCAATGTTGGAAAAAATCGTCGAAGGGCACCTATTTTCCTTTTATAGCTCTTTTTAAGTGTTCTTAACGCTGAAGCCATTCTATTTCATAAAAATTACTTTTTTTAATCCATAGGCTCTCGCTTATCCGGCGAGTAAGCCTTCATCTAATGCACTGGCTCTTCCTCGAGCGTGGTTAACCTTTAATGGAAGGTAATTATTTTTTAAAGTTTATACCGTCACATGTAGGCGACAGAAGTTAACACTCTTGGTCATGCCACTTGGCTGTAATCATTCAGTAGATCATCTAATCGCACGGCTAACGACTTGAGCCGTCTGTCGCCACCCCTAACAACTAAAACTACCTGAATCACACTGACCTATAGTTAATATTGCATTCTCCAAGAATTAAGTAATATTAGATAAATTTATTTAAATATATAAATCAAGTAATATAAGATAAAATTATTGCAGTGGTAGAGGTGCAAATATATTAATAAAAGCAGTGACAAGAAACGAGTTTGACACCGATGGAGGATCACGTCTCCTCAGATGAATTATCTTCGGAGGGTTGTAGGTGTTCTCCAACCGAAAGACATCAGAAACTTTGGCCTTTCAATCAATTAAAGGATTCTTTAATCGTTCATGCTGAATTAACCCATCATCTTCCCGAGAGAGGCTCTTCATTAATTATATTCACCCTTTGAGTGTAGCCGCGTAGTTCCGAGTGGAAACCGGAGAATAAAAGATCCTTAATCCTCCGGCGCGGATAACAGATGAGACAGAACTCCGCCCAATCCGTCTCGGTCGAAACGATCGCGGCGGCTGATATATTTGCTGCCATGGCTCCCCGATCTTCTCGGCAATCCGTCAGCAGCTGCACCCTTCTTTGGAATCCACTTCGATAGGCCGTCCAGACGAGTGTGCGCACCGGATCATACAGTTGCCTCGGCTCACGCCAGTGCCAGAAACTTCGATGTGGAGCTCGGCCTGTGATTGCGACATCGAATTTATTGCCTATCCGCTTTCAAGTTGCAAGCAGTGGTTTGTGCTGGAAAACATTCCCCGTTAAAGCCATGTGGGACGTCATCGTTCCCCTGTGAATATACCGTTTCCTCCTCAGCCACTCTCCCATGTTCTCCGGAACGAAGGTCTTGTCAAGAATAGATTAATCCCGTTGCCTCATGTCGACCCGAATGATAAAAAATTTTCAGCCGATCCACAAATTCAGAATTCTGCTCTTCCTGTCAAGGTTTCTTGGATTCACTCCGCATCTCTTAATTACCACAGGTGCTTACGTTCGACGAGATACCCCTGCAACCCCTTTGCGCCAAAAGTAAGTCTGATGGGGGGCAAAATTCTGTATGCCTTCCAGATTTCCGAGAAAAATATTTATTAAACGTTAATTGAACCTTAAGGACTGCGTTAACGCTCCTTTATGTAAACGTAGTATATCGTCTGACTTAGACCAGCTGAAAACGTGGATTGCATAACCATATCCCCAGTTATAGAGCAGTGAATGCGTTATTCATGTCGGTTATTTTTACTAGAGCCGCAAATCAATAAATGCATAGACTGCTTAATATCAGGGTAAAACGGAATCAACGAAATTCATTAGCTTTCGGAAGGTTTATCTCTGTATTATTTGTATTCTCGGGAAAGAAACGAGGGTATGACCATCGGGGGGGTGTGGGATCTAGCAGACCACTGTCGTGAAAGTGTGTTGGAATCCTGCTATTCCTGTTGGAATCCTGTCATTGACGGTTGAAGCTCACTATATGACTCCATGACGCAACAATTCGAATCCACTTTCCTCCTGTAACGACTTGAAATATTTTAAACAATGTCGTTTTTAGAAAAAACAATTGACGCAGGCTGTTGAATGCTTATTTGTAATAATAATTGAATTTTACTGTCGAGTAAATATTTGATTTTGAAATCGAAGTTTTTCTTGACTTACAGTGAGTTTAAATCACGTCATGTGACAAAGAGTGGGTAGGTTTTTCACTAAGCAATTGTTCCCTTGTCGATCCGCGCATTCCTCAAAAGCTTGAAGCACAAACGGATGTTCCTTCCTCATGTGCGAGTGCTCCGCTGGGTATTATAACTTCAAAAACATTGCCCACAATGCATGACCATATTTTATTCACTTTAGCCCATACACCCAGGCACCCATAGATTTTTTAGCCTAACGTTCTCCCCTCTATCACAGTCTTCAACATCCCATTGCCCATTAATATGCTGTGCAACAATCATTTGTGCGCCTTCTTTGAATTTCTCTCAAAAATGCCCCCTCCCCCCCTATCACTTGCTAGTTTGTCTTCCTTTCTGTCCAATTTACGTTTTCAATCCTTCTCCACTCCGTTTTCAATCCTTCTCCAGTCTTCAATCCATTCCAATCATCCTGCTCCAATGACCATGTTTCTGCACCAAAAAACCACGCTCCATTTCAAAGTATTAATGATGCATTTTTTAACATCCACAATCAAAGCCGCCCATCATTAACTCCCTCCTCCATGTAAAAGCCTCTTTGCTTAACACTATTCTTTTTCAGAAGACCGTATCACTTTGATAATCTTGTTCCAAAACATTTCCAAGATAAGTAAAATGTATTTGATGGTTTCTCGCTCATTATGAGCAGTAAAATGTTCTAATTGCTCCATTTTATAAACTTTTAGTTCAGTATTTAACTTAGCTTTACTAATTTTTGAAAACTGCAAAAACTTTGTTTTTTTTGCTTCTATTCTCATTCCATTCACACTCATCAAAACTCTTCCTCACACCTTTTCCTAAAACTTCAAGTAGTTCCAAAGGAATTTTTTCTATCCCCACAGGCTTATTTTATTTCTATTCTCTAATTGCCCTTTCTATCTCGCTATCAAGTAAGCCTGGACCCAAGCTGTTCTCATCTACCATATTCTCTCTCTATGTCTCACCTTGCTGCCCAAATGTTTTTACCATACAATTCTTCAATACATTCATCTCTTTTTACTCTTGGATATTTCTTGTATCACTTCTATTTTCCTGAGGTATGAGCTCTGATTGTTAACACAGATTTTCCCTTCTTACTTCTGGAGTGTGTTTTAACTTTCTGGCATTGCTCACCAGTCGCATCCTTCCTCTGGAAACATTCCAAATATTTGCACTGCATCTTCCACCATGGTTCTTTTGCTCTATTACATTGAGTACATGCAGGGTGAAAGACCATAGACCAGCAAACATAGACATAGAAAGTAAATGGGGATAGTTTAGGTCGAGGTATTTACAGTAAGATCTACTCTATGTCCCTGTCATTAGCTCCCTTCTCCTTATGATAGCTCCTTTGCCTGATGCAATTCTTCTCCTTATGTCCCTAATGCTTTGACCACTTTGGTCCAAAACACTTCCAAGATATGTAAACTGTTCTACCTGCTCTAGTTTTTGCCTTCCTATTTTAACATTTAGCTTAGCCTTTCTCTTCCAAGAAAACTTCATAACCTTTGTTTTATTTACATTTTTTCTCATCCCATATCTGTTGCACTGAGATTCCAATTCACTCAGCAATGCTTGCAACCCCTTCCCTGACTGACAAATCAGAATTTGGTCCTCAACAAACCTAACTGATTTTACCAATTCCCTGCCCCCTTTCATCCCTACCTCCGGTTTATTCCATGCCTCTTTAATCATGTCCTCTGCATATAGGTTGAACAGCTACGGTGATAATGGGCAACCCTGCCTTACACCTCTTCCTAATACTGCCCATTCCGACTCTCCATTCCCCACTCGCACCTGAGTAGTCTGAGACATGTACAGGTTGCGGATTAGCCTCCTGGTGGGAAATTCCAATCTATTCCTATTTTCTGCAATATACTCATTAGTTTTTCCCAATTCACTCTATCAAATGTTTTTTCAAAATCTACGAAACAGGAAAATACCTCCTGGTTGTGTTCTATATTCCACTCGATTAATAATCTCATTACTGTAATGACATCACGCGTACCTCTCCCCTTCCTAAACCCAAACTGATCATCCCCTAAGTAATCATTTGCCCTAATCTCTATCCTTTTTTTTATGATCCTGAGAACAGCTTTAGCTGCCTGCAGTTAAACGTATTCTTCTGTAGTCCTCACATAATGTAGCTTTTACCTTTTTTGGATTAGGGACTAACACTGATTTGTCTGCTGGCCAAATTCCTCTCTCATAAATGCTACAAATTATTCCATAAAAACTCTTTATTCCATATTTTCCTAAACATTCAAGTAGTTCAGTAAGAATGTTGTCAATCCCCATGGTCTTATTTGATCTCAAGTCCCTCAATGCCATTTCTACCTCACCATCAAGTAAGTACAGACCTCAGTTATTCTCATATTCTTCATATTCTCTCTATGTTTACCCTTCTGACCCAAGTTCTTTACCATATAGTTCCACTGTATATATCTTCCATCTCTTGAATTTCCTGATGTATTTTTTATTGTTTAAATAGATCTATCCTTCTTCTCCCTGACAGTCCTTTCATTTTCCTGTACAGTCTATCCATTTCACCCTTACTTTGTGAACATTTCCTATCCTCATGCTGAATCATCCATGATGCTTACTATGCCATTATTCATTTCTTTATGGTTCCTTCTTCTTAACTCTGTATTTGCATTCGTCCATTTTCTTAGTCATCTAACTAACCTGGTTTTCTTCAACTTCAAATAAACACCAATAAATTAACACATACCCATTTTCCTTTTATAGCTCTCTTTCATGATTCTTTTCACAGAGTGTTATGACCTGTGAAACAATGTTCAGTCAAATTCATTGTGCATATTGACAATTATAGTTACATTTCAATTGAAATTTTTCTTCTTTCGATGAAAGAACTGATGCTCACCTTTGTGCAATGGATCAACATCATTGAATTTATAATTGAATGAGTGTTTTCCAAACTGAGGAATGAAATTGATGAAATTTGTTTACCAAAATTTAAATGTGTTGATTGGCCGAAAGGCATAAAAGAGGCCAAAAAATATTCCAATTTCAAAATGTGAACAAAGGGTTCATTTCAACTCTATTGGATAAAATAGTTACTCAAGCATATATAATACTGAATTAAAGTATAATACTGAGTAAAACACAGTAAGAAGTAGCATGATAATAGAATTAGCCCATAGATATAGTAGTTACCTAAATTGAAATACACTGTTCTGTGATCTGTCAAACATAAGCATTATCACATAATTACCCAAGCACCAGGATTAGTTCCTATACTTGGCAAGGGTAGATCACTACCCCTCCCAGGTTTTCAACATTACTGGTATTCTATCAGTAAGTTTTGGATGGACACAGTCTAAGCGATTGAACAAAAATACATTACTTGCCTCTCCTAATAAAAAGCACAACATGAAACTGGGCACTAAGGTGAGCCCCTCTTCAAATCCACATACTTTTTTCTTCCTTTATACCACCAAATATCCTTATCCTATTCCTGCTGTTTCCTTGTTTGCAAAACATTTTCCCCTCTATCACAGTCTTCAACATCCAATTGCTAATCAAAATGCTCTGCATCAATTTTTCCTGCCTCCTTGCGATTTCTCCCAAAAATCCCCTCTCCTTGCCCACCATACCCAGCACTTCCTCGTTTGTTTTCCTTTCTGACCACTTCACCTTATCCATCCTTTTCCAAAACTCACATTCCAAAATCCTCCAATCTATGTGTATCATCCAACCTCAATTACCATATGATGAACAAAACCATGCTCCAAATCAAAGTGTTAATTAGCCTTTTCTTAAAATCCTTAATCCAAGTCCCCATCGTTAATTGTAAAAGCTTCTTCGCCTTATGTCCCAACTAGTTTAACCATTTTGGTCCAAAACACTTCTGAGATACATAAACCGTTCCAACTGCTGTAGTTTTTGCCCTCCTATTTTAATTTTAAGCTTATCTTTTCTCTTCCTAGGAAATTGAATTATTTTTCTTTCATTTACATTTATATTAAGAACTTCTATATTAATGCAATTCCAAATACATTTCACTCAAATAGTTTACATATACTTCAAATCTGAAAACTAAAGGAATTTTCCAAATATTGGTTGAGTTACACAATTCAATTGATTCCATTTAATAAGTTGGCAAATGGATTAAGTATTACGTACAGTATAGCTTGGTAAATAAAACCAGGTTGTTACACCATACAAAATTTGGTGACTGGAAATATAATATAATGACAATTATCAAAACCAAACAAACCCATAAAAAAATAGAAACTTGTCAATTGGTATTTTGGTATTTAAAAAATTCTAATTTGATGAAAAGTCATCCTAGTGTATTCATGAAAAATCGTTTTTACTTTGAAGACTAGCTCTGCTCCTTAAAAAGTATTCTGTATTCCCTTTCATGAATAGTTCTAACAGTATCTTTAACTGGATTAGGATACAGTGCCAGAAAATCCTGTATTAGTCAAATCTTAGTTACCATTGATGAATTATTGTTGATGCTAGATTAAACTGTAAGGATTAGAATGTGCTTATATATTCTACACAGTGTGATTGACGTTTCAAATTAAAGCTGACTAAAATGTTTTGCAAAGTTAGATTTGAATGTGTGATTGCTAACTAACAAAAAATTATAAAAGTTCATTTTTCAAATCACATATAAGAATGAAATTTTCAATTAATTTCCATTAATAGAGAAGAAAATTCTCTAAAATTAACCATAAATGTAAACAATTTTCATGCTGATGAAAGATAACCTGCATCTTGATTTGCCAAAAAGTCTTATCAAAAATGAAAAAACTTAACTTGTTACCTCATCAAATATCCTTCTCCAAGTTTATAGGCTCAATATAATCCTAAGTTTTTCAAAAGCTGTAAATTCTACCCAAATGAAGTGTTTCTTTTCCTTAACAACCACAGTAGTGGATTATAATTTAAAAATTATGTTCATAGTAAAATTAAGTCTTGTAATTATATTGTCACAGACTCAATATGAAGCAGTCTTAAATATGTTGTTACAGAAATAGAAAAAGGATTGATAAAGCTAAATATTTGAATGAAATATATCGATAACATTTCTTTCCTGATTTGTGAGTGAATTGCTGAATTCAGACTGTTGCTTTAGCATGCAAATGATCACAGATCATATTGGAATTAATAAGATTAATGTGCTCTCCTTTATCACTGAAAATTTGGCAATGCAAAAGACCTGTGCTAAACTCGTCCTGAAGGTGTTGATGGACAACCAAGAACAGAGTCGAGTGTCTGCTTGCTAAGACTTTCTGCAACGGTATTGCAACAATTCCCCAACCCCCAGAGAGTCCCAACTTGACACCAACAGACTATTCCCAATTCCTAGAAGCCAAATCCACCCTCAAAGGATAGCACAGTGAGGCCCTAAAGTGCCATCAAAGAAGATTACATGCATACCCTTAAGGACCTTCTGGAGTAGTAGTAGTAGTTTTTAGGGGAGGTGACCGACAGCTAAGGTCATTTGCGCCATAGGGGATGGACAGGAAAGGATGAAGGGTGGAGAGAAACAAGGCATCGGCATTAGCCTACTCTTTACGAAAGGCGCCAAGGGGTCCGCAGTTTAACTTCCCATCCGACGGACGGCGTACTAACTCAAAGTGCCCTCCACAAAGCACCTCAAGTAGGGATCGAGATACCTCTGAAAAATATTCAACACCGCCTGGATTTGAACCCTGGCCCTCTGGGTGGGAAGCCAGTACGTTAGCCCACACACCATCTCAATCCCCACCTTCTGGAATCCACCTACCAGGGAGCCTCTGGGTCGTGGATTAACCCCTGGCAAAAGTGTCGGTGCTCAAGGGATGTACTTTGAAAAATTTTGAGCTGCCGCAGTAATATCAAAAATTAATCTTTTTCCCAAAACTTTTTCCGATACTTTTTATACAAACCATGTAATCTCACATTTGGCTGCAGCAGAGTTTTACTGTAGCATATATCCTTTTGGAGATACAATAAAAATGTTATCTTTAAATATTTCTTTATAAAAGGTTTTGTGGAAAATACTATATACTCATTTGAAAATTCAAAAGCCAAAGTAATTTTGCAGAAAATATATTTCTATTAGATACTAGGACATATTTGCATGGGTATGAGAATATTATTTAAGAAAGAGCAGTGACATAGCAGTGTCATATTAGGCTTCCAGGAGCGATGAAAATGATTAAATATAAAAAATCCATCATCGTACTTATAACACTTGAGAAGTGAGTGAAAATATTTGGTGAATTGCCTCAGTAGAGTCAGAGCAACCTTAAGTTATAATACGTCACCCATATTTTCTCCTCTCGGCAGCGGGTGGATATTTTTTCAGGATATTATCCTGCAATAGGCCAAAGATGAAATGACGAGGGAAGATTGGCATGTTTCAGCCAAGGAGTGACCTAATCTTTAGCGTATATGCAGAAAAAACAATTTCAAAATAGTGTTTTTTTAAGACTGAGAAATTCAAAGAATTGGTGGCTAATTTCACCGAGCACCAACGCACAGGGACAGCTCTATCGATACTATGCTCGGTCTCGCTTTTACGACCCTGGCTGTTATTTTATAATCTGCGTTGAGAAGGGTTATACGTTAGCAGTCAATGACCTATTCTGGCTTTTTTTTGGGTATCAACACAATTTTTTCCTCCTCCTGTGTCGTTGTGAGTCGTAGCCGTTATTATTGCGGGATTAAATAGCGTCCTCATCTGATCCCAGCACTTGTTGTACCGTGCGTAGGGTAGGCCGTCCGTTCCGGGCGATTTCCCTTTCGGTAGACCGTTGTTTGCTGTTGATGTTCATCGTTTGGGATTCTCTGGCCATCAGTTCCTCGAAATGTTTGATGATGTGTTCTATAGAGGCTGAAAGGTTATTTCGATATAATGTTTTGGTTAAAAAGTAATATTTGGAATAATGATGCTATTTCTAATACATCAAAAAATACAGTACATCTAGTACATCATAGAATGTATTTATAAGTAATAAAGATGAAAAAAACAATATTTGTCTAATTTTTAAATCTTTCTATTTGAGTAACTTTTGAATGGCTAGTTTCGCCTTAATATACTGCTTCAGGAATAAGAAGGGAAATAAAGGAATGCATCTAAAAAATAAAAATCTTTTTTCCGAGGCTTACGCTTGATAAAAATGTTCACTTGAATTGTTACCTTCAGACCGCTGTAAATGAATATATTCTAAATATCTCCAAAAAATTATGGCAGTCTTAATATATTTACAGCCTCTGCCATACATACGTACGCCAATGTGGGTAATTCAATTCGTTATTGAATGGAAAATTGGTATTTCATACAAATATTTGTTCGAAATAAATTTTATCGAATTGATTGTTAAAAAGCTAAAAAACCGTGCATGAGGCATTATTTCAATTGATAATCAGCAAGAAATATTTAAGCAGTGGCTTTACAACATGTAAAAAATATGTATTATGTGTAGTATATACAGGAGCTAGGCTAATAATCACAAACGTAGGAAAAGTTAAATCACACATTTCATTTCCTGCATACATTAGAAGGATGTCTAGTTACAGATGATTATGTGTGTAATCAGATAGCAGATGAATCTGGCAGATTAATCAGATAGAGTGGAGACATCTTTTTTCTCACAAAAGATAAGGGGTGAAAATAATAATACATGGCTGTTGGAAGGGAGAAAAGTATTTTTTGTGAAAAGTTTTCCGTTCTGTAATCACCCATTGTCGCACGCCTTGGTGGTGGGGTGCAAGGTACTAAAAAAAAATATGAACTACTAAGATATAAGTTTAATTCCATATGATTTCCCATCCAAACTGCACAGGTGTGCACCGATGCCATGTCTTGATTGAAGAGAATTATTTTCTTGGCCCAAAGAGGATTTTTTCCTTGAACCCTTCGTTTAACCAATTATATAGAAGAATAACACACTCGGCTAATCTTTCGCTCTCTTTGCAGGCAAACTGTAATATCGAAAATCCGCATTAATCCCGAAACTGTCAATAATTACGACAGCCCATTCCACCAACTTTGCCTTTTTGGAGCCATGTCGTCTTTACAATCCCAATTTTTGACTGTTTCTCCGTCTCTGAGACATACAAATGCATCTATGGCTCTACACTGACAATGTTCCGCATTGTGATGAAAGACTAGTAACAACACAGAAAAGTAACAGCATGTGAAACTTTTGTGGCACAGAAATATTTTTCTCCTTTAATTTTTGGATTCGAGGACCACGGCTTTCAGGCTGCGATTCATTCTCATGATAGCATTTACAGATTAATACCATAGCTTGTTTTGCAAAATATTAAATTCTCTTATTCCTAGCATGACTACATCGGGTGCACCCACCTCCATAACATACCTAGAGTCTACTCCATTGACCCCGACATTGACTGAACAGCGAAGAAAACAAATAGTCTCTACAACATTTGATCCACTTTCTACATGTATCAACTGAAAAGGCAAAATAAGCACTTATTCCCCATATGAAATAACTAAAAATATTTTTCTTATCTTTGAATGCTATAGTACCGTGTGCAAAACCCTTTGTGTTCCATTGAATGGCCAGGGTATTTATACCTTCCATTCTAGTTATTTCACCTCTGGTTATAGGATGACCAAATACCTATGCCTATTCAAGGAAAAGTTGTTCATTGAACGGCTATTCTTTCCTTAACCTTGATATTTCCCTTTGGGAAAACTTCCGTCATTAATTTCAACGTTATACAATTCGCAGTAAATTTCACCTTTCTTTTGCACAGTGATATAGTATAAATGAATACTAATAAAAGAGTCTGATGATAAATAAGTTGCTCAGTTTCAAATGGCAAACATCTTTAGAAAAATAATTTTATTTCATAATTAAGCAACATTTTCCAAAATTTAAAAATTAAGAAATTCTTTCATAGGGGCACGAAGAATAACTTGTTGAATGTTGCTCTCCACTATGTGCATCCATTCTTGCACTAAAACAATAAAACAGGAAATTAGAACATGGATCCCAATTGTGGTTAAAAATTTTATTTACTGTATAATTATTGTAGATTACATATCAAAGGAATCAAAAGAATATTTTAGTCGCAATCAAATAGTTTAAATATAAATTATTACAATTGCAGGATTTTTAAAACATTTAAAAACTCAAAGTATGTATTTGCCTTGGATATTTGCAAATCCAATTTGAAAGGTTATACTCAGATGTTGCTTTTGGAAATTAATTCATAAAATATGAATGAAAAACCGATTAGGAGATCGTTTTTGGAATATAAAACCACATATAACCAGAAAGATAGACTATGGATAGTAAAATGTGGGTAAAAATTTTATTGATAGTAATTTAAATGAGGATTAAGTATTAATGAAATTGAATGAAAACATTTATTTAAATATATATATAGTCACATTAAATCAATTTAAAAATAAAATATTTCAATTTTTGGATTGTTAACACATTTAAAAACTCTTTAGCATAAATTTGTATAGGATATTTGAAAATGAAATTTAAAAGGTTATAAAATACTCAGATGTAGTAAATCGGAAATCATTTCTAAAATATGTCTTCATTACTGTTTGGGAGACCATGAGTGACTTATAAAACTATATATAGAATGAAGGATGTAGGATTGTTGTTATAAGACGAAAGAAGTTTGCCCATAAATTACATGGCTCTGGTGACTCACCCCAGTGCGCTGCATGCGAGCTGGTCATCTTGATCGTGGGATGCGTCCCCAGGTCAGGAGGTCCCCCGTGGCCCTGCTCCTCTCCCGGCTCGGTAAGGGGCGGCTGCAGTCCCGTCTTTCGATTCTTCCTTCCTTCCTCAAGGCGGTGATTCTACAGCCGAGCAGTTGTGAATATACTATTAGTGGGTGTTACCATGATTGATTTGGTGCCTTGACGACACATGCATGGATAACTTACTGAATTTTAAATTGTCAACATATTTAATCCACTGGGGGAACTGGCCCATAGGAATCGTTTGGATGGTAAGAAATATACCAGGCAGTAGCATACTCCTGACGAAAGGCGCCAAGGGATCAAATGATAAAACGTCCCATCCGACGGATGGTGTACTCACTTTAAATGCTATTCAAAAAGCCCCTAAAGTAGGGTTCACTTAAAAGGTATTCCACCTCAATTAATCGAACCTCGGCCCTTTACGTGGGGATCCAGTCGTTATCCTCCGACCAACCCTGATCCCCTTAATTATTCAGATTATGTAGAGAGGATGGCAGGTGTGCATGAAGAACTGCAAAACGTCTTGCAATATTAAAAAGTGAATGATTAGTTCTACAGTTTTTCAAAACAAGTGGTTCGATTGCTGTTAGTCGAATCGTAGATCATTTTCACTTCCGAAATTTAATGATAAAACGACCCCAGAAATAATGAAATGAAATCAACTTGAATTCACAATAAGTTTGAATGATGTTTAAAAATTATATATCGTAAACAATGTAAATGACGACTGACCTTGGATGGACGATGTTGTAATCTAAGAGAAGAGAGAAAGAGAATCTTTGCGAATGGCATTAACATGAAAAACATAATTGAAATCTTAGCTATGAAAAAAATTAAAAGAATAGAATTTATTATTACATTTTAAAACATAATTAATGGTCTACGCATATTTCACGTGGAAAGAATTTTCGCATATAGAAAAATTTCCGCTCATTCATTGAAGAAATAACTTTTCATTTCAGTTTTGCACCTATGAAGTTACTTGGGTTAAAAAGGCGGTCTTATCAAAAAGAGAAATGTTCTTCTTATAAAAAACTTCAGAAATTATGTACTGCAAATCAACATTTAGACTACGATTACCTCTAAAGAGAAAAGAAATATCATTTCTGATAATTGAAATAAACAGTTACCTCTAAAGGTCTTCTTCCTCTTTCCCTCGGGTATATTCAATCCTGGATTGCGGTCGCCATTTCTAAAAAAATTATTTGAACGTCAATTAATTAGGAGAGAAATTTATATAATTAATAAATCGCCATATTTTAAATGCTTGTTTCTAGAACAATTGTCCTTTTGACCCCTACCGCTCCCTACAGCTCAATTTTATGATTTCTCCCAATGTTTTGTTTTTTAGAAGGCCCAGGACTTCGAAAATACTTATGTTTTATTCGAAATTAGTGATGATTCTATAGAATATCTTATATTACTTTCCCTTATTTTTACAAATTAATATTATTCCGTTTAACTAGAATTTCCGTTTCATACTTATCCGATAACAAGCGCAAGTGAGGGCCCCTAGCTTAACACTATTTCAAAGGTCAACTCCTCATCTCTCAAGGAAAAAACATAGAATCACCTAAGAAAATAAACTAGCTTTAGGAGGCAAAGGCATGTGTGGATGACTCTTGTATAAATATTACATTTCATTTTTCCATATACTCACTTGTCACTACATGAACGTCTCAGTAGTAACTGGAGACGTGGCTCTTCCTCCGAGTCATCGCATCTGAAACTGTAAAAAAAGTGACAAAATGATAATTTCTATTAGATACAATATTTATACGTAATATGTAAATGTAAGTGCTCCCTGAAACTCGTTTAATTGACGGCATACGGTTGTAAAGAGCATTCTGCTTACTCTCGGGTTTTCGGGCACCGGAGGAGTAGAGCCAGATTATGTCGGTCTTCCTGGGTGTAGATGGAAAACAGATTATTAATTCATAATATTAATATTGAATAACTGTCGCTTATTTAAATTAAAGGATGAAGATTTTGGCGTTATGAATGTACAAAAAACTCTATGAGATGGTTTAAGCTATTTTGGAATAATTTTAAGCAAATTTCATTTTATTTCATTCTCCAGACACTGGTTTAATAAGAGATATATTTTCTCCGTTGTTACATTAGATTGTTAAAGAATTGAAGATCTCCAGTAGACTTACATTGTGCAAAATAATTAGTAAATACAGGAATAGAACATCCAGTTATATATATATATATATATATATATATATATATATATATATATATATATATATATATATATATAGTACAATACACAGTAACACATAATATAGAAACACAAAAAAAGAGAACACTCACACGTATTTTCTTGATATTTCGACGGAAACAATCCGTCTTCCTCTGAAGATGTAGAAGTAATGACTGCTGGAATTGTTGAGGTGAGGGGTGCGAGAGAAAGGGAAGGGGGCCAGGGGAAGGGGAGAACGGGAGGCGAAGGAGGGGTGAAAGGAATGGTTGGGGAGAGGAAAGGGAGAGGGAAGGGGTGGAAGTAACAGTTTTAGGCCACTCCCATCAGTGAACGACATTGAGGCCCGGATGCTGATCCAATTTTACGGGCATTTTCCATTTTATCTTACTACCATGTGGCTAGGGATACGTTCCATGGCCATATTTTCTACCCCCACGGCCTTATCTGATTTCATCCCTTCAATGCAATATCTTTCTCATCGTCCAGCATTCCTGGATCTAAGCTATTTCCATTTCGCCATGTCCTCCTTTTAAGTCAAGGCTTGAGGGGCCTACGAACTTCGCCACACTGTTCTTATATATATTCCCTCTATCTCTCTCGGATCTTCCCTAGTTCAAGTAATAAATTACCCGACAGATATCTAACAATTAGCACAGACATGTAATTCTTGCTACCCGATTGTGATTTTAACCTTCTTGTATAGAGCACCTATTTCAATTTTCCTCTTCAAGTTACAAATTCATAAATCATTCTTTGTGAACTGAGCCTACATCTACTCCGAGGAAACTCTGCGAATTGATCATGCTGTTCTTAAATCTGCGTTTCACAAGAATGTATACAGAATGTATAGCAGATACTTTTCTCAGTCAGCAGTCTCTTTCCATGTATACCTAAGCTATTCTTTTGTGTGTAAACCCAGTTTCGGTGATGATTAGCCAGTGTCCCAAACTGAACTTCATTTCTTTCTTTGACCGCGTTGCTCTCTACTCGTGTCTAAGCCGTTATACCCCGCCGCATCAAAATCTTTACGGTCCCATTTCAATCCCTAATCACTATCAAATCGTTCCCTGCAGAAGATCACTATCTTTTTTCTTTTATTTATTTCCTACTTCTTATAGATGCATAGTGATAGGTAGACCTGAACAAGGATCAAGCTCGCCGGGTGTACCTTTACCTCTGCCATCAATATTTTATTCTCAGTGTGCTCCATGCTGACTTATCTTCTTTCTACATTTTGTTGAATAAAAATGTATCGCTCTCGGTCTCTTGCTCCCTTTGCTCTATGACATCCGTATAGTTAATTAGGGAATATATGAACCTAAAATTATCCATTTAAAAAATCATCATTCTATATTGAATAATATTTATAAACTGGCCAGGTACCCTATGCTGTCACCTTTAGTGAAGCCCTTCTGTATACTTCGGGCCTCGCGCCTTGGAATCTCTTCCTCCTGAGTCACCTGGCATTTTCCATGTATACCTGCGTCTTTTGTGGTGTCTAAACCAAGTGTTGGTGATGACTAACCCCTGTCTCCTGCAGAACTCATCTCCCCGCGGTCATTCCTCGTGCCTAAACCCTAGTCCCCGACCTCGTCACCATCTCTTCCTTCGCCTAACGTCGCATTCCAATCCCCCATCACTATCAAATGTTTCCCTGCTGGGACACACGCAATTATGTCCTCTAACTGATCGTATATCCTATCGACCTCTTCTTCCTTATGGTTGCTCGGTGGCATGCATACCTGAATAATAACCAAGTTCGTCGGCTCTGCTTTTATCTATATTATTATTAATAATCTATCCCTTACCTGCTCTATGTCCACTACGCTTCTTCCTACCTCTTCATTTAATACTATGGCAAACCCCTCGTTGGCTCTCGTCCCCACCACTGTATATTATTCTATAATTATCACTCCAGTAATCCCATATGATTATTGATATTAAATTATATAGACTATATTAAAGTCACTCATTTTTCAGTTTCAGATGCGATGACTCGGAGGAAGGTCCATGTATCCAGTTACTACTGAGACGTGATTGAATGATTCATACCACAATTAATGTATTCAGAGTTAATTAAAAAACATGCATGGAAAAAAAACGTGCAGTCATGTTCACTTACACTTTTATACAATTATCATAAAAAAATATGCAATTCCCGCAAATTAATTCACTAATATCACAAACATATATTAAGATGGATATATGATTTCGGATTTATTATGTCTACTTGAAAACTTATTTCATATTAAATACAAATTTTCATATTACTGTCAATATTTAAATGCATGCCATAGAGATTGACAACAATTCCCTTGTTTATTTTGACAACGGTTTAGTTTATGATCTCAGATCTATAAAGTGGCATAGACGATTCCGTGGGAGAATTTACTCTTCTTGAAATAGAATTTTGAAATCTTCGATGGGTACGTGATATTTTCACAATTAGGGTATTAAAGTAGTGTTGCCCTCGAACTGATAGATATTTTCCAAAATGATTATCTGGCGTTAGTAAAAAGCATTCAGCATTTAGTTTGCGACAACATATTGCTAAAATAAAACACGATTAATTAAAAATGTTAAATTTTAAAATTTGGCAAAGAGCAATGACATAAAAAAATGTCTTTCTGTAGTTTTATAAAGGTAATATGTATGCAAATGCATATTATTGAAACATATTTCCGGAGAAACTGTGCTAAATAAGTTCAGCGATCCATAACCATTGATCCGAAGCAAATAACACGGATGTGAGATCAGGGCCCAATAGAATGATTTGGGGTATATGCAAATTTTCATTCAATGAGGAAAGCGGTAAAATAAATTGATTAATTACCATAACTGTATTCTGTGCAAACCAATGCATTGATAAACTGACTTCCCTTTAACTGAATTCGGTTTTCTTCCTCTGCAGATATGAGAAAACTGCTGACCGCCTTCGGGAAATACGGTCTCAATCTCGCGGAGAGATTGATTGTAAGTTCAACATTGCATTTCTTTTGATCGAGATAATTTTTTCATTCTCTTCTTAAACGGAAAAACAAAAACGAAACCCTTGGATAAACAACAGCCTATTTAACCAATCGTGTGATATAATTAGGCTTCGTAATACAATATTAGGGAAATATAGGGAATTGATAGGGTATAATAATTGTTTAGCTATGCCAAAATGAAATGGTATTGAACTCTCGGTATGCAATTGTGTTTGGCTTGCGTGACATTCTCTCCAATTAATTTTCAGATATGGCGAACACGTATGAAAATTTGAGTTACCAAACCGAGAGGAAGAAAAAGATCTTAGCAGGTAATTTTATAGAGATGATATGGAATAGTATCCTGTGCCTGTAGTAACTAATGATTTTAAGGATTTTAAGTTTGCTTAACTTCTTCAATTCTCTAACATCCATTCATCCTTTAATGTAAATACGCGACATTTAATCAATATAAACAATTTAAATTAATAAATTGTTTTTCATTTTCAGCCAGGAGCAGCGCCGTAATCTGGCTCTACACCTCCGGGGCCCGAACACCTGAGTGTAAGCAGAATGCTCTTTACGAGAGTTTGCCGTAAATTAAACGAGTTTCAGGGAGCACTTGCATTTACGTATCACGTAGAGATATTATATTATATAGACTTTATATTAAAATCACTCATTGTTCAGTTTCAGATGCGAAAACTCGGAGGAAGAGCCATGTATCCTGCTACTACTGAGAGGTTCATTTAGTGACAAGTGAGTGTATGGTAAAATGAAATGTTATATTTGTATAATTGTTATCCCACAGTCCTATGTCTCCGAAACCTAGATTTTTTCTTGGGGGATTCAATGCTATTGTCTTTTACAGATAAGAAGTTTATCTTCAAGTGTGTTGAGGTAGGGGCTTGCACTTACAGTCTTGTTATTGGGTAAGTAATACACAAAAGTTCTAGTTAAAGGGAATAATTTTTAATTGAAAAAATAAGGGAAAGTAATATGAGAGTTCCTGTAATGCTATTTTTACATTATGATCAGAAAATCTTGATACAAGATTATCAGGTCAAATTAATGAAAAATATTCTACAAAATCATGACTAATTTCGAATAAGTCAAAATTATTTACGATCTCTAAGGCCTTCTAAAAAAACAGTGAAAGGGGTAATAAAGTTATCGGTAGTTAATTAATTATGAGATCACATTAATTATGCCAAAATGGAACATTGTTTGTTTAAAAATACGTTCGTAACGCTTTTAATTTTTTGTTTTGCTAACATTCTAAAGTTACTGTAA
Source organism: Hetaerina americana (assembly GCF_022747635.1). Lineage (NCBI taxonomy): Eukaryota > Metazoa > Arthropoda > Insecta > Odonata > Calopterygidae > Hetaerina > Hetaerina americana. The sequence goes on along the minus strand of NW_027287052.1, from coordinate 2,473,626 downwards.
TTGCAGAGTCGAATAATTACTGGCCAATTCCGCATTATTATCTTAGGTGATATTTTTTCTAGCTCTGAATTTACACTTACCCAACGAGTAAAAAGGACAATGGTTAAAGAATAAACCAGTAAAAAATGGTTCTTTCCTTATAGTGTACATTTATTTCCTAATTTATTGACGTCTCCTGAATTTTATTTCCAACCATGGTGAGCGACCGGCTCCTCGCCGGTCTTTTCGCTGCCCAGCATCTTCTGCTCTTCAGCGAGGGGACATTCGGACAAATTCCCGGGGATTCCCTAGGGACCCCGTTCGTGTCGTACCATTTCGGAGCTAAATGGCCCCGAAATGGCCGTTACACTTTCGCCGCTTCGCTGGCGGCTGGTCTTTCTCAATCCCTGTCGCTGCACAAGGACGTGGGTGCTTGTCCCACGGGAAGACCACGACATCGGTGATGCCGCGGACTTCCCCGTGGGAGGAGGATGCCGCTTTCCGCCGGAAGGTCCTTGCCCGCTCCTGGAGTGCACTCTGCAGAGGTTCGATCCCGGACAGCGCCGGAAGAGACTCGTTCCCCGTGATCCACCCGATCTGGAGTGCCGCTCGGAGGTTTCTCCTGTCCGCAGCGTGCAGCTTATTCCCTGCGCCGTCGCACATCACGCCGCACCATGCGGGTGCGGCGTACGCAAGGGTTGGGCGTAACACCGCCGCGAACAGGTGCAGTCTCCTTCGCAGCGGAAGGCATGGATTACACAGGATCGGGCCGAGGTCTTGCCGCCGGGATGCTGCGATGCCGGATGCCCTCATCACATGGTGCCGCATGGAGAGACGCTTGTCGAGGACGACGCCCAGGTACAGCACCGTCTCCGCCCAGTGGACCTCCGTCGCGCCGACGAGGATTTCGCCGGGCTCCTTCGGTCCCTTGGAGAAGACGATCGCCTGGGTTTTGTCCTCATTGACTCCGAATCTCCAGCGGGAATACCAAGTGATGAGTTCGTCGACCGCCCTCTGCAGGTATCGCGCCGCCATCTGTTGCCTCGTCGATCTCGCCAGGATCGCCATGTCGTCCGCATACGATGCTACGAGGACGTTGCTCCCAAAGTCTGCCGGGATATCCGCAGAGTAGATGTTGAAGAGAAGCGGCGAGAGCAAGCTTCCCTGGGGAACACCCGCTCTAATTCGCCGCTTCTCTGATACAGCATATCCCCAGCTGACGCGGAACGATCGTCCTCGCAACCAGGATGCCGCCAGCTCCGTCCACCATCGAGGAAATCCGAAGCAATTCAGCTTCCACAGCAATCCCTCGTGCCACACCCGATCGAACGCCTTGCTGACGTCAAAGAAGGCGCCGACGGTGGAATGCCGTCGGTTGAAACCTTCAGTGACGAAGTTCAGCAGGCGCGCGACCTGGTGCGTTGTTGAGTGCTCACTGCGGAAGCCAAACTGATGCACCGGAACGATGTTCAGCTCCTCGGTGATGGCGACGATGTGGCGCAGGAGGACCCGCTCGAACAGCTTTCCCAGGCCGTCGAGCAAGGAGATCGGACGGAAATTCGCCGGCGATGCCGATTTCCCCGCCTTTGGTATGCACACAACGCGCGCCTCCTTCCATCGGGATGGGAAATGCCCGATAGCGAGACACGCGTTGAAGATGCACAGCAATAAGGAGGCAAGGGATATCGGCATCTGGGCGATGACAGTGTTTACTATTCCGTCCGGTCCCGGCGCCTTTCGGGGTTTCAGAGCCTTTATGGCCCCTCGAAGGTCCTCCTCGTTGATGGTCGGCGGCATCTCTTCGCGGGCGCGGACGTGGCGATCTCGGCGGCAGCACGATGGATTCCAGGGGATCCTCCTGGTCAGCGTCCCCGTCCAAGGGAGAAAACACTCTTTCGAGGTGCTCGGCCATCCCAGAAGCCTTCTCCTCCGGAGTCCGGAGTGTCCCCACCGCGGTGCGAAGGGGCGCCTCCTCTCGCCGCTCACCTCGCAGACTGCGTGCAAGGCGCCACAAGGACCCGTCTTCCGGGGATAGCGTTGAGACCTTCTTCTCCCAGCTGGATTCCCTGAAGGCCGCTATCTCGTATCTAAGTTCGCGTTGCGAGCTGTTTAGCAACGCCTTGGCGGCCGGGCATCGGGAGCGTTGGAATTGGCGACGTAGCCGATTTTTCTCCCGAATCTTCTCGCGGATCTCCCTTGGAAGGGCCAGGTGATTCCATTTCCGAGCGGGACGCTCGGGAATTGCTGCCTGTGTTGCCGCCTGTACAGTTTCCGTCAGAAGATCGACCTGACGGTCGATCTCTTCCGGGGAACTAAGAGGCGGAGGCATCGGAGAGGCGCTGATTCGGTCAGTTACCTGATTCCGAAACATCGCCCAGTCCGCGGCAGCATAATTCCGGATCATCCTCGTCGGCGTCTCCAAGGGTTTCCTCGCAAGATGGAGAAGGACAGGCAGGTGGTCGCTGTCCAAGGCGTAGAGCGCTCTCGCAGAGAGCGCCGACGGCAGCCGTGCGTGCACCGCGATGTCCAGCACGTCGCTCGTTCCACGAGTTGCGAAATGAGTCGGCGTGCGTGGACCGATGACGACGAGTCGCTCGGCGGAAGTCCACTGTTGTAGGCAACGCCCTCGAGGATTTTCCACTCGGGAGTGCCAATCGGGATGCTTCGCGTTGAAATCGCCCGCGGCTATCGTGGGAACAGATCCCACGAAGAATTCCGCGAGCTCTTCTGTGCGAAACATCACCGATGGTGAGCAGTATACTGAAATGAGGCGAAGAGGCCCCTCGCCGCATTCCAGCTCTATTGCAGTGGCTTCCGTCGAATCGAACGTCGGCAGCGTGAAGCGCTGTGCACGCAGGTGATCAGCGACCAGGACTGCAGTTCCCCCTCCTTGGCGCGCCCGGTCGTCACGGAAGACCTGGAATCCCGGGACGGTCCACCTACTCCTTGGCTTCAGGTGCGTCTCTTGCAACAGGGCGACCTCGCATTTCTGCCTGGATAGAAACGCGAGCAGCTCCGGCGTTTTCCTCGCCACGGCGCCTCCTACGTTCCAAGACGCGATGGCGATGTTACGGCGTCTAGGAGGCGTGTTATCCATGACGAGGAGCAAGAAGAGCCGGCAACTGTTGCAGTGTTGCCGAGAGCACCTGAAGCTGCGTCTGAAGAGCAGCAGAGATTGTGGCAAGCGTCCCCAGGACGCTTAGGAGCGGGTTTTCTTCGGGGCCGGCGTCCAGGTCCGCGGCCGGCGAAGCAGATGTGGCCCCCGAAAGGACCGGCGGCTGGGCAGGCGTCGCCTGCTGGTTGCGCCTACGCTCCCGCAAGGGAATGCGGAGAGAGGCGGCGGTTTCCATGACGTTTGCCGCGGGCGTCGGCAAGTCCGGGAACTGGATGCCGAGGCGCGGTCTTGGGGTTGGGCGCTGAGGAGCTGGACCGCAGGACGCGTTTCCTCCTCGCCATACATTCCGCGTTCCCAGGGCTGGTGTGGGTGCCTTGGACGCAGGAGCAGGAGACGGTGGAGCATTCTTGGGTGCGGTGGCCGCCCCCGATCGGGGTCCGCGGCGCTTTTTGGACGGCTTAGCGGCTCGACGTTCCTTCTCTGCAAGCCACGTCTTGCACGTCGGGGAGAAGGCCGAATGCGCTCCCCCGCAGCTGGGACATTTCTCCTCTCCGGTCCTTGGGCAATCCTCAAGGGCGTGTCCGCCTGAGCAGTGCGGGCAGCGAGGAGAAGCGGTGCAGAAAAAGCTCCCGTGACCGAAGCGAGAGCATCTATGGCAGAGCTGGGGATCCCTGTAAACGTAAAGGCGCACCGAAATTACGCTGTTGCCAACGCTTCGGAGTGCCTTAACTGCAGAGATGGTCCACTTTTCCGACAAGGCGATGGCGACGACGAAAACGCCGATCGGTTTGCCCTCGGAAGACAGCTGGCGTCCCCGGCGTGCGTCGATCCCCATGTCGCGCAGGTCTTCGAGCAGATGCTCAATTTGGTGCTTTGCAGAGAGGCCACGGAAGGTGAATGCCGTGGTTTTCTCCTCCCCCACTCCCCAAGTGGACATCTGCGCGTCAGCCGCGGACAGGGCCGCGCGCAAGGACTGGAAGTCTTCCATAGAGCGGGTTTGCACCCGCGCAGACGACTCCCCATAAGCGACGGTGAAGGTTTGATCCTTCACCGCTGCGCGAATCATATCGCGGAATGATCTCACGTCCTCAACATCGTAAACGACGAGAGGAGGAGGGCGTTTCCCGCGACTAGGACGTGGGGGAGGGGCAGCAGCGTCTTCAGCCTGGGCTGCGGTGTCGGCCGCGTCCATTGCTTCCGTGATCGGCTCAGAAGAGTCGGTCTCAGGAGCTATCGCGGCAAATGAGTTGGCCGTTGGGAGCGGAATAAAGGCCTCAGCGGAGGTTCGGGCGCGTTTAAGCGCGGCGTCGCTTAGCGGCGTGAAAGGGCGACGAACGCCCGCTCTCTGCTGCTTCTCTGACTCGTCTCTGAAGACAGGCGCGATGGCTTTGGCGTAACGCCGCGGCCGAACGAACCCGTCTTCATCGACGGGGGATCCAGGGCGGGAGACGCCAGGCGACGAGATGGCCGCCATGGCGAGGAGCCGGCGAGAGGTGGAGTTGACGGCGCTTTCCACTGCAGAGCAGTGCGAAGTCGTCTCGATGGAGAAGGTGGTACAGCGACTCTTCGACGTATCTGGATGACTCGATGATCAGGATGCAGGAAGCTGGATGATCGCACAGCCAAGGTGGTCCCGGTCCGGTCCTTTTATTTCCAGAAATGGCGATTACAATTAAGGATTGAAAATACCCCAGGGAAAGGAGGAAGAAGAACTTTGAAGGCAACTTCAAAAACAGTTCCGTCAGTGGATTAATAATTCATGCATGTTTCGTGAAAGCACCAAATCAATCATGGTAACACCCACTAATAGTATATTCACAACTGCTCGGCTGTAGAACCACCGCCTTGAGCGAGGAAGGAAGAATCGAAGGACGGGACTGCAGCCGCCACCTTCCGAGCCGGGAGAGGAGCTGGGCCACGGGGGACCTCCCAACGACCAAGACGAATCCGACGATCAAGATGACCAGCTGGCATGCTGCGCCCTTGGGTGAGTCACCAGAGACATGTAATTTATCGGCAAACCTCTTTCCTCTAATAACAACAGTCCTGCATCCATCATCCTATAAATAGTTTTATAAGTCACACATGATCTCCCAAACAGTATTGAAGACATTTTAGAAATTATTTCCTATTTACTAAATCTGAGTGTTTTTTAACCTTTTAAATTTTATTTCCAAATATCATAGTTAAATTTATACTTAGGAGTTTTCAAATGTGTAAAAAATCCTAAAATTGAAATATTATATTTTCAAATTGTTTGATTGCAACTATATATATATATTTAAACCAATGTTTTCATTCAATTTCATTAATACTTAATCCTCATTTAAATTACTATAAATAAAATTTTTACCCACATTTTACTATCCATGGTCTAATTTACTGTTATATTTTTTAGTGTGAAAATAGATGCACCCACAGGAGAGCAATTTTCACCGAGTTATTCATATGGCTACTGCAGAGGAGTTCCTTAATTTTTTTAAAAATTATTTTGAATGGTTCTTTTGGAAATAAATTAATTTTAAAGAAGTTTTCAATTTTTAAACTGAGCAACTGATTTATTCATCACAACCTTTTCCTAATATCTTCCTTAATGCTACATGACTGTGTATAAGTAATGTGAAACGCATGGAAGAAGAACTGTCAAAGAAGAAATTTTTCCTGGAATTGGAATTGGTGTCGGGTTACTCCACAGATAGGAGTCAAACAACTGGGAAAGGAGGAGGAAATACCCTGGGCATTCAATGGAACGCAAAAGGTATGGTACATTCTATTAAAGTATTCAAAGTTAAGAAAAATATTTTTAATTATTCGTTATGGGCAATAAGTGCTTATTTTGCCTTTTAAGTTGATACTCGAATAAAGTGGATTATATGTGTTACAAACTATTTGTTTTTATTGTTTTTCAATAAATGGTCTCTGTCAATGGAGTACACTCAACTGTTAGGTAAGATATATTTGAGGTGGTCATGCAAAGGGTGAGAGGATTTCATAATTTCATAAACAAACTATGGTATTAATATGTAAATTATATCTTGAGATCGAATATGGGCCTGAAATAGATGGTCAATGAATCCCAAAATTAAAGGAGAAAAAATATTTCTCTGACTCTCAAGTTCTAAATTCACATGTAGTTTGATTTTTTTGGTTTTACCAGTTTTTCATCAGAATCATAAACATTGCCCTTGTCAAGCTACAGATGCGCTAGTACATTTCAGAGACAGAGGAACAGTCTAAAATTTAAACAGTAAATACGACATGGCTCCAAAAAAGGTAAAGTCGGTGAAATCGTCTTTCTTAAATATTAACACAGTTTCGATATGCATGCCAAATTGTCAACATCACAGTTTGCTTGGAAAGAGGGCAAAAGATAAGCGGAGAGTGTCGTACTACTGTGTAGTTGGTTAAATGAAGGGAAAAATCCTATTTTTGCTAAGACAATAATTCTCTTCAATCAAGACATGGAATCGGTGCACCTCTCTGAAGTTTTGATTGGAAATCAAATGAATTTAACTTATAGCTTTGTAGATAGTATGTTTTCAATAGCCTTGAACATTTTATATAGTTTTTAATTATTCATAACGCTAAAAGCTTCATCCTTTAATCGAAATAAGCAACATTTAATCAATGAATTGATAATCTGTTTACCATTTACAGCCAAGAGTTGTCTCACATAAATATTTGAATGAAAAACCTAGGAAAAAAGGTTTCATTTTTTAGATGAAATCCTGTATTTCCTAAGCAACATATTTGGGCAAAATAAGTCATTGAAAATTTACTCAACGAGAAAGACTTAAAATGAGGGTAAGGACAGAATGCCCTTGTTTATTTTGACAACGATTAAGTTTGTGCTTGATAAATTATGAAAAAAGTGAGACAGACGACACCGTGCGAGAATTTACTCAGTTTTTAAATGACGATTTCGAAATGTATGATGGCTACGTGATATTTTCACAATTAGGGAGATAAAGGAGTGCTGCCCTTGAACTGATAGATATTTTCCAAGATCGCAATCCGGTGTTAAAAAAAGCATTTGGAATTAAGTTGAAGGCAATATATTGCTACAATTGAACTCGAACTATGGCTACCACTAAATATTAAAATTTGGCAAACAAATTCATTAAAAAATGTCTTTCTGTAGTTTCACAAACATAAATTGTATGTAAATGCAGATTATTGAAACATATTTCAGGAGAAAATGTTCCAAATAAGTTCCATTAAGCTCAACTTAATTACATGGGGTCAATGCAAATGTTCATTTAAAGAGGAAAGCAGTGAAATAAATTGATTAATAACCATAACTGTTTAATGTGCACACCAAGCCTTTGGTAAACTGATTTCCCTTTAACTAATTTCGGTTTCCTTCCTCTGCAGATATGAGAAAAATACTGACTGCCTTCGGGAAATACGGTTTGAATCTCGCAGACCGATTGATTGGTAAGTTCAACATTGCATTTCTTTTATTCGAAAAAAAGATTTTATTCACTTTTTACACCAACAACCTAAATATAAACACTCAGGCTCTCGTTATTTGTTACCGTTATAAGATATTTGGAATGAGATTGCTCGGTTAGATGGTTCAGTAATTTATTCGGCATTAATTTCAAAGATAAATTACTTCAATGCATATTTGGGCAAACAACAGCCTTTCGAACCAATCGTGTGATATAATAATGCCTCTTTCACTGTTTTTTAGCGCCTTAAATGATAAATTAGATAAAAATTTAGTTCACATCAATATTTGAATGAAACATTTTGGAAAAATATTTTATTTTTTACATGAAATCCTGTATTTTTTAAGTAACATATTAAGGTAAATAAGTCATTGAAAAGTAACTCAACGAGAAAGACTTAAAAAGAGGGTGAGGAAAGCATTGCCCTTGTTTATTTTGACAACGGTTTATTTTGTGCTTGATCAATGATGAAAAAAGTGAGACAGACGATACCGTGCGAGAATTTATTCTTTCTTTAAAAGACAATTTCGAAATCTGCGATGGGTACGTGATATTTTCACAATTAGGGCGTTAAAGGACTGTTGGCCATATGCTGATAGATATTTTCCAAAATGGTAATCCGGTGCTAAAAAAAGCATTTAGAATTAAGTTAACGGTAATATATTGCTACAATTGAATTTGATCCATTGCTACCACTACACATAAAAATTTAGCAAAAAACAATGACATAAAAAATGTCTTTTAGTAGTTTTACAAAGGTAAAATGTATGTAAATGCATATCATTGAAACATATTTCAGAAGAAAATGTTAAAAATAACTCCCGGGCTCCATAACAATTGATCAAAATCAAATAACACGGATCTGAGATCAGAGCCCAACTTAATGACATGGGGTCAATGCAAATGTTCATTTAAAGAGGAAAGCAGTGAAATAAATTGATTAATAACCATAACTGTTTAATGTGCACACCAAGCCTTTGGTTAACTGATTTCCCTTTAACTAATTTCGGTTTCCTTCCTCTGCAGATATGAGAAAAATACTGACTGCCTTCGGGAAATACGGTTTGAATCTCGCAGACCGATTGATTGGTAAGTTCAACATTGCATTTCTTTTATTCGAAAAAAAGATTTTATTCACTTTTTAAACAAAAAAACTAAATATAAACCCTCAGGCTCTCTCCGTATGGTACCGTTAGAAGATATGTGGAATGAGATTGCTTGGTTTAATATTTCAGTCATTTCTTAAACTTACATTTGAAATAAAAATAAATGCAATACATATTTTGATAAACAACGGCCTATAAAACCAATCGTCAAATAGAAAGAGCTTTCGCAATTGAATAATGAGTAATCAACGATGAAGCGTGCGACTAATAATTGAGTTCAATTGCTATGCCAACTTGTTGAAAAACCTGTCGCATCTATGTTTGAAGTTTGAGATAATTTTTCAATTTGATTTTTTTCAGGATATGAATTCACTCTTAAATCTGGTGGTAAGGTGAAAGAAGTTTATGGCAATGGTTCATTTAAACAAAAATAATTGAATTTAAACATTTGAATTTTTTTAAACCAGTGTCATTGACACTGATATTGAAAAAAAATAATCCGATATAATCTATCACAGTAAATGTAGTTTGTAAATATTAATAACGCTAAATTATTCACCGTTTTACTGAAATAAGCGGCAGTTTATCAATATTATAAAAATGAATTAATGACTGTTTTCCATTTACAAGCAGGAGGAGCGACATAATCTGGTTCTACACCTGCGCGGCCCGAACACCCGAGAGTAAGCGGATTGCTCTTTACGTCCGGGTGCCGTCAATTAAACGAGTTTCAGGGAGCACTTACATTTGCGCATCACGTAAAAATATTATGTTTTATAGACATTATCATAAAGTCACTCTTTTTTTCATTTTCAGATGCGAAAACTGGGTGGAAGGGCCATGTATCCAGTTACTACTAGTCATCCACACATGCCTATGCCTCCAAAAGCTAGAATATTTTCTTAGGAGATTCTGTTTCTTTCCTTTACAGATGAGAAGTTGATCTTTAAAAGAGTGTTAACCTATGGGCTTGCACTTACACCCTTGTTATCGGGTAAGTAAGAAACGGAATTTCTAGTTAAACGGTATAATATTAAATTGTAAAAATAAGGGAGAGTAATATAAGGGTGTGTTTAATGCTCTCCTTACATTATATGCAGAATATCTCAATACCAGAGTATCGGGTCTAATGAATAAAAAATATTCTACAAAATCACGACTAATTTCGAATAAAACATAAGTATTTATGGGCCTGGGCCTTCTAAAAACAAAACATTTAGAGGAGCCATAAAATTCAGCGGTATGGGTCAAAAGGACAATTGTTCTAGAAACAAGCAATTAAAATATGGCAATTTATTAATGGTATAAATTTCTCTCCTAATTAATCGACTTTCAAAAAATATTTTTAGAAATGGCGACCGCAATCCAGGATTGAATTTACCCCGGGGAAAGAGGAAGAAGACCTTTAGAGGTAACTGTTTATTTCAATTATCAGAAATGATATATCTTGTCTCTTTAGAGGTAATCCTAGTCCAAATGTTGATTCGCAGTACATAATTTCTGAAGTTTTTTATAAGAAGAATATTTCTCTGTTCGATAAGACCGCCTTTTCAACCGAAGTAACTTCAAGGTGTAAAACTGAAATGGAAAGATATTTTTTCAGAGAATGAGCGGAAATTTTTGTATATGCGAAAAATCTTTCCACGTGAAATATACGTAGACCATGAATTATGTTTTAAAATGTAATAATAAATTCTACTCTTTTAATTTTATTCATAGCTAAGATTTCAATTATGTTTTTCATGTTAATGCCATTCGCAAAGATTCTCTTTCTCTCTTCTCTTAGATTACAACATCGTCCATTGGTAAACTGACTTCCCTTTACCTAAATTCGGTTTTCTTCCCCTGCAGATATGAAAAAACTCCTGACCGCCTTCGGGAAATACGGTCTAAATCTCGCGGAGAGAATGATTGGTAAGTTCAACATTGGACTTCTTTTAATCGAGACAATTTTTTTATTTAATCCAAAATGAAATGGTACCGACCTTGTGTGGTATGCACTTGTGTTTGGCTTGCGTGACATTCTCTCCAATTAACATTCAGACATGGCGACACGTATGAAAATTTGAATTACCAAACCAAGAGGAAGAAAAAGATCTTGGCAGGTAACTTTATAGAAATAATATTGAATAGTGTCCTGTTGACTATGGAAACAAATTATTTTAAGGATTTTGGGTTTGCTAAACTTCTTCAATTCTTCAATGTTAGGTAATATTCTTTACGTACTCATGCAACGACGGCAAAAGTAATGCCTTTTTTAAACCAGTGTCTTTCGTGTTGAATAAAACTAAAATTGCTCAACATTATTCTGAAAAAGCCTACAACATTTTGTACAGTTTTTCATAATTTAAATGCCAACATCTTCATCCTTTAATATAAATAAGCGACATTTAATTAATATAAACAATTTAAATTAATAAATTGTTTTTCATTTTCAGCCAGGAGCAGCGCCGTAATCTGGCTCTACACCTCCGGGGCCCGAACACCTGAGTGTAAGCAGAATGCTTTTTACGACAGTTTGCCGTCAATTAAACGAGTTAAAGGGAGCACCTACATTTACGTATCACGTATGAATATTATATTATATAGACATTATCATAAAAGCACTCTTTCTTTGGTTTTAGATGCGAAATTTCCTGGCAATAGCTATGAAACTGAGCAACTTATTTATCATCAGACTCTTAACCTTATTAGTATTCATTTATACTATATCACTGTGCAAAAGAAAGGTGAAATTTACTGCGAATTGCATAACGTTGAAATTAATGTGGGAAGTCTTCCCAAAGGGAAATAACTAGGAAAGAATAGCCGTTCATAGAAAAACGTTTCCTTGAATAGGCATAGGTATTTGGTTACCTTATAAATAGAGGTGAAATAACCGGGAAGGAAGGTAGAAATACCCTGGTCATTCAATGGAACACAAAAGGCTTTGCACACGGTACTATAGCATTCAAAGACAAGAAAAATATTTTTAGTTATTTCATATGGGGAATAAGTGCTTATTTCGTCTTTTCAGTTGATACATGAAGAAAGTGGATCAAATGTTGTAGAGACTATTTGTTTTCTTCGCTGTTCAGTCAATGTCGGGGTCAATGGAGTGGACTCTAGGTATGTTATGGAGGTGGGTGCACCCGAGGTAGCCATGCAAAGAGTAAGAGAATTGAATATTTTGCAAAACAAGCTATGGTATTAATCTGTAAATGCTATCATGAGAATGAATCGCAGCCTGAAAGCGGTGGTCCTCGAATCCCAAAATTAAAGGAGAAAAATATTTCTGTGCCACAAAAGTTTCACATGCTGTTAGTTTTTTGTGTTGCTACCAGTCGTTCATCAGAATACGAAACATTGTCAGTGTAGAGCCATAGATGCATTTGTATGTTTCAGAAACGGTAAACAGTCAAAAATTGGGATTGTTAAGACGACATGGCTCCAAAAAGGCAAAGTTGGTGGAATGGGCTGTCGTAATTATTGACAGTTTCGGGATTAATGCGGATTTTCGATATTACAGTTGGCTAGCAAAGAGAGCGAAAGATAAGCGGAGAGTGTTACGCTTCTATTTAGCTGGTTAAATGAAGGGTTCAAGGAAAAAATCCTCTTTTGGCGAAGAAAATACTTCTCTTCAATCAAGACATGGCATCGGTGCACATCTGTGCAGTTTGGATTAGAAATCATATAGTATTGAACTTATATCTTAGTAGTTCATATTTTTAAGTACCTTGCACCCCACCACCAAGGCGTGTGACAATGGGTGATTACAGACCGGTATACTTTTCACACAAAATACTGCTCTCCCTTCAAATCTTCAATAGTTCCGAAAGGAACTATTGTTTGTTTTTCAAAACTATGGACTTGGCCGATTTTTTCTCAAAACCAATTCGATGATCCCAGCATGGATCTCTCACCTGACTAATCCGATGCATATTCCTGCTTCTCTCGCCTGGCGAGGGGCTCTGGATTTAAACTCTTTTTCGCTGGGTGGACTCGGGACTTGAAAACACGTATATATTCTTGGGGAGGATCAGTTTCAGAGATCAGGAGGACCTTGGGCCTAACGGTACTCCGAGACGGATCGCGAGCGGTTGGCCGTCGATGGAGCCACTCTTTTTTTGGAGCGTTAGCCGGTCCTTGGAAGTCCCGAGTGTTGCCCATAAACTGGTAGATATTTTCAAACATGGCAATCAAGTTTAAAAAAAAGCATTTAGAATTAATTTAACGGCAATATATTGCTACAATTGAAGTCGATCTATTGCAACTAATAAATATTAAAATTTGGCAAAAAAATTCATTGAAAAAAAGTTGTTCTGTAGTTTTATAATAGCCTTCCACTTTTTATATAGTGTTTATCAATTCCTAACGCTAAAATCTTCATCCTTTAATCGAAATAAGCAACATTTAATCAATATCAATAATAAATTGATAATCTGTTTACCCTTTACAGCCAGGAGTAGCGACAAAATCTGGCTCTACACCTGCGGGGCCCGAACACCCGAGAGTAAGCAGAATGTTCTTTACGACCGTTTGCCATCAAGTTTTTTTCATATAGCTACTTTATAACAATTTCATGCAGATAATTAGTTGAAATAATACCACTTCCACGGTTTTTTAACCTTTTTAACAATCAATTAGATAAAGTTTTGTTTCACATAAATATATCAATGAAATACCTTGGGAAGAGTTTTATTTTTATATGAAATCCTGTATTTCCTAAGCAACATATTAAGGCAAAACAAGTCAATGAAAAGTTACTCAACGAGAAAGATTTAAAAAGAGGGTGAGGAAAGCATTGCCCTTGTTTATTTTGACAACGGTTTAGTTTGTGCTTGATCAATGATGAAAAAAGTGAGACAGACGATACCGTGCGAGAATTTATTCTTTCTTTAAAAGACAATTTCGAAATCTACGATGGGTACGTGATATTTTCACAATTAGGGAGATAAAGGAGTGCTGCCCTTAAACCGATTGATATTTTCCAAGATGGCAATCCGGTGTTAAAAAAATCATTTGAATGTAAGTTAACGGCAATATACTGCCACAATTGAATTCGATCAATTGCTACTACTATATAGTAAAATTTGGCAAAAAAATTCATCAAATAAATGTTTTTCTGTAGTTTTACACAGGTAAAAAGTATGTAAATGCAGATCATTGAAATACATTTCAGGAGAAAATTCTCCGAATACTTCTCGGGCTCCGTAATCATTGATTTAAATCAAAATCAAATAACACGGATCTGAGATCAGAGCCCAACGTAATGACATGGGGTCAATGCAAATGTTCATTTAAAGAGGAAAGCGGTAAAATAAATTTATTAATTACTATAACTGTCATATGTGCACACCAATCCTTTGGTAAACTGTTTCCCCTTTAACTAATTTCGGTTTCCTTCCTCTGCAGATATAAGAAAAAAACTGGCCGCCTTCGGAAAATACGGTCTTAATCTCGCAGACAGATTGATTGGTAAGTTCAACATTTTATTTCTTTTACTCCATAAAAATATTTCACTCACTTTTTACACCAAAAAAATTGATAGAAACCCTCAAGCTCTCGTTATATGTTACTGTTTGAAGATATTTGGAAAGAGATTGCTGGGTTAGATGGTTCCGTAATTTATTCGGCATTAACTTCGAAGATAAAAATGTGCAATGCATATTTGGGTAAACAACAGCCCTTCGAACCAATCGTGTGATATGAAGAGGTTTTCGCATTGAATAATAAGGAACCGAGTCTTAAGGTGAAACACGGGCATAATAAATGTTTAGTGATGCCCCAATAAAATGGAATTGACTTCTTCTTATGCACTTGAGTATCACTTACGTGAAATTCTCTCCAATCTATTTTCAGACATGGTACACACGTATGAAAATAATAATTGCGAAATGGAGAGGAGGAAAAAGATCTTGGTAGTTAACTTTATAGATATTACTTGATGTTCTATCCCTGCATTGACCAATTAATTTACACAATGTAAGATAACTGGACATCTTCAATTCTTTAACTTTAAACCTACTCATGTAACAACGGCGAAAATAATGCCTTTTTTAAACCAGTGTCTTTCAAATTGAATAAATTGAAAATTGCTTAAAATTATTCCAAAATTGCCTGAAATATTTTATGTGGTTTTTATTTATTCGTAACGCTAAAATCTTCATCCTTTAATCGAAATAAGCAACATTTAATCAATGTAAATATTATTAGTTAATAATCTGTCTTCCATTTACAGCCAGGAGTAGCGACATAATCTGGCTCTACACCTGCGGGGCCCGAACACCCAAGAGTAAGCAGAATGCTCTTTGCGACCGTTTGCCGTTAATTAAACGAGTTTCAAGGATTACTTACATTTACGTATCACGTTTGAATATTATATTATATAGACATTATCATAAAAGCACTCTTTCTTTGGTTTTAGATGCGAAATTTCCTGGCAATAGCTATGTTTACAGTTACTAATGACAGCTTCATGTAGTGACAAATGAGTTCATGATAAAATGAAGTGATTTCTTGGTATAATAGTCATCCAATACATGTATTAAGGCAGTGATGCCCGGCATGTATTAAGGCAGGGGCTCCCACCTGCAGGCTGGTTATTTGGAAACCAAGAAAAGTATTTTTGGTTAAACGGAATAATTTTTAATAATAAAATTTAGGGAAAGTTATTTGAGACATTGTGATATGTTCTGCTTATATAGTATTCAGTAAATATTATGCAGGATATCATCAGGTCAAATTGATACCATATATTCTCCCCTATCTTTATAAATATCGAAAATATCTGGAGTGTTTGCTAACTACAGGTCCTTCTAAAATGCAATATATTGTGAAAGGCGCCACAAAATTGAGTGGTGGGGAATAAATTGAGAAATTACACACATTATGCAAAATCGGATAATATTCTGCCTTAAATACTTTGGTAACTCTTGCAATTTGGTTTTATGTTAGCGTTTTCAATGTGGCTTCACAGTCAAGGCATTGCAGGCCAATTCTGCATTATATCCATAGTTGAACTTCGTTCTAGTTCAGAATTCATACCGACCCCACGGGTACGAAAGACAATGTTTCTGAAAGGAAGCAAATGGAAAATGGTACTTTCCTCTTGGTAAATAATTTTTTCCTACTTTATTGACGTTTCCTGCATTTCATTTTTAGAAATGGCGAAAAAAGTCCAGCAATGTGACAACCTCAGCGAGAGGAGGAAGAAGACCTTAAAAGGTAACTGATGAGGGGAAAATCATAAATGGGGTTATTTTTCCTTAATGAGCATTCGCAATCTAAATGTTGATTCGCGGTGTAACATTTCTTCAGTTATTATTAAGATGAACATTTCTCTATGCGAAAAGAACGTCGTTTCAAACAAAGTAATTTCATATGTGTAAAAATGAAATTCAATCTCAGAATAACCGTAAATTTTTGTATTTTTACCAAACGTCTTTCAATATTAAAAATGCGTGGACCCTGAATTATGTTTTAAAATTTAATTGTCACTTCCTTTCTTTTGTTTTATTTATAGCTTGGTATCAATTTATATTTCTCACGTTTGCACCATTTGCATATATTCGCTTTTTCTCTCCTCTTAGATTACAACATCTTCAATGCAAGGTCATTCGCCATTTACATTGTTTAGGTATTGTGAATTATTTTCAATCATTCAAAATTTTAAGTTGATTACACTCCTCTATTTCTCTGGTCGTTTTCTTATAGAATTCCGGAAGTGAAAACCATCCGCCAACTTGCTTTGAATAACAGTATTTCCCATTCACTTTTGAATAATTCAAGAACATTTGCACTTTTTCGTTCCTTCCCGTCATATTCTTCATATAATCTGAATAATTAAGAGGATCAGGATGGGGCGGTAAATTAGGTACTGGATCCCCAACCAAAGGGCCTTGGTTCGAATACTCCATATTATATCTTTGATGTAGTATTGTAAACCTTATTTGAGGTGCTTTCTGGAGAGTATCTGGAGTGAGTACGCCATGCATTGGATGGGACGTTAAATTGTTTGATCCCTTGGCACCTTTCATGAAGACTATGCTTATGCCGACGGATTTATCTCCTCCATTCCCACTTTCCAGACCATCCCTAATGGCGTAGATGTCTTTAGCTCTCGTTCACTTACACCTAAACTACTCCTCGAAACAAGTTTTCGCTAGAGCCATCAAATCTCACTTATCAATGGTTTAAACAACAAACTGCTCATTTTTAAAACCAACCAACTAAAAAAATTTGAAAATTTCAAAATTTCTTAATTTATTCATACATGTTTTGCGAAACCACCAAGTCAACACGGTAACACCCTCCTACATGTATATTCCCAAATTCCCTGCTGCAGAATCACCGCAGTCCAGCACGGAAGGACATGTGTGAGGAAGGAAGGAGATTCGGAGGGCGGGACTGCAGCCGCCCCTTACACATCCGGGAAAGGAGCAGGGCCACGGGGGACCAGCTCTAGCATACCCCAGCTAGCATGCAACGCCCTCGGATGGGTCACCAGATCCATGTTATTTACTAGCAAACTTCTTACATAAGGGGCACATCTAGTACAGAGTCATAACGTCAAAATGCCTAGAGTTTACCTAAAAGTGCGGAGTACAATCGAAGAGCCGCTATTGTCAAAGGTGTTTTGCCAATTTTCCAAAAGTGTTTTGTTTTGTTTAGTGAAATAGTCCGATTCTTCGATTACCCCAAAACAACTGCTTAGATTTTTTGGCTAAGAATAATTCTTTGGAGAAATCTGGGGAAAGTTTCGCTAATTCGGCGAGGAAACGTCATCCGATGAAACGCTTACACTTACGCATGATTTCTGCGGAATGCGTGCCAGTTTGCAAATTTTGAAGAATGACGTATAACCGTGGATGGTAAATGGGGCCTCGGGGACACATTATGCCTCTAAAAGGACGGTGCATCAGCTCATGTTAGGCATTTAGTCCAAAACTGGCTCTCAGACGACATTGACATGTTCTGGTCAAAGGAGGTCTTACCCCCGAACAGCCCGGACTTGAAGTACGGAGCATTGCAGCATATAGCGTAAGAAAACAGAAAGACTCCTTTTAGATATCTTGATATCGAATTATTCAGATATAATGAATATTGTACTTGCATTTCCAATAATTTCGGAAATATACTACCAAATTCCTGTATTTAACATTTTGTAAATAGATATCTAAGCCACAGACAATCTCCTCATCGCTATTTTATCCATAGTTTACAAATTTATTTCCATTTCAAACATCTGAGTATGACCTCTTAAATTCGATTTCATCATTTCCTGTACAATAACATACTTCTATTTACAGCGGAAAGACTATTGCCTAGGATTAAATTAATTCAATGTCTCCGAAGAACCCAGCACTCCAGCGAGCCTTAAGGAAGTGTCCCGCCTGTTCCTTCACCAAATTACAATGATAAAACTTTCAAATTCATTAATTTATTCGTACATGTATCGTAAAAACGACCAATCAATCACGGTAACGCCCTATTACAAGTATTTCCCCAACTGCTTGGCTGCAGAATCAGCGCCTTGAGGAGAGAAGGAAGAATCGGAGGACGGGACTGCTGCCACCCATCTTTCTTACATTCTGGACTATCTCCACATCAGCAAAATGTGTTATCTGACGGTAGAATTGAAGCACAGGACATTGCTGTATTATGTTTTAATAATTCAGAATACCCCTCTCAGATGTCCTTAAAACTAATTATACAATAATAATGAATATTATATTGGCATTTCCAATAATTTTCTGAATTTCTACCTATAGCTCTGCTTCTTATTATAAATAGTTTTCCATGCCACATCTTACATTCCAATCGGTAATTTATTCATGTTTTACGAATTTATTTACATATATAAAATCTGAGTTTAACTTTTTAAAGTGGATTTCCAAATAACCTACACGATAATATAATTTTAGTTTTTGAATGTATTAAAAATATTACAATTGAAATAACTTATTTTTAACTGATTGATTGCAATTAGAAATATATTTAAATGAATACTCTCTTTCGAAAATATTAATATTTAATCCTCCATTAAGTTACTACTAATATCATATTCGCCCACATTCGGGATTATTGTCTAATTTCTCGCTCTATATTTTGGTGTGAAAATGATGTAGCAAGAGGACAGAAATTTCTACAGGTTTTTATTCTAGCCAGTGCAAAGAAATTCCCTAGTTTTTTAAAATTCAATTGAAATTTGTTATTTTTGAAATAACATATTATTTCTAAAGAAATTCTCAATTTGAAGCTGAAACTGATTTAACCATCAAACTCTTACCCTAAAGTATTCCTAAATACATCATGGCAATGTAAAATAAATGTGAAATTTACTGCTCATGACATAAGAAGAGATAATGGGTTAAAGATTTCCTCAACCGCCGCTATGGGCATGACTGAAGAGTGCATTGAGAGTGGGAGCCGTTGGAGGACAGCGCTGAACGCCTGGAGTGGCCACATGCGATGGGAAACGCGAGCCATTGAGAACAAGATGGCGCTGGAATGAGGTTTAGAAAAGTTTGGATGTCCGAGTGTACTTCCGGACCAGATGTCGTAGAAGTCGACGGCCGATATCCGCAGGGGAGTACGGAAGACGATAGCGCATCTTTCTCCTCACGTGACTTTCTTACACTTTCAATTTCAGACATGGTGAACACGTATGAAAATAATAATTGGGAAACCGAGAGGAGGAAAAAGATCTTGGCAGGTAACTTGATAGATGTAATTGGATGATCTATTCCTTTGTGGACTAATTACTTTGCACAATGTAAGATTGCCGGATATCTTCAATTCTTTAACTTGAACGTACTCATGTAACAACGGCGAAAATGCCTTTTTTAAACCAGTGTCTTTCAAATGGAAAAAAATGAAAATTGCTTAACATTATTCCAAAATAGCCTACAGTATTTTTTTTAGTTTTTATGTATTCATAACGCTAAAATCTTCATCCTTTAATTGAAATAAGCGACATTTATCAATGTAAATATTATTAATTAATAATATGTTTTCCATTTAAACCAGGAGCAGCGACATAATCTGGCTCTACACATCCAGGGTCCAAACACCCGAGAGAATCTCTCCCACCGTTTGCCGTCAATTAAACGAGTTTCAAAAAGCACTCACATTTAAGTATCACGTATTATTAATATATTATAAAGACATTATCATGAAAGCACTCTTTTTTATCCGGATGATGTATGTCTGTAGTTACTACTGAGCGCTTGTCGTAGTGACAAGTGTGTGTATGGTAAAATTGTATGTTATATTTGAATAATAGTCATCTACACCTTTGCCCCCAAAAGCTAGATTTTAAAAGAAGATTCTATGTTAGAAACAGAATTTCTGGGTCCAGAAGTAGATCGAAAGGCTACTGATCGGAGGGACCCGGGTTCGATTCCCGGGCAAGTGTATGGGCACCGGCAGCTCAACCAAAGCTATGTGAGTTTTCGGATATCAGATCTTCCTGGGAAACCATAACCGGCACAGGGAAACGAAATGGCCCCCCTTGTCACCTTTATGTGTAAATTTCACACGCCTTTGAGCGTAGTACTGGGTGAACTTTGCCGTCAACTACCAACCCAACCTACGGATTGGCTACTGTATTTTTTGTTAAAATTTACAAAAAGGATATTCATCTTTAAAAGTGTATTGAAGCAGGGACCCTCACATGCAGCCTGTTTATGGGGTAAGTAAAAAACAGCATTTTTGGTTGAACGGAATAGTTTGCTACGATCAAATAGAGAGAGAGGGAGAAATGTCACTTGCTGGGTAATGTTCTCCAAAGATAATATCCAGGAAATATCATCAACGAGATTGTCAGGAAAAAAGATAACAACTTTTCTCCATTAATTTTTACTAAAATCAAACTTACGATTTTTAAAGTAGGACGAACGGTCCGGAAAACCACCAATGTCTGACAGGAGGTCATATTTTTTTTCCTAACAAGGTTGACGAAAAACGGCAGTTTTACATTGAGCTCTATGTTCATTAAAGTATCCATTTGGGACCGTTCTTAAGGAAGATGAGGGGATACCGGACCTCGCAGCAGGACGTTCATCAGGAACTTATTTCAATTACGGTCTGGGCTTTGCGTTACAGGGAGTAAGTGTTGGTGCAGGAATGAGGAAACGGTTACAGGTAAGCGTTGCAGTCGGTAGGTTCGACGGACAGGCCTCCTCTTGCCGGAGATCTTGATTTAAGGCTTTCATACCCCGCTGCAGTGTGCTTGCCAGAAGGGTGCCTTGGGTGAGGGAGCCGTTGGAGGACAGCGCTGGACGCCAGGAGTGGCCCGAAGAGATGGAAAACGTGGAAAGTTGAGAGCAAGAGCAGGTATCATCTAAAAGAAGGAGAACCGATGACTGTATGGCGTTGATATGAGATTTAGCGAAGTTTGAATGCCCGGGTGTGCTTCCGGACCCGATGCTATAGAGGTCGATGGCCGATGTCCGCAGAGGAGTAAGGACAAATATAGTTGAAGCAATTATCTTGAGACATTGATATCTCGAAGACGGTGAGTCTGAGAAAATATCTGTTCAATCATTTTTAAGGAAAGTCGAGTCTAATGGGGCCATGCCTATGCGACGACCCTAAGTGCTTCTCAGAAGTTAAGGAAATCGACTTTAAGAAAATAGTGGGAAATTACAAAAGCTTATGAGGGGCTTATGTGGAAATAACAGGTGGGAACCAAAGGTTGTCCCACTTGATGTGTATCGCCCACAGAATGCAAAAGGGGAGATGTTGCGCGGGATTGAAGGCAGATCCTAGGGGGAGGGTGGTGGAGATATGATAACGGGGAAACCCGGTGACACCCCTGCCGATCCGCAGAGCGGGCACAGCAGGGCGAGTCGGGGAATCCCCACTATGCCCTAAGAAGTGGACCTGCCCGGGTCTCGAGGAAGTGCAATGAGGCAAGCCTCTTTCCCAAGTAGCCGGACAGGACGACCAAGGGACAGAGCCGGGCACCTCCTGGAAGTGAGAAGGTGGAACTAAGTTAGCCACCCCCTCCAAGAGCCCCAGCTAAGAGAGCCTTCAACCTTTAGTCATGGAAGCCGAAGGTGTGAGGTGTGATACTATTCTTTGTTTTCTTCATGTCGATTATCCTTCTTCCTACCTATTTATTGAATGACATTGCGCCATTCGATGGCTCTTGCCCCTTTTGCTTTATGTTACGGCAAGAATATAGTTTATCAGAAAAATTTTGCACCTAAAGTTATCCATTTAAAAAAATTATCCCTTTTTAATGTAGAATCATCATAGGTGGCCAGATATCCTGTGCTGTCACTTTCGGTGCAATGCTTCAGAATGATGTGGATCCGACTCTTTGATTGGCTGATAAGAATATTTAAGCCGTTTCAAATAAAGGTTATATTTGAAATGCCTTTTGTTAGCTACCCTCCTGCATTCATTTGACCTAAAAAATCGCATTATACCACACATTTTGCGAGTTCGAGGCTGAAAGAGACTGAGAAAGGAGATTCAACGGCCGCCTGTCGTGCGATCCGGACGTGTTTTCTGAGTGGGAGCTACTGGACTTGCCCTCAAAACTTCGTCAATGGAGTCTCTGGTGACTCGTCACCTTTATATAAGGAGAAATTGCCAACCCTTTCCGCTGGTGGGATCCGAAAACATCCTCGGTCGAAACTCAGCCCCATATTCTTACCCTTGGATGGTGCTTTGTTGCGTCCCGTAATGTCGTCTTGCTTGGCGAACATTGAAAGAGGATGCCCTCCTTGCACTTCCAGGGAACCCGGGCCGGTCCACATCATTGGGAATAGTGAGTAGGCAAGGGGGACACTTGTACACGGCCCTACAGTGCCCGCTCTGCGAATCGGTAGGGGTTTTACTGTTTTTTCCCATCAGAATAGCATCCCCTCCCCCCAGATACTCCCTTTGGATCTTCCTCGCCTTCTTTATGCCAAAAACTTTCCTCTTGACGCCTGGGTTGCGATTACCCAATGATTTAATCATTAAGCTGCAGTGTTTCGGCTTCTTAGCCCGTCGATGAAGGAGTGTCCAATCAACTCCGTTTCCTCTACGACGGTGATAAGTCGTCATCCCGTCCCGTTGCTGTTCTTGGGCGTTTGAACCTTTCCCAGGAGACAGGTTTTAAGCCACCGATCGAACGAAAGTTTTTGCTTTTTTTCCTTCAAGCTCCTCATAAAAGGCCATGTCACTAGTCCTCATGACAGCTCCGATGGGTGCAGTATCAGTTAAGTCATGGAGATTTTCTGCGACAAAGGTCCATCCAAGCCCAAGTATACTGGTGAACGCCCCTCTTTCCGTCACCTCCACATGTAGGAAGGTCATCTGTGTCATTCTGCCACTCTATACCCGTGAAGCGTACATATAGATTTGGCAAATTAGCACCACGCATAGATACGTCTACGTCTTGATGGAGAGGGACGGTGACCACAGCAGTGGCGAGAGTTGCAGTCGTCTTCCTCTTGCCTTCCTGGTGGCAGTGAGGGCATGACTTTCAACGTCAGTATGTTATCCAGTATGATGCCTAAACAGGTCACCTCTTTTTTCCACGGCGCCTCCTCGGTGCCCACGAGGATTTCTACCGGTTGTCGCAGTCCTCCAGGTGAAAACAGAATTGACTGTATCTTTGCGTTATTGACGCTGATTCGCCACAGGGCGTACCACCCTAGCAGTTTGTTTACTACTCGCTGCGGTTACGTTGCCGCCATGTGTGCTCTCCGCGAAGTGGTCCCTTTTGCTGCATCATCCGCATACAGGGCTACCATTGTATGTCGCCCAATGTCCACCGGGAGCTCCGCCGCGTAAAGGTTAAAAAGAATCGGTTAGATCACCGATCCTTACAACAAGCCTGCGTGGGCCTGTTTCGGCTGTGACAGCGTGCGTCCTCAAGCGACGCGGAAAATTCTTCCTGTCGGGTATCATGTTAGCAAGTACCGCCACCGATACTCTGTTTTGCAAGTTTCCGTCTGAGGCCAGCGTGCCAAACCGAAGTCGAAGGCCTTCCTGATGCCAAAAAAACTGGCCGCCGTTGTGAAGCATCACCGATTGTCTTCGGTCATCACCTGTTCCACGAGACGGACAAGCTGGTGTGTGGCAGAGTGTTCCTCCCAAAAACCGTACTGTAATGCTGGCAGGATTGAGTGGGTCGCGATGTGCTTCAGGAGATGTGGCAGCAGTACCCTCTCAACTGGCTAACCCAAGGACAAATTTCAAAGAAACTGCGGGAGATGCCGCAACAGTAACTTTTAACGGAGTCATCCGCTAATGTGCATTTCAATGCAACAATTTCAGAGCGTAAAAATCATTCGCCTTGACTGGGACTCGAACCCAGATCCCTCAATTGAGGGATCTGGGTTCGAGTCCCAGTCAAGGCGAATGATTTTTACGCTCTGAAATTGTTGCATTGTAACCCAAGGACTCTAGAAGGGCGATCGCGTGGTAGTTCTCTACGTTCCGAGCGGTCGGCGATTTCGGCGACAATATAATGACTTTTGTCGATTTCTAGATGGAAATGTCTCATGGAGAAGCCGGCCGTGAAGAGCGTAATCAAGTGAGTTGCGAGTGAGACAGGACATTGCCAAAGGGTCTCGTTCGGGATGTTCGGGATGTCCTCTCACGGTGCTTTTTATGGAGCGTAGGTTTCCAATGGCTGCTCTTAGATCGTTTTCGGTAACCTTCGTACCATCATGGTGCCCTCCTCTGGTGTTTCATTATCAATAGGTTTATCTGGTATCAGTGGATCTGGTGTCGCCGTGAAAGTGGCCTCCAGCACAGTTGCTGCAAATTCAGCCTTTTCCTCTTCCGTGAAAAGATGGCCACCAGGTACGTCGATCGGTGGGTCGATCCAAATGTTGTGGCGGAGAGAAGCTGCCACTCTCCAGATGCTCCCATCTTCGGCTCGGAGGGAAGCAGCCTTCCTTTCCCACGTTGTCTACCTGTGGTCCTCGATGAGCTGCCTCAAATCGGTTCGTTTTCTTCTATACCGTGTCCCGACATTTAGTCCTTTCAAATCGTCGTCGAAGCCGATTTCTTTCGCGGATACGGCGAAGGTTGGAAGTCGGTAGTGTCAGATGTCCAGAAGGACGAGTCTTTCTTATTGGCACGGCGTTTTCTAGTGCTTGGTCCGTGCCAGCTGATATGGAAGAAGCGAATTCGTACAGCATAGCTTGTAACGTTAGTGGTGGCGGATGTTCCAGTAAAATGTCGGCAAATATCTGCCTGTACTGTACCCAGTCTGTTTTATCCAGGAATCGCACCTGTCGTGGGGGAAGTCCGTCCACCGGGTAGTGGTCGCTGTCCAATGTCGGTTTTAAACAAATGCAGTGAAAGAAGTTCCTCTTCAATCTTGTTAAAGGGCTAAAGACTGTCTTTTCGTTCACCGAGTGGAACATTGAACTGAGCACAAACACCCATTGTTGGATGACGTCTACTCATGTACCAAACGGCATTGCGTACCACCAGTCTCTCGATTGACATTTAATTGCGTCACGGTTGTGTTTTCTCCTCTGGCAATGATGGCATGTAACGAAAGAAAGAAAAAGAAACATGGTATAGAAGATGATTGCAACAAAACAACTATCCCGCCCCATTTCTGCATAATTTCGTAATCATTTCTTTGCTTTTTAAAATAATGCCATCAACCTCATATTCCTTAGTGTTGCGGGCAAATTGTCCAGATATAATACATCTTATGCCGTGTTCTGTGATAGAGTGGAGTATCCTTTAATGCCATTTTGAAGTGTAATGCCCCGGAGGAATTAATGAGAATGATGTCCTCGTGAAATAATGCATGACTAATTAATCCCCCAGGACAGCATTTGAAGTGCAAATGGTGCTCATTAAGGGAAACAAGTCAAAATGAAGGGATATGGTGCAAATTATAACCTTGTTGCACACCCAATGAGAAGTGGAATATTAAGAAAATAGTTGTGCTCGTATGTGTCTGTCTAATGTTAGAACTCTCTACCATGGCAATGATACCCCAGCTGATACAATACATAATAACAGAGGGTGATGAAATATAGATATATACGTGAAAATTTAATGCATAGCATGGTAATGAGCACTTTAGAAGGGAATACTATCGAGTAAAGTAAAATAGTAAAGAAGGATTCAATTTCCTATTGTGATAACATCATGTCTGATGATATTTTTAATTTGATTATTGTGAAGATGAAATCAAAATCACTCCTTCATTAACTAGGGATGATATCATATGCTTGACGGAGCATGGATGCGGTCGTATGGTCCCCAAAGAGATAAATTCGATAATATAATATGTAAACATAATTTCATGGAATTTGCATTAATTAAGAATCAGAGAGATAATAAAGAGGAAATGGAGTAAATATATTTTATGTATAACTGTGTTCTTATGGTCGACTCAATGTTCCAAATAGAGATAGGTGACGGAAATACATGACTATACACTCAACATCAAAAGCAATGCTTTGTCACCCGGAATGATTAAGATGTTTCAGTTGAATTCGACTACACATGCACATTCTTGCCACCTAAGGCAGAGAGAGAATATTAGTATTCATTTCTCACCGCTATTTTAAAAATTGAGAACAGTAAGGCATCATACATTTTGTTATATTCTATTCCTTCTTGGCACAATTTACATTCCCAAACAAGATTCTTTGCTGATGACTGCATTATATACAGACGGGTTAATTAACGCGAAATACTACAAAATGGCATCGATCGCCTCGGTGACTGTTTTAAAAATAATAATATGGGCATTAATGTTACTAAGAGTGAGCATATAAATTTTTCAAATAAAAGAATGCAGAAAAGGACATTTACACTCTCTTTGGAGAAAGAATCCGTAGCAGTCATTGCAAATATTTAGGCATTTACTTAACTAGGAATCTGAGATGAGGAGTCTAAGGAGATAATTTGACACGGAAGGCATTTAAATTATTGCATTGGGTAATGAGAAATTTAAAAGGAAGTAGCGTAGCCGCAAGAGAAAAAGAATGTAAGGTAGTGGTTAGTCCTATCCTAGATTACTCGTCCATAGAATGGGATCCATACGAGGTGGGACATATTGAAAAGATAGAAAAAGTTCAAAGAAAGGCAGCAAGATATGTACTCGGAAGCTACAAAAGAACAGATAGTGTCACAGAAATATAAGATGCACTGAAATGGGAGAGTTTGAAAAAGAGAAGAAAAAGGAGTAGTTTGGGCGCGATGCATAGAATTGTTAAAAAGGACGAAGCGTGGGAAGATTTATGGAAAGAGATAGAAAAACCTAACTTTAAGAGGAAAAACGAACACAGTTTTCAAATAAAAATAAGAACCCAAAAAACAACTGAGAAAAAATGCTCTTTCCTTAAAATAGAACTCTTGTTGATTTGAACCAGCTGCCTGGAGGTTTGTTTGAGCCCTTTCCATGCAATTTTAGGTGTTTTAAGAATAGATATAAAGCAGCCACTGTGTGATAAAACTTCATTTATACTATTTTAGGTGCTAAAATAATGTTTGTATGTAATTTGGAAGTTTTTTTGCATGTGATGTGGAAGTGTCATTGTATGTAGGAATATTTCGTCTCCTGTTTTTCTTGCGCGTGTATGCATGCATGTTCGTTGTAAGAGTGATCATTGATCAGACTTTACCGTTGTCATCATGACAATTGACTATTTGCAACGTAATTCTTAAATAACAATAATAATAATAAATTACTAAAACCCTTCAAATCAGCACCTCTGTGCATCACCGCACTGATGTCAGCGCTTCTGCCACTCTTCCGGAACACCTCCAGAAAGGTGTCGACTGACATCTCGTTCGGACACCTATTCACCGCTGCTTTGACATAAACCAGTGATCCTTAAAGGCGCTAAAAGGGGTTGAACTTACTCAATAGGTCAAAATTCATTATTACTGAATTATTTGATATTAGAACATCCAGAAGCAGTTATTCTGAGTTATTAACACAAACGACAGCTATGCTCCGTGCTTCAATTCCAACGCTAGATTACATATTTTACAGTTTTGGAGAGAGTCCAGAATGTATCAGAAAGAGAGAGCCTGAGTTAATTTTACAATTATCATCACATGATTTAGTTTCTCCTGTCAAATGTATATAAAGAGAGTTTCCTTGAATTTAAAATGCGATCTTGTTCGATGAAAACTCAGCAGGAATAATTGAGAGAAATTATTAATTTTTATGGGTAAGTGAACTTTCCTAACGTGGAGTATTAATCAGGTAAGAATAATAGGCGTAAATGAGGATTCTAATAAAAATATTTATACTTCATTCCAAAAGTAAATGTGATGACTACAGGTAATTGAAAAATTTGTGAACAACACAAATCATATTTTAAATGAATGGCTTCAATTCATTGAGATGTTTTATTTCGCACGCATCTGTTTAGTGGAAATGACCATACTGTCGGGTTTTTACATGGTATTTGTTTCTCTTGTGTAAGAAGTTTGAGATGATTAAAAGGCTCCGGTGACTCACCCCAATGCGCTGTATACTAGCTGGTCATTTTGATCGTCGGATTGGCTCACAGGTCAGAAGGTCCCCGGTGGCCCTGCTCCTCTCCCGGCAGAGTAAGGGGCGGCTGCACTCGCGTCCTCTGATTCTTCCTTCCTTCCTCAAAGACGTCCTTCCGCGCTGGAATGCGTTGATTCTGCAGCAGAGAATTTGTGAATATACATGTGGGAGGGTGTTACCGTGATTGACTTGGTGGTTTCACGTAACATGTATGGATATATTACTGAATTTGAAATTTTTAACACATTGAATTCAATGAGGGAACTGCCCGGACACTTATAAAGACTCACTGGAGTGCTGTGTTCTTCGGAGATTTCGAATTAATATGTCACAGGCAATAGTCTTCCCGCTCTTACTGTGTTATTTGCAAATAGAATCAAGCGACATTGGCTCAATTATTAGGGTTGATTTAAAAACGGGCAGTGGTGTGATATAGCATTTCGTTAATTTAACAAATTGTTTTAACCTTTGATCGTTGAGTTTCAATGGCTCCTCTTTTAAGAATTGTTTTCAAGGAGTAGTTTCAGTGCAAGTGGCCGACAGCTGCGCTATTAAGGATAATTGGAAAATAGAAAGGGTGGACAGAAACCCGGAGTAAACACTCATATTTTTTGCATGGATATTGTTTCGCTATAGCAAACTTACAGTCATTCTCAGAAACAATTTCATTTCATTTAGTTTACACCTATGAAATAACTTTCGTTAAAAACACGTCCTCATCAAACTGAGGAATGTTCTTCTCATAAAAAACTGCAGAAATGATGTACTACAAATCAACATTTAGACTACGATTACCTCTAAAGAGAAAAGAAATATCATTTCTGATAATTGAAATAAACAGTTACCTCTAAAGGTCTGCTGCCTCTTTCCCCGGGGTAAATTCAATCCTGGATTTCGGTCGCCATTTCTAAAAAAATTATTTGAACGTCAATTAATTGGGAGAGAAATTTATGCCATTAGTAAAGCGCCATATTTTAATTGCTTTTTTCTAGAACAATTGTCCTTTTGACCCCTACCGCTCCCTACAGCTCAATTTTATGATTTCTCCCAATGTTTTGTTTTTTAGAAGGCCTTAGACATGGTAAATACTTATGATTTATTCATAATTAGTCATGATTTTGTAGAATATTTTTTATCCATTTGACCTGATAATCTTATATTGAGATATTCTGCATATAATGTGAAGGGAGCATTAACCAAACCCTTATATTACCTTCCCTTATTTTTACAATTTAAAATTATTCCGTTTAACTAGAAATTCCGTTTCTTACTTACCCAATTACAATGCTGTAACTGCGAGCCCCTAGCTTAACACTCTTTTAAAGATCAACTTCTCATCTGTAAAGGAAAGAAACCAGAATCTCCTCAGAAAATAAACTAGCTATAGGAGGCAAAGGCATGTGTGGATGTCTATTGTAGAAATATAACATTTCATTTTTCCATTACCTCACTTGTCACTAGATTAACCTCTCAGTAGAAACTGGAGACATAATTCTTCCTCCGAGTTTTCGCAACTGAAACTGATAAATGAGTGACTTTATGATAATGTCTATAAAATATAATATCTATACGTGATACGTAAAGGTAAGTGCTCCCTGAAACTCGTTTAATTGAAGGCAAATGGTCGTAATGAGTATTCTGCTTACTCTCGGGTGTTCGGGCACCGGAGGTGTAGAGCCAGATTATGTCGCTACTCGTGGCTGTAAATGGAAAACAGATTATTAACTAATAATATTTACATTGATTAAATATCGCTTATTTCAATTAAAGGATGAAGATTTTGCGTTATGAATAAAAAAAAACTATATAAAATATTTATGGCTATTTCGGAATAATTTTAAGCAATTTTCAATTTATTCAATTTGAAAGACACTGGTTTAAAAAGGCATTATTTTCGCCGTTGTTACATGAGCAGGTCAGATGTAAAAGAATTGAAGATGTTCATTTATCTTGCATTGCGTAAATTAATTAGTAAATACAGGAATAGAACATTCAGTTATATATATTAAGCTACCCTCCAATATCTTTTTCCTCCTCTCGGTATCGCAAATCATATATTCATACGTGTTTACCATGTCTGAAAATAAATGGGAGAGAATTTCACTGAATGTGAGTGAAACACAAGTGCATACCGAGAAGTCACTTCCATTTTTTTGGGCATCAATAAACATTTATTATGACCGTGTTTCACCTTTAGACTCGGTTCCCTATTATTCAATGAGGAAACCTCTTTATATCACACGATTGGTTCGAAGGGCTGTTGTTTACCCAAATTGGCATTCAACTTATTTATCTTCGAAACTAATGCCGAATAAATTACTGAACCATCTAACCCAGCATTCTCATCCCAAATATCTTCTAATGGTAACAAATAACGAGAGCCTGAGGGTTTATATTTAGTTTTTTTGGTTTAAAAAGTGAATAAAATATTTTTATCGAATAAAAGGAATGCAATGTTAAACTTACCAATCAATCTGTCTTCGAGATTTAGACCGTATTTCCCGAAGGTAGTCAGTATTTTTCTCACATCTGCAGAGGAAGAAAACCGAAATTAGTTAAAGGGAAATCAGTTTACCAAAGGATTGGTGTGCACAGATGACAGTTATGGTAATTAATCAATTTTTTTACCGATTTCCTCATTGAATGAAAATTTGAATTGACCTCAAGTCATTTTATTGGTACCTAATCTCACATCCGTGTTATTTGCTTCGGATCAATGGTTAGGAGCCCGTACCTTAATTGGAACATTTACTCCAGAAATATGTTTCAATGATCTGCATTTCCATACATATTACATTTGAAAACTACAAAAAGACATTTTTTATGTCATTGTTTTTTGCCAATTTTAAGATTTTTTATTTTAGTAATAGATCGTGAAGCAATATGATTTAATTGTAGCAAAATGTAGTCGTAAACTAAATATTACTACTTTATTAACGCCAGAATACATTTTGGAAAATATCTAACAGTTCGCGGGCAACACTCCTTCAATGCCCTTATTGTGAAAATTATACGTACCCATCGAAGATTTCGAAATTCTCTTTAAAGAAGAATAAATTCTCCCACAGAATCGTCTATGCCACTTTATAGATCAGAGATCAAGCACAAACTAAACCGTTGTCAAAATAAACAAGGGCATTGTTGTCAATCTCTATGGCATGCATTTAAAAATTGACAGTTATATGTGAATTTGTATTTAACGTGAAATAATTTTTCAAGTGGAAATAAGAAATCCGAAATCATATATCCATCTTAATATATATTAGCAATATTAGTGATTTATTTTGTGGTATTGCATATTAGTTTATGTAATTGTATAAAAATTTAATTAAGTATGAATGTTTACTCTTTTAAAAGCATTACATTTGGAATAATCCCCTTTTTTCTTTCAATCTAATTTTTTTAATTAACACTGAATAAATTAATTGTAGCTTGAATCAATTCAACGTCCATGGCACCGTTATGGCATAGGGCAGGGGGTGATTTAACACTCACATGACCACACCCTCTTTCTCTCTGGTGACTCTCATTGGCCACAGACACCTTTCTCTGTTTAAGTGCTACATACAATATGATTCTTATAATTAAGGGTGTATGGGGAAAATGACATCTATGTCCAGCTGTTTTACACCAATTCTATCGAATTTAACAGACATTTTCCTTTTTATCATACTACCATGTGGCTAGGGATACGTTCCATGGTCATATTTTCTACCCCCACAGCCTTATCAGATTTCATTCCCTTCAATGCATTATCCTTCTTATTGTCGAGTGTGCCTGGATCTAAGCTATTTCCATTTTGTCATGTCCTCTTTTTATGTCAAGGCTTGAGGGGCCTACGTTCTTTGCCATACTGTTTTTTATATACCCTCAAAATCTCTCGGATCTTCCCTAGTTCAAGTAATAAATAACCAGACAGATATCTAACAGTTTACACAGACATATTATTCTTGCTACTCGATAGTGATTTTAACCTTCTTGTATAGAGCAATCTTCCTCATCAAGTTAAAAATCATTCTTTGTGAACTGAGCCTACATCTACTCCGAGGAAACTGTGCGAATTGATCATGCTGTTCTTAAATCTGCGTTTTATAAGAACGTATTCTAGCTGATACTTTTCTCAGTCAGCAGTCTCTTTCCATGCATACCTAAGATTTTCTTTTGTGTATAAACACAGTTTCGGTGATGATTAGCCCGTGTCTCAAACTGAACTTCATTTCTTTCTTTAACCACGTTGCTCATTACTCATGTCTAAACCGTTATACCCCGCCCCATCAAAATCCTTACCATCCTATTTCAATCCCGAATCACTATCGAATCTTTCCCTGCAGAAGAACACTGTAAATTATCTTTCAGATACACGGTATACCTTATTTATTTCTTACTCCTTATAATTGTATAGGGATAGGTAGACCTGAACACGGACCAAGTTCACCGGGTATACCTTTACCTCTGCCGTCAGTATTTTTTTCTCAGTTTGCTCCATGTTAACTTATCTTCTTCCTACCTTTTGTTAAATAATAATATTCTATCACTCTCTGTCTATTGCTCCCTTTGCTCTATATTATGACATCCATATAGTTAATAAGGGAATATATGCACCTAAAATTATCCATTTAAAAAAATCATCATTCTTCATTGTATAGTATTTATAAGCTGGCCAGGTACCCGATGCTGTCACCTTTAGTGAAGCCCCTCTGAATACTTCGGGCCTCGCGCCTAGGTGTCGCATCATGTCTGGTGTTTCTGCTCCTGTGTAGGCCCAGTCATAGGATTATCTGAACCCTAGGGGTCACGCCGACTACCAGAGACATCGGGATAAAAATGAAAACATCATAATGGTACGAACCCGATTGCTATCCGGATTAACAAAAAATACTGCGTGTGTTTTGGGCCCCAAAGGTTAATAGCCATACAATGTTACTCCTTCCTGTTGCAAATGGGAACCTATCATTATATAATATCTTTCATAAGGGTAAATGATAGCTGCTCTCATTTCATCATAAATCGAAAAAAGACTTATTTTATGATACCGTTATATTAAGATAATATTTATATATGCCGCGTAAATGCAAGCGCTTCTTGAAACCCGTTTAATTGACGGCACAAGATAGTGAAGAGGGTTATGCTAAATCACAATCATACTAATTGGTTTTGGTGATACTACTGGAGGCGTTTTGGAGTCTGAAACTCATAAATGCACAAAAATTTACTTTTAGTGGTATATATATCTTGATAGACGTAATACTAAATCTTTACCATTTTTAACACTAGATTAACTTTATAGTAAAATAGCTAATGATCCAAGAGCAACACAGTTAATTGCCAGTATTGTCAAAAGGTAACGTCCCCATGCCATTTTTCCGAATGTTTCTTCAACGAAGATAAAACTCTCGCTTTGAAATATCAGATAATCTTTCATTTTCGTTGATTAAGCACAAACTAGAATGCTGGCAAAATAATCAAGGGCTTTTTCAATTTTTCCGATTCTCTCCTAGCTAATCTAACTGAGTTTACGGAATCCCCGCTATATTTATTCCTGTTTATCCATTTCACCCTATGGCTCTTTTATCATTACTTCCACATATGTGTTAACAGCACCAGTGACAATTGAGAACCCTTTCCCACACCTTTTTCAACATTGCCCGGATCCAGACACTCCGGCCTCCACTGGCACGAGAGCAATCTAAGACATCTACATAATTCCCCGCAAGCCGCCACAAGTGCGTGTGGTGGGGGCTGTTAAGTCATCATCTCTAAAAGGGCGCAAAACCACATTCAAAATCAACACCTGCATGCATACCTATCTCCACATTGGAGTACAGATTCATGCAAAATTCCTTTTATTCTACAAGCATGCAAATACATATACTATCATTCAAACAAATAATTGCACCTTAGAATGGAGTTAGAAATTTATCTAATTATGTGCAATTTGAAAAGTAAGAAGGCGAAATTCCACTGCCACATGGATATGCAAAATACAACATGACCAAACGCCAAATGACTAAAATGTAATAGAGGGGAGAATGTTAGGCGAGGAATGGGTAGTAATAGTAAAGGTATTTAGACAGAATGGAATAATGGAGGTATGCATGGATTGAAGAGGGGTCTATTGTGGTGTTGGATGTTGCGTTGTTTAGTTAAGTGATGCAAAGGAAGTTGTCACTGTACTGTTTGGTAGCTGGTTTTCATCATATACCTACCTTTATTGATAGATTAATATAATAATTATTACTATTTTTAGACCCATGTTGAAGTTCAGGAATCAAATTGAAATAAGATACCAAGCAATTTAAAATAAAAACATTTTAATCAAGTAGTAGGTTTGATTTGTATGGAATCTGACATCAAATAAGGATTATGAGTTGGGTAACTGTTGATCCAAATTGTTTATCAAAAATAATTTATTGGAATAGATTTACCTTCCAATTGCGGAACCAGATAATATCTAATGCCATGGAAGGATTTTAATTTTAATTTAATGGAAATTTTTTTGGGAACTTGTTTGCCAAAAGAAAAAATGTGACTCAAAGTAGGAGTGGGTAATGCTAGATTACTTCAATATTTAATCATAGCTCTTGGAACTTCATTGCACCTCTCCATTCAGTTTCAATTATCCAGTTCGAAGGTTAAGAATTAGGACCTTGAGATAAAAAAGTGGAAAAAAGAGGAGAGAAAGAGCCTTTGGAAGGATTGGAGAACATTAACCTTTATGCCTGGCAACTTTTAATTGGAAAAAACATTTGAAATAAAGATCAAATGAAAGTAAGCCATCTACATGTGAGAGTGATTTAAGGCTCCTTGGGTTTCATGGGTCTTAAAGGACCATTTTGAAGGGCCACTCAGACACAGATTTTTCACTATGGTTACTTGATTGCAATTAACTCATTGGGGTTTGTTTATTGTTTTTCAGCTTGAATAATTTAAAACATTAAATCACACTTCAGTTTAAACTGCTGAAATTCATATTTTATGCCGCAGGGACCCACCTACCTTTCTGTTCGTTTGATCAATCGGCTGCATCTGGTTTCTGGCAGTTAAAAAATAAATGGCTGCCTGTTAAATATTTTTTAAAACATCCCATTCCTCCACAAATAGATAGGAAGTCTTTATTTACATGTTTCATGTTTAAGAATTGATTACATCAAATGGGGATAAATCTATTAATTATAAATACAAAAGAATAATCAAGCCAATCAAGAAAAACCACTAAATACTTTGATGCTAGGCACCACTGTGATATAAACCACAAAAAATCACAGTAATCAACGATAAGGTCTGTTTTGGTAGGTAATGGCAGGGTTCACCCAATACTAAGCCTGACGGCGTGTGAAATTCACACATCAGGGTAGGGGGGGGTCAGTGCCTTTTCCTGCGTCGGTTATGATTTCCCAGGAAGATCTGGCACCCAAAACACACAGCTTGGGTGAAGCTGAGGGTGCTGTAGAGGCATGACTTTGAATTGAGCCTGGGCCCTCCAGTCAGCAGTCCAGCACTACTCCTGGATTACCAGGTCTCCCAATGATATGTTCATTTGATTTATTTTTTTCCTATTATACCAGGGTGAATTTTTGACATCACCCATGCTTGAAGAAATCAGTTTATAAGCTGGCACTGCCTCAGTTTCTGTAGACAACACCTTTTTTCTTACCTTGTGAGGTTTTCCAACTCTGAACATTGTTCTAAAGTTCCAAGTTCCTATTCTAACTGATTTGGTCTTCTTCTGTGCTGCTGCCGTTAGTTTTGCTTTCCAAGGGTTTCGTGAATTGACAACTGCCATAACCTTACCTCTCCCACCTCCCATGCACGAGACACGGCCGATTGGGAAGAGTCCTGTAGTTGCCAGGACTCATTTCCTCTTCACTGTCCGTCATGAAAACCATGGTGCTAATAATTGAGGTGGTTTTCCACTACCTTCCTCAATAGTGTTCTTATTGTCACACCATTACTCAACCTGCATTACTGGCAGCACAACTAGGATCAGACGTCTTAGCACTGTGCTGGCAGGAGCAATTATCATTGCTCCTGCCAGCACAGCTCTAGGGGCCATTGGAACACACAAACCCTTCCACCCCGTGCAGGTTGAAGTCCATGGTAGGGGGGTCTTTAATAGGGCCTATTAACTAAATAAGTCAAATTGTAATATGTAATATAATTGTAATTGTAATTGTAATATATTCTCGTAATTCCAAGAAACTGCAGAAGCCACCATATTGGTGGTCAGGGTTACTATCTTGAATTTGTCTGTTAAATTTTGCCTAGTTTAAAAAGTATACTTTATGCATTTCCTTCTTTACTATCATGAATAAAATTATCATCCCTATAATAATAGCTTAATGGTCATTGACGCCGTCCATTATTTCAAATTTTATGGTTATCTCTGGTATAGAAGTTGTGAGAATATCAATTATGCTCAGATCCCTTGTTGCTGATTCAACTACTTGTTCTAAAGGGTGCTTTGCGAATGCATAGGAAATTCTTGAATCTCATTTCTTTTCCAATGTCCCTCGGCGGTACGAGTCCCAATAAATTGACGGTAGGCTAATATTACCAGTGATTATAAATAAACTGTTGCTATGTTTATTGCCGGGTGTGGATACGCAGACACTTGAGCGTAAAACTTTGTTGTAATACATCTATATACTGATATCTAGGGGTCTGTAAAATGAGCACATGAATAGGCATCGGTCATTGAAGTACTTTAAGTTGCACGAAACTCTTTCTATATCATTGTCATCGCATTCATATTATTGACCTCCAAGATGTGAATTTACTGAGATTAATATTGTTCCACAATGACCATTAGGTCTGTCCTTCTCGAAGAATGTGAAACCTCACTATGTTTCTTATTTTCTTTCATGGGTCAGCTCTCCATTCCAATGACTAGTTTTGCCTTTGTACTTACCAAGGATGAGGGGAGCTCATGTGCTCCCCCTCGTCCTCAACCTCCCTCCCCAACAGAAAATCTCAGACTCCACAAATCCTCGGGTCCACCCCCCTGGGAGTGGGGGCAAGGGGGAGGGGTTGGCCGGGGGTGCTATTCCATTGGCTCGGAGAAGAGGGAATGGGGTTGGAGCATCGTGGTTTTTAGATCATCACCTTGTGTGATTTAGCAACAGTAGTATATTTTAGTGGGCATCGAAAAATCATATTGAATTAATTCACGGCAGTGAAAATCACTTTTATCTTCATCACTAAAGAACTCCAAATTAACCCTAGAATCTACATCTACATAAATACCCCACGATCCACCAAAGGTGTGTGGCAGGGGTTGCAAGGATTTGGTGTAAAAGGGTAAGGGGGGAGCCTAGCCTTTCATTAACTCTAAGTATTAGAGCCTAGCACCACCATACTCACTCTTCTCTATCTACAAGGGCACCAAGAGCACTGGAAAGGAGAGCAGGGAAGAGATTGCCTCAAAGTGGTCACTTTGCCTTCATCCTCTATGGGTTGTTTTACTTCAAAAGCCATTCCAAAGTCAGGAGGATTAGTGAAATGGAGATGCCCAAGCAGGGATTTTTCTGCTGTGCCATGGTGGAATGAGGCGAATCAAGGACATTGAGGTCAGCCTCAACAATGGCCAAAACAGTCATGAGATGGCCACCAATGGTCAGGGTTAATTCGAATGCAGCTAACGATATGGGCCCTGAGTGAATTGGCAAAGAAGGGGGGGGTGGGGGGAAGAGGATGCCAAGGATTCTTTTATTCAGAGGTGGCTCTAGGTCATCCTTTGGCTCTATGTTGCCCTTGCCCTCCAGGGACTGCATTGCTACAGAGGATGAAACCAGGCTATTGGGGATTTGCAGATATGGACATTTCTGTTGCACCATGGTACCATATTCAAGGAAGAGAATGTGTTGTCCATCCTGGAATTGATGAAAGTGAAGGGAGTGGAATCAGGGACATGGAGGTCAACCTCAACAGTGATCAAAACAGTTGTAAGGATCAACACCAGATTTGATCATTATTTGAGTTTCAACTAAGTGAAATAAAATACACATTAATAAGTGTTGAATTTTGTAGTGTATAATTATGTAAGCATTCATTTATTAAATAATAAATTGCTAATAAATATTTAGATATCTTCAAGCAACAACTTATTAATAACACAGCAAGTCTAATACTTCTATTGCTCAATCTTAAAGGCTGACCAAATTTATTCATAGCATACCTTGTTATTGTGATGTACAACTGATTTAAAAAAAATTGAAGCTGAAGGCTTTTGTTGAGCAGCTTGGGATGCTGTTTGGGTTTGGTGGTTTTTCTGCTCATTGGGTCCATTCTGTTTTGTACTTAACCCCTCTCATTTCACTGACATGTTGCTATGATAAACTTAGCAGTGAATCCAAAATATTAGAGCAGCCAGGCTGGCTATCACTCTTGGAGTGAAATTACAGATTTTCTTTTGCATACATTAGAAGGATGTCTCTTTAGCAGTGATGTTGAAAATGTATTATTACACCCATCATACTATGGTCGGAGAGATCATGTCACTAAAATTAGAGGGATTAGAATAGATGGATTTAATAAATAATTTTCTCCACAAAAGATAAGGGATCAGAATAACATTGTCCCACCTTGGTAGAGTCATGTTATGATTAAATTAGTCTGGTGTCTATTCACCCCCTGCCACACACCCTAACGGTGGCTTGCAGTGAACTAAAATAAATACATAGACACACAGAGCAAATGCGGGACCCATCTTACCAAGATTTTTTCACACCTAATGTTTCGTGCAAAATTTAAAACACTAATTTAACGTCTATGGCCTCAAAAGGTTCGTGAATTTTGATTCAATCATTTCTAAGGATATCACTTACACTGGTCGTCCAAAATTATGTCCATCATATGTGGATATAAAGCCACGTTTTAACTGATTCACCCTCTTGTAGACAGTGGCATGCCATGAGTTTCATCAAACTTGGTTTTGATATTTTTCGGTGCTAATCTTGAATAGAAAAGGTGAATTACCGCACCATGATTGTTTGTTTTTATTTTTCTAAATAAACAAAATTTTTTGCTTCAATAGACTATGAAAATGAGATCGTTCGATGGAAATAACTGAAAATTTAACCGCAACCTTGTCAGATATGTCTTGCTAAAAGCATGCCTTTTTGTATTCATAGATTTGGCACCATCTCTTGCGCTTTCTAGGGAGAAATTGAATGACCTACCTAGTACGTATTTGATGTCACGTTGTGCATTGTTAGACGAGGTAAGGGAATTATCACTACACCCTTTTGTAGCTTGGGTCCACTCATAACCACCTTAACAAGTAGATTACAGATAATATTCCAGGTGATTATGAATTTTTTGTCCTATTAATACGGTAATAACATCCTGTAATTATTTAGTGAACGTTATTAATCTGCCCCTGCTGCTTTTCACTTGCTCAGAACTAATTGCAACTATTCACAAAAATATGACTTTAAAAGAGTTTCAGAATAATTGGGAGTGAGTTTACATATGAATTGATAGAATCAAAGAATTGTTTTTCTTGGTTTTCCTTATCCCTGTGCTCACCTAATCTTAATAACCACAGTTTTTAAACATAAGCAACAAATACGTTCAACACAACAGGAGATAGCGCTATGCATGTTAAATACCCAGAGATTGAGGGAAATAAGAATTAGATTATAATAAGTAGATCACAAATTCAGGAATAGCGTAATCAATGCACCATTTCTCAGGAGCAGTTTTTAGTTAGTTAGGAAACTAACTAACTAACAGCAGCAATCATGGCTTTCCCAATTCTGGAAAAAAGGTCTATGAAGCAACGGTAAATGCTTCCATCAGGACCCCTATGAAGGTCAATACTATTTAAAAACATAAACACAGTAATAACCCAAAGGTCGGTTTAGTAGGTAAGTAACTGAAATTATTTATCCTGGCAAGCGCACACATCCATCATTTGTTCCCTACCTTGGTAACAAAGAGTGGGATGATTGTTTTCACCTGATTCCACTGTTCACGTGACACAACATGGAAAGGATGGAGTACACCTGAGACATCAACCACTCACTCCATTGAAGAAAGAACCTCATCACTCTGTGCCAGTTATGCAAAACAATCTCCCAAAGAGTATTGAAAAATAACACCTGTGACTACATTAAGACTTGAACTTAAATAATCTGTTCATCTGCAATTGTTGCCTCGTGAACTGTGACAGTCTTCAAGAGGCTTGTTTGAAACCTCGTTCAATGAGGTTATCCCTTTTTTTATTATGGATTTCAATAGTTAACTCTGTTGTTCTAAGTTCTCCAGAACTACTTATCCCACCCCATACCCCAGAATTAATTAAGTTTTCCCCACTTCTATGGCATTGTTTCTGCTTGTTGGTAGACATTACTTCTGGTAGT
This sequence comes from Hetaerina americana, assembly GCF_022747635.1. Taxonomy (NCBI): domain Eukaryota; kingdom Metazoa; phylum Arthropoda; class Insecta; order Odonata; family Calopterygidae; genus Hetaerina; species Hetaerina americana. Next base: position 2,433,136 of record NW_027287052.1, on the reverse strand, counting down.
ATAACCTGTTCCCATACTGCTGACCAAATCCGTCAGGCTTTTTTATCCAGTTGGAAAACAAAAATCACATAGTCCTGAACCATTATTTTCTGCTATTTTAAATCCGATCTATGATAGGAATAGGAATTAACGGAGAATACTTCTTAAAATAACAATAGAATCATTGTGAGGTACAAGAGGTATTTGCAATATAATCTTTCTTTTAGTTCTACAATGCAGATCAGTAACCTTTGTTGATGTGGGATATATGTGATAAAACATTGTTAATGCCAGGATCAAAATTTCTTGGGGAAAAAGAATTCACAGAAAGGACTTAGAGTAAAAATGAGATGGATTTGAACAATCAGAATTATTTCATCTTTTTTATGGCAATTTTGTTTAGGAAAATGTGGGAGGAAGAGGCTATATGGGCTGATTCGTAGTATTTATGAGGAAGGAATCTGGCCGGAAGACTTTGTGAGATCAGTTTTAGTTCCTATTCCTAAAAAGGTAAAGCCTACGTCATGTGAGGACTACAGGACGATAAGTTTGATATCCCACGCAGCTAAAGTTGTTCTCAGGATCATAAACAAAAGGATAGAGAGTAGGGCAAATGATTACTTAGGGGATGATCAGTTTGGGTTTAGGAAGGGGAGAGGTACTCGTGATGCCATTGCAGTAATGAGATTACCAATCGAGAGGAATATAGAACACAACCAGAAGGTATTTGCCTGTTTCGTAGATTTCGAAAAAGCATTTGATAGAGTGAATTGGGAAAAACTAATGAGTATATTGCAGAAAATAGGAATAGATTGGAGGGAAAGGAGGCTAATCCGCAACCTGTACATGTCTCAGACTGCTCAGGTGCGAGTGGGGAATGGGGAGTCCGGTTGGGCAGTGTTAGGAAGAGGTGTAAGGCAGGGTTGCCCATTATCACCGTTGCTGTTCAACCTGTATGCAGAGGAAATGATCAAAGAGGCATGGGAAGAACTGGAGGTAGGAGTGAAAGTGGGCGGGAAATTCGTAAATTCGTTCGGGTCGACAGGTATGGGATGAGAATCAATATTAATAAAACAAAGGTTATGCGATTTTCTAGAAAGAAAAAGGCTAACCTTGACATTAAAATAGGAGGGCAAAAACTAGAGCAGGTAGAACAGTTTACGTATCTCGGTAGTGTTTTGGACCAACACGGTCAAAGTAGTAGTGACGTAAGGAGAAGAATTGCGCTAGGCAAAGAGGCTTTCACAAGGAGGAGGGAGTTGATGACTGGGATGTTAAGTAAGGAGGTTAAGAAAAGACTCGTAAAAACTTTGATATGGAGTGTAGCTATGTACGGCGCGGAAACGTGGTCATTGAAGCAGGAGGATAGATGTAGACTGGAGGCTTTTGAAATGTGGAGAAGAATGGAGAAGGTGAAATGGACAGAGAAGAAAACAAATGAGGAAGTACTTGGTATGGTGGGCGAAGAGAGGGGTTTGTTGGGAGAAATCCTATGGTGGCAGGAAAAGTGGATGAAGGGGGTATTGACCGGCAGCGGGATGTTGAAGACTGTATGAGGGGAGAATTTTAGGCAAACGAGGAAAGGGAAGGAACAGGATAGGGATGTTGGACAGGATGAAGGGAGGAAGAAAGTACTCGGAGATGAAGAGGGACCTGATGTAGAGTAGGATGTTGTGTTTTGCTAGGGGCCACAAATTGTTGAATTAGTAATTTTGTCCATCCAAAAACCTACCTTAACCAGTGGATTACCTAATAAAATAAAATATGGCAATTTTAGACACTAGACTTCAATTGGATTCTGGATGAATTAGAATTGGAGCCCTCAGAGAAAATATAGATGCAGAGAGTTTTGGTTGGTGCTGAAATGTTGAAGACTGTGATAGAGGGAAGAAAACTATGCCCTGGGGGAAGGGGCAGGAACAGGGTATGGATGTTGGATGGAATGAAAGGAGGGAAGAAGTATTCGGAGTTGAAGAGGGGCTCAATGTAGTGTTGGATAACAGGTTGTTTTGTTGGAAGAGGAATGGTAATGTATCATTTACCATAGTAATTATAATCTTAATTCATCCATGCCTTGGGGATATACATGTAGATGTTGTCAAGAATTACAATGATATAACAAGATGTTGAGCAAGTAAAGAATGGACAATAAGACATAAAAAATACAATAGTTTCGAAGACCAGGTCAAAATACTCTTAAGAATGCAGTTGGCTGGTGCACAACCATTTTTCAATGACATGTTTGAATCTTATGCAGCTTGCCGAGCAAGCCTTGCTTGGCATCTTGTTGACATATTTTATTGCCAAGTTGTCAGATTGACAAAGGTCTTAGACATTCGACGAAAATGAAGGAAGAGTGACTTTGTAGATTCCACTTGAAGTTTTGTTTTTGACAACCATGGTTTTATCGCTAGGCAACATCATCAGGTGACTTGCAATGAAACCATGGTCATCTAAAATAAAAATACTAGTGGAAGTAGCAAAGTTAGTCTTCCTTCATTTATGACTAGTATGAAAGAATTCCATCGAGTAATGCCTGAAACTTTCTTAGGCCTAAAACAGCCTACCCTGGTTTATAACAAGATTGTTTTTTGATCTTATGTCATGTGAGGGAACTGATGACCACAGTGGTACACATGAAGGTTTTGTAAATTGTGCATGAGGCTGTGTAGCACAAACAGATTGTAGATAGTTGAAATTTTAACTCTTTTGTAGATAGGTCTGCAATGCTCATGGGGTCCAGAATTGCTAAGAATCCTCATTACCTTTTTCTGCAGTATCAGTATTTCCAAAGTTTAATGAGCATGCCCCCAGAGTCTAAAACTATAAGTAAGTGATAGGCACGGAAGTTGTAGCCAAGCTAGACCTTGGCATGTATATACAAATGTCAAGCATATGGTACTCACCGAATAATACTTCTGTTGTAATAGAATCAGAGAGAATTAGCATCATTTGTTCACACATAATTATGAAAGAACAAAAGAGTCAAAACAATTTTGGAAAGTTTCAGATAGGATCCGAGGGGAGCACGAAGATTACGTGTACCACTCAATCCACAAATATGCTCAAACGGTTTGAGCTTAATTCTAGTACGGAGGGAGTAAAATTTAAGAACTCATTTCATTGGGAGACAGGAAACATCTATGGTAAGGTAATATACACTGAGTAATGGAATAACGACAAAAGTATACCTTATTCAATCGTGCGGGGCATAACCATAGCAATGCCAAAGAGCATGTACAATCATTCAAATTATTCAAAATTAAAAAAAAGTCGGCTAAAGATCTAGCCATTCAAAATAACTATATACGCAATTAGTGATCGAGCACCCCCTGCCGCACACCCTAGTGGCACATAGCAGGGTATGGATGGCATCAATTGAAGGTATGGATGACATCAACGCTCATTCAATCCTTCTCTTCTGGTTATGTTTTGAAGGATGAAATATAAGGGGTCTCAATTTGTCTAGAGACACCTCAATATCTCGAACAACAATCCATGGGTCACAGAATCTTCAAGATAAAATGGTTTTGTGAATTTAACTCGTACATTGAGTGCAAAATTAAAAATTAGGCTCTTGATTTATTTCAGTTAACTTACAGGAAAATATACATAAAAGCAATGTCTATGTCCTGTTGAAATTTTACAATATTCATTTACAATGAAGCCGTAGTTACTAGTATGACCTGAAGGAAAGCAAAACAGGCTACTCTTTTGTAGTCTTCACTCACACATTTTAAGTCTCCTCAACAAGTACAAAGCTGTGGAAAGTTTTTTACAGACCTTGAAAACATGTGAAGCATATCTTGTGTCCATCCAAAACATGCCTTCACTAGCAGAATACCAACAATAACAATTTTCACCTTCTCATTTTATGTTTGGAAAATCCTTAAACAAGCCAGGGGTTTACAAATACTGATAAACTTGTATAAGTAAATACCATGGGATATTATAAAACATATTTATTATAGTATTTTGCGATTTATCACCAAAAACTATTACATTTCATATTGGAACCTGCAAAAAGGATCAGTAGTAGCAGTACTGATGCCCACAATATAATGAGTAACTTTGAAATTATAGAAAGTGATTTAGAGAGTGAGGAAGTGGATAAAAATATTCTAGAGAAATGCCTATATCTCCCATTGACGAATCTATTGTTGTATAAACCAAGGTAGGAAAAGGTCAGTGATTTCTTGCAAGGAAGGCCAAGAGAGAAGGACGTAAAACAGGGAACCTATCAGAGTGTGAGGGAATTGACACTAAATAGGATAGAATGGAGGGCTGCAATAAACCAATCTTAGTATTGAAATACTGATGATGAGTTTCTAATAGGAATATAACAATTTCTCTACTTCAATTTGGTAAATATTTAAGGTTACAGGTGAATTAACCAAATCTAGCATTTATGGCGTGAAAATTTGCAAAATATTGTGGATGTAGCTCTTCCTTGAATAATGACATATGTAAATAATATTTGGATGGAATCCACCTGTAAGCGGCATAGATTGCATTTAGTTATATAAATAGAGAGATAGGCTGCAAGACTAACAGGTTTAAAATGCCAGTTTTTCCAAGAATGATAAGAGACCAGAATGCTTGCAGTTGAAATCCCCCAGGAGTCAGCTCAACACAATAAGTATTAACCTACAAGTCAGGGAATGCACGTGGTATTATATACATATATAAATTTTTTTGTAGGTCTCCCCCCATTTGAAAAACCCTAACCCATCACCCGTTCCTCCTGGTGCTGCACCATACCTTTTCGGTTGCTCGTAGGGTTATAATGTAGATATCAAATGGCCGATATCATTTGGCAAATTTTACCACAAACTCATCTGTACTTTTAGAATGCTGGTCATTGATGTTAGATCTCATTTATAATAACAGTAAGTTGAAGATTTCTGTATCTTAACTGATGTACATAAAATGCAACAGCTTTCTACGAAGAACCCATGAGAATAGAAAATACCATATTTTCCCTTTTACCTCAGTCTCTATATTAGGTTAGCGGTAGATTGGTATACTTTTCTAACCACTAACCTTTCATCAAAAAATTGTTTCTATAAATGTACAATGTTTCCATAAATATCTCTATGAATCAATTTCATCTTTAGGTGAGTGTTAGTCAAATTTATTTTTTGCTAATATTTTTCATATACATTATTACAACTGAGCAAAAACATTTCTCTATGGTATACATATGCTTTGTGTAATTATTTATGGAAATGACAGATGAAAAGTTCACAATCTCAATAACTGAATAATTAATGAAATTAAGAATACAAAATAACTTTCCACTGTTCTTAGAACAGTGCTAGAACAGTGGAACAGTGCTAGAACAGTGGAACAGTGCTAGAACAGTGGAACAGTGCTAGAACAGTGGAAAGTTACTTTGTATTCTTAATTTCTTTGACATGAATTTCCACAAGGTTGAGCCAGAAACAATTGAACTGAATAATTATTTCTAAATAATACTGTGATTTTAATTTACTTAAATATACATGCCTACCCATTCTTGAAGGATTTCATCAGTTTCAGCATTTATCCCCATCAGATATTCTGAGATAGGCGAAATTTAAAGAGAATTACTAGAAAAATGCCATTGTAATGTGATTTGAATGCCTGCCATTAACACCATTTTGGAATTCGCAACCACGGCACTTCTGCTGAGTTGGTCTGTGCGACACTAGAAACCTATCATTACTACAACACCTCACACAATTGAGCCTTCCTGTTATTCTTCCAAGGAATATCTCCCCAATAATTTGATAAATATTAATTCCATAGTGATCGAGGGGACATTTTTTGAATGCTAAAAGGCAATTATGTGTCTAGTATGAGAACAGACAGAAATCCTGGAGGAATTCCTTTTCATGAGCAATAATCATTTTATACATTTGTAATCAATACTTGCACATTTATTTCAACATAATTTCTTGTTGAGGCGAACAAGATAATACTACTTTGAGGGAGAAGATGCTGTATGTACTAGAGCAAAGGGGATATATCTTACATTATTTTTTGTGCTGAGGAAGAAAGCACCCTTGTCATCCAACCTGTCACATGCAATAAACATGGGGGTTTTGTTTTTAATAATTATTACTAAGAAATATCCAAGATATCTGCATATTAATTGATCCTTGCGCACATAATTTACAAATTAAAGATATTAATTTGGATTTGTTACATTTCAGGAAGTCGAAGATTGAAGTAACTCACAGTATGGAGAAGGTAGAGATTTTCAGTGTGATTAAGTTCCTTCATTTGAAAGCTTTTACAGTGCCCCGCGAATTCACAATGGAATGAATGTTTTTTTGTCAAAATGATAGCTTGTCGTATAACACAGTGGTGATGTGGAAAAGGAATTTTCAAACTGGTCATAAGTTCCTCACAGACAATCCAAGGAGTAGAATACTATCACTCAAAGACAATGCTGCCACAATGAGACAGTAGATTTAAACTGAAGAGCAATCATTCTAATGATCATGAATGAGACTGATATTAGCCACGGCATTGCGTAGGAAACTCTTCACAAAGATCTGCACATATCAAAGGTGTCAGGATGCTGGGTTGAATGACCACGAACTCCTTTCCAGAAACAAACATGGTGCAACCTGCAATCACGACCACAGCATGACCAGCAATTGATGGGATGTGGCTTTGAAATTCAGCCACTTTCATCCCAGTCTCCTGATCTTGCACCGAATGACTTTTACTTTTTCCCAAAACTTTATGAGCTCTGAGAAAAGAAACTCTCAATGCCAAATCAAACACAAAAGACATCAATTAAGAGGTGGAACAATGGTTTTCAATGCAATCAGTCGAACTCTACAATGAAGGCTTAGGAATGGTCAAGAAACACTGGCAGAATTGTTTAACTCTGGATAATGAATATGCAGAGAACTCCTACATATAACATACCAGAATATAATTTCCATCTTAATTTGTTAGTAATAATAATTAAAAGTTTATGACATCCCCTCATACCTGAAAATAATTATAAACAACTCTTCATGCACCTCTTTTAGCTTGTGCAATGTAGCAGTTGATTCAAACATTAACGTGTTGATATCCAACCTATTTTGAAATCATTTCATTAAATGTTTCATCCTTCTTCTTTTCATTAATTTATTAATTCTCTTAAATGGGAACATTATTCTCATAATCACTCACGAGAATGTGATTTCCTTAAATCATTGTTCTCTCTGTGAAATACAGCTCAATTTTTGCCATCTTTGACCTTCAAAAGGAGTTGAAGGAACTCAGATCCCTTACCTATTCAAGCCAAGTAAGTACTGGAGATGCTAGGAGGTAAGAAGTGAGTTGAAAAGGTGGCAGAGATAATACGTAATATGCAGGTGCAACATATTTCACATTTTTGCATCAAACAACAACATATGCTCAGGAAGCAAAGCAATTTATATTTCGAACTACAGTTAATGACTGCTAAAAACATAAGATGCAGCTTACAGTAGAGGTTGTGGTTTAGTGGTACTTCAAGTAGCTAGCTAAACAGAGTTGAAACCAGAACAAGGGCTACAGGTATTCTGTGACTCATATGACTAAATCATTTGTATTTTAAATTTATGAATTTCAACAATTCTCCACATCCACCTCATTTAAGAAATAATTTTTCAAGTCGGGATGAATTTTCAAAAAAAACACTCCTAAATTTTTTATTTCACTATGTTTATCATTTTTCAGCATTTTGTTAACAACAGGAAAACTACAAAATAAATTAGATGATGCACTGCTAATTCCTATAATAGGAAGAACATCAAACAACACGCTTAAATTTAAACCAAAAATTAATTTTAAAAAATTATCATAAGTTTGTGCTTTCAACACTTCATGATTTGCAAAGTCAATAATGGAGACAGAGCATTTGTCTCATGCGGCACACTCATGGAACAAATTTATTCTTCTCATTCCATACAAATGAAGGAAGAAAAAAACACTTAGCACGAAACAGTTCACAAACTATATAAAAAATTGTAAAAAATGCTAACCCAAAAAATTAATACAATGCCTAACACCATTTGTAAAAAGTGGCTAATGGCAAATAACAAAACGTCAATTCATAAAAAATTCTGAGAACACTGTGAATACATCTGGATCATTGACTTAAAATAAAATGCTGACTAGCTTGAAATCTATGCTCTCCCTGAAAGCATGACGACATTAATATGCCAGCTTAATGCCCCGAGGAATCTCCCCATTTACGGTTTCCACAGCAAATCAGAAAGCATTCACTATGAGAGGGGAAAAGCAATACAGCTAAAATTTTGGACCTCAAAGTAAATTATCTCTCAACTTCTGTTGGCTCATGGACTGGGGTTGTGCAATAAAACCCCGAGAGATTAAACCAATCAGAAAGCAATCGTGGAACAAGGCAGGGAAGCAATGTGACATCCGATCAGTTGCCCACACTGCGTGCATGGACATTCGACTTCACTATGAGATCTTGAGCTGGCAAAAAGGGCAAGGGAAAGTGGAAGCAATCCGAGCGACAAGATTTGGTCCGGTATGCATCATTGCAGCACCATCAGATTCTTAAAAATGAACTCCCTAAGCACGCATTAGCGGTGGCAAGTGAATGGTCAATAACACCCACCAATGTGAGCCGTTACTACATCAATGACCGGGGAAAATAAATCTCTGATCTGAATCTGAGGGAACTGTTGCCCGAAGAATCAAAGACAAAAAATTCACTTAATCTAATTGTGATACTTCAGGCATGGATAACTTCCTAGGGTATATGCGGTGAAGTGTATCACTATGTCATGAATAATGACAATGCTTGAATACTGGGAATGGCAGAGTGAGTTACAAGAAAAGGGATTCAAGTGTGATAAATAAGTATATCATGCCAATTGACACGTTTCAAGAAAATTGAAACAGCTGTGCGGACTTAAAACACCCCCCCCCCCCAGGGGTGAGAAATGTATCCACATCTAAGATATGGAAAAAGAGTGCATCGCGTGTGTGTCGGCTTCTTCGCTTGAGGACTCCGTCAACTGGACAGGGATCAAACCCATTTCACTCTCCCTCAATGTCGTGCTTGGTCAGCTCAGCGATCAACCTCCTCAGTTCGTCCACGTCCGTCTGCGTCTCCATGTGGCTCGTCTCGGACATCCAGGGCGAGTGGCCGGCCGTCTGCGTCTCTGTGGACACCAGCAGGGGGCACCAGGGGATCGCGGGCGCCGGAGGGGGCGAGTCCCTCCACAGCGACGCCGCTTCCTCGGGAGTCTGCGTCTGGATATCCGAGAAACCCAGCTCGGAGAAGAGCGCCGTGTCCTCGCATGTCTGCGTGCACATGTTGGCGTGGAGGAGCTGCTCGAACGACAGGAAGTCCTCCGTGTTGGTCTGCGTCTCGATGTGCGAAAGCGTGGGGTCCAGCGAGTCCGTCTGCGTCTCCGCCGGCCGGCACGCCCGCTCCAGGACCTCCTCCTCGGGACGAGGCGGAACAGGCAGCAACATGGGGTCGAAGCGGGGCGGCGAGCAGGGCGGGGAGTCCAAGGAGGCTTTGTTGGGGGCCTCGCAGCACAGATACTGGCTCAACCGCTCCTGGAAGAGGTCATCGGTGGTCTGCGTGACCACGGGCTGGCTCAAGGCGGGGGGGTTCGTCTGCGTGCCGGAGTTGCACTTGGGAAAGGCGCGGGGAGCTCGGCGACGAGTCCCGGGCGAGGGGGCAAAGGGGTGCGGGCGACGGTGGTGGTGGTGCTGCTGACCCCTTCCGGCCGGCGGCATCTCATCCCCCTGCGTCTGGGTCTCCATGCTCTTCTTCCGCTTGCGCCCCGCGGCGGGCCGCACCTCGCCCTCCACGGGGATCTGGGCGGCCCGCATGGCCCTCTTCAGGATGTAGTCGCCCTGAGTTTGGGTCCCGGCGCAGATCTTGGATCTCTTCACGCTCCACGTCTGAGTCTGCGCGGATGACCTTCTTCCGCCGCCTGCCGACCTGCGACCTCCAGAAGGGCGGTCCGTCTGCACAGCGACGTCCACGGCGGAATTGACTGGCAGGATGGCTCCAAGAGGCTTCACTGTGATCGGGAGTGGTGAACCCGCGGCGTTGCCGAGCGCCAGGATGAAGGGGGGTTTCTGGGTTTCGAGGGCGGAATCTGGGGCAGGTTCCTGGCACGATCTCGTCACCGCAATGCATGTTTGTACCCTGGGAGCCGCCTGGCCCCTGCGTGTCGAGAGGAAAGACGCTTCATTAGTTTAGGAATTTCATTACCGACAGGCACAAATGAGACTAGTCAAGTTTATTCATGGATAGAATGTATAGATTTAAGTTGTCCCACGAACGATAGGGGATCAGAATTACGTTGTCCAACCGCATTAGGAGTGAACATTGTGTGTCAGAAGTAGTCCGCTAGTTGCAAATGCCAGCCACTGCCATACACCCTAGTGGTGGTTTGCAGGTTGCTATGTAAATAATAAAAAAACATTCAACCATTAAATGTTGATATTGAAGTGAAGCTTTGTTATTCAGTTTTCCACTCCGTCCTAATAATCAATTCTATCTTTAACATTTGAGAAAAGTACATTCTATTTTTAAAACACTAAATGAAACACAATGGCAGAACAGTTAACATAATCCATGAAAACATGATATTACATACTAAGTCATGGTAGAACAAAAATAAACTTACTTCGCACACAGTTTGAAATTTGCATCGAACGTGTGGTTTTTCCTTTTAGCATGAGTAATAAGAGCTTCGTAAGACATATAACTACAACCACACGAACATGTAAATTTCATGCCGCATATTCTCATGTGGACATTGCATGCTGCCTCCGTTGAAAATCCCTTATCACACTTTTTGCATAAAAACTTCTTTTCTGCGTGCACTTTCAGATAATGCTGTAAAATAAAGAAACATTTGGTAACAATTCATGAGAGTTAAGAATAATAATGCTCCAGAAGTTAGACATTACCTGTTTTAAGTACTTAATATGCGTAAAATGTCTATCCGAGTTAATGTTGTACAGGCACTTTTCCACTGGGCAGTGGTATTGACAGTTCATTTTGTTCAAGTATTCCCGTCTGTTATTTCCATCACTGCGTTTCTTGTGATGCTTTGATAAATGCATCTCCAAATTTGACGAATTGAGAAATGTGCCATTGCAACCTTCTTCTGGGCAAGGAATGTTTTTAGTGATAAATGACAGTTCAGAAGGAAGAGGACATATTTTCTGTACTACCGCTGTTTCTTCTGTGAACACAGAAAAATGATATATTACGATCACCTATTTGGGTTAAATATGAAAGATAATAACTAGGCAAAGAAATAATTAAACATTTTACCAGCGAGTGCCAATGTCATGCTAACAACTACTTCTGCTCCCACTTTCCAGAACACGTCCCCGCAAGTCTCGTTGCCTGGCACATCACTCACTAGCAGAACGTTTGAGCTGTATAAGGACGCCAACGAAGTAACTAGCGCCAACATTAAAATACGCTTTCATTATTTTTATGTATGCAATAATTTCAAAAAAATTGTATATTATGGCCTAAAAAACAATTTAATGGGGAATAATTAACTATATAGCATAACTTTTGGTAATAATTTTAATTAAAATATTCAGGATCGTATCTCTCTTTTCTATTGACCAATGAGAACCGAGTTACAATGGACCAATCGGCGATCGAATTCACAATTTAAATGGATGACCGGCAAATGTCTGAAATGTATGTTGGCGTACATTTACATAGTGTATTTCGCTTTTTTCTGCAAATGAATACCGATTTAGTAATTATCAAGTTTTGTTTTGATATTTTCGCGTTGTCATAACGCTTACGAGGCAACATTTCTCCCGCCATTAACAAATAATTCGGGCGGTTTTTGACTATCAGTGACGAAAGGTCAATTAATATACATGCAATTTAACACACTACCGTGTCATACCTTAAAATATTTTATCTTCACAATTACTTAACAGAACTAAAACTATCGCAAGGGATAAATTAATTTATAGTCATCTAATATATATAATTTAGATTATCTTTTTGGGTATTCGAGGTCCAAAGCAGGAGAAGAGGTCAAATACGTTAGGTCGAGGTCAAAATGAATTTTCCTCAGACCATTTCATTGAAGGTGCAAGAAAACTGGAAAGGAATGCCATTCCTAACATTAACCTTCCTCATAATTCAATTAAAATTATCATGTCATATACCGGATGTATGATATCATTTACATTGGTATTATTTTGGTGCTTTTCTTTTCATCTGCAATTAACAACATTCATGGTAGTAACAATTAACAACATTCAATTCTTTTTTCTGTACTGATTGCATTTCTTCGATTCCGCATGTCAGATTCCAGGGAAAGGCAGGTTTCTTGCATCAAATCTGTGTCATCTAAGCAGTGGAGTTGATTTCTAATGCTAAGCATCTTTATGAATCTACCAAGCATTTGAAAAGGAAAGTTTACCTGTCCCCTAAAAAAAAATATTTTCAAAAGGTGGCTTTGGGCTACAAAACATATTTGATACTTACTCTGGAGGTTTCTTCCTCATCATGTCAAGCTAGGAAAGTCTCCAGGAAAATCAATATCCTTAGGTTCTCAATATATTTGATGGTTTGGTCTCTTTCTCTCATAAAAAGATGTAGTAGGGCCTGTGATTCCTTATTAAAATGGTTTGCACTCCTACATTTATATGGCTGTTGTTTTTCTTATCATGTCCTCAAGTTTTATGTCATTCTCTTTCTTTGTTGTTTATTAATACTCTTCTGACTTATTCATTTATGATGGCTTCATGATGAGCAGGTTTGGCAACCTGATAGCTTAGCATTGCATTCATATAATGAAGGTCGTATACTGTACCCAGGTATTCAGCCAGAGGCTTTCATCAGCTACTTGCTTTTAAGTACGTAACTGTTTTGTTTCATTTTTATGATTATTCCTGCATTGATGTTTTTGATTTTTATTCAATATATGAATATATTTAAAGTTTTCCAAAAGTTAAAAGATTTTATTGGAGCAAAAGAAACTTCTCATTTATTTAAATTAATTGATGTACTGTTCAATTGTGTAAACTCGCCTCTAAATACAACTCTTTTGTGTGCGCTGGACCATCTTTGGGGTGTATGGAGTTCTGGGCTGAAGCGGTGAAAAATCTGTCAATGGCGTTCACTGATGGGCAAATAAGACACTAAATAAGTACACATTGTGTGCATGTGATATTTTCAATGATCAAAAGACAAGTACAGCTGGGGCAGGACTCTGAAAAACATTACAGCATTATGACTCAATTTGAGGTATTATGGCTTCAAATATTTTTCTCAAAGTGTCAATGGATATCTAAAAGGGAAATACCACATAATAGAAGCAACATATGACATTTACAAAATGGCCTGTGACTATTTTAGCCAGATTTCGAAATCTAAACACAGAATTAGAAAAATTAGTGATTTAGTCTGATATCCAAAGATTGCTATTCCAAACTTTGAGCCAAAATGTATTTCACAAGGTGAAATATATATGAGAATAACTTTTAAATCAAAGTAATGAATTAAAATTTTTTGCTAGGGCCTTCTGATTAATACTTTTAGGTTTCTTTAGCTCGAAACCTACAGTTAATGCATACTGCAACAGATTGCAGTGGCAATTATTATGATAATGCTTAATGCTCATTTTTTAAAGTTACAATCAATATAATTTTAGGCACAATATTAGGTACACCATTTCATAGCAGGTAGAAAATCAAACCAAGCATTTTTTCTAATTTCATTTTTTTGTATGTACCACATAATAGACCATGTTAGATTTAATTTTATTTTGAAATTTTTTATAAGCATCTAAGTGGAGGGATCTTTAAAAGAATTCCTCAGTTCTGCAATGCTCTTATTTAATGTGTGGCCCTTGCTACAGCACAATTGCTATTTTGTCTTGTTTCTTATTACTTTAAATTGTATTTATTTCATGAGCAAATACCTCGTTGGGACTTTCATTGAAGTATAGCGTTTTACATGATATAAAAAGCACGTATTTCAGGTTGAATACCAAAACGTTTCCTAACATCATGGCACTTTTGCCGAATTAGTTGCTAGTATCAATAATTGAGTCATGACTATAACATCAGTGTTTTCCAGGGAATGAGAAGAACTCTCTTGATTATCTAATGCCTGTCTCCACAATATGTCTCCAGTGTTATGGCATGAAAAATTATTCTTGTACTCAGTACATGCTGTGTGTCTATCGTGCTACTTTAATGCCAACATTGCCACATTTCCAGTTATAAAAACTTCCATTAAGTCAAATTAAAAAAAAACATAAAATAATAATAATAATAATAGAGTAGAGTGGGCAAGCAAGTATCTGGTGGTATATACCCTATTCTTGAAACTCCGGATACAGACTGATTTCAACCGAGTAGGCAGATAGTTGTACAGTTGTATGTTCATATTATGAAACGTGAAGTAAGTTCAAGTACAATAAGTAGTATTTAAATTTGATTTACCCCTTATGGTGTAGCTTTGGATGTGAGATCTTAATTGGTAAAGTTTCTACATTAACTTACACATGAATCAGAGCCTTAAAGATATATAAACTAAATACAGCCATTAATCCATACTTGAAAAAAAAGATTCGAAGAAATCATGCGGTGGTATATTAGCAAGAATGTAAATAGCTCTCTTTTGCAGTAGCAAAATTTAACATGTGAGGAATGACCCCATAACTAGACACCATAGTTAAAATGACATTGAAAGAAGGCGCGGTTAAGTGTTATCGATACTCATTTGAAATGAGAAAGTTGAGTTTTCTTAACATATAAACAGCTTTAGTCAGTTTAATACAGGTCTGACTGATGTGAGTCTCCCAGTTAAGTTTTGTATCAATATAAATTCCTATTATTTCAGCAGTTTCAATATCAGTTATTTTTGATTTTAGACTTCACATAATATGCTGAGGTTTGTTAGTATTTAAATATAAATAATTATTTCTCAGCCTGTCTTTGGATTGCACTGGATCGTACTTTTGCATGTTCTAGATGTTGACATTTTTGCACAGAAGTAGTGTCATCAGCATATAAAACAGATGTAGGTTTCCATTATGTAATGTAGGAAATTCCATTATGCTGAAATATTAACCTGTATCCATTGACTGATAGCTGAGGAAAATAACCATAAACATGTTAAAGTACATAAAGGTGGACGATGATGGTACTTCGGAATTTTTTTTCTGAAATGGCCATACGAAGTCGATATCACTGCTACATTTTTTTCATTGCCATCATAGCATCTTAAATTAACTTGACTTTATATCTTGACTCGCTGAGAAGTGCCTTTTCACATGCCTTTGAAAAATCAATTGAATATGCATCTAAATCTCTCTGCCATAAGTTTACAAAATTTCTTAAATTTTTCTGATTATATACGTATGTAATTAATGGACACTTTAATTAAATATCAAAGAGGTATTAAAATACTTTTGTGTGTGTTGATCACTATTAATAATACGTGTTTATCATATCTATTCCGCGCGTACCTTAACATATTTATCGCATGCGGCACATATTGATAGTGAAGGGGGAGTCCAATACTTGAGGGAGGGGGAAGAAGATCCGCAATAAATGGCTCTAGTTGCTAGTATACTACATTTGGCGTCGCGGCGATCGCTCACGAGATCGAATGGTGCTCATCTGCTAGACTGTTTCCATTCTTCACCATGGAGCCGTGCAAGCCTCACGCCGTTGACTGCTATTGGCTACGCCACAAAACAACCGCACGAACACCTTGCGCACTTCCATATCGATAGTTCTCATAGCAGAAATGCTTATTGGGCTTAAATATGTAGTTTTATGTCTTTTAGATCAAATATTTTTTTATTTCGATCTAACTATTGGTTAACAATATTCCAGAAGAAATTATTAGGAATGTATCTTTTATTATTCATCTTGATATATATCGCTCAGTCGATATCTTACAGGGATTTTCAAAATGCTCAAAATAAAAGAAAAACGCTCTAGAGAATACTTTGACTTTAATTATGGTCAAATTCAAGAGGCACGATATTTTTTGCATTCCTTTTCAAACTGAAATTTTGCATTGCCATTTGAATATTTACAGTCTTCATTAACCACAACGCATTTAATAATATGTAATAATGCGCGTAACTTCATTGTTTGTTCCGATGGAAGTGGATGTATTAAAAAATTAATGCAAGGCTGATAATTTTTTTCTATGGTAAAAAAACGATAGGAATATAATTCAGTAAATATTTCTTCCGTTTCCGTCCCAAAAGAATGCATGCAAATTTCATGGAAGGGCTTGCATGATCAAACACTTAGGTGCTGGTAGTATTATTTACATTTAACCTGGTAGGGTAGACAAGTTGAAGGGCAGGATTCAGATAAATAGTAGCACAGTGCCTATACATCAGAAAAGGTGGCTGCAAAGGAAGCTGTACCCAGAGAAAGTGGCCCTTTTTGGTGGTGATGCCATGTTATCAACAGTATTTATGGGCCACGCTTGTTGGGACTGAAGGATAGCAGGATTATTACAACAATTGATACAGAGCAAAATGCATAAGAGGGAAATAGCCAGCGAGGGATGGATGTGGTATTGAGTAAAAATCAGAAATTATCAGCAGGAAAGATTAGTGGGATAGCAAAGTATCTTGGGAATATTGTAGTACTTTTAATAATCATAAAAATATTCACATTTAACTTTTTTAAGTCATGCATAGACCACATTCTTGACATAATAGAAGGACCCACACAGTTTGATGACCCCTAAAACAGTGGTGGTGGGAGCAATGAAACTTACTCTGGGTAGATAAAACCATAGGTTGAAGGGTAGAAGCCAGGCAAAGTGTAGTCCACATAGTATCAGTCTCTCAGTGAGGCGGCTGCAAAGGCATCTGACTCCAGTGGGGTGACCATTGGGTGATGGCGTCACATTGAAAACACTATTGAAGAAGGCAATTGAAAACCACCTTAAATAATATCCCTAGATTGTTACAATGGACAACATTATTAATATAAGTCCTGGCAACTTAGTACTTTACCCATTGGGGCATCTGTATTACCCAGCAGCGGGAGAGAGAGTACTTCTGTGGTCATAATCACATGAAATTCACACAAAGTGGAATCAGCAGCAGAGAAAAGATGAAGAAGTGGACTGAACCAGTTTAAATAGGAACTTGGGATGTAAGGATGATGCTTCAGACAGGGAAATTTGAAAATATGAATAGGGAGACAGAGAGAGAGAAAATATAAATATTGCAGGGCTGTGCGAGTGAGATGCAAGGATATTGGGGATTATTGAAGAGGAATTAGAGTAATATTTAGCAAAGGGGAAGAGAGACAGTGAGGGTTGGTGATAGTACTGAATGCAAAGGTAAGGAGAAGCATTGTAAACAGAGCAGGTGAGTGATGGTCTATTATTGGTAAAAGTAAAAGCAGAACCAAAGAAATTTGGTCATTATTGATGGGAGATTGGAACATTGATAAAAGAAATTGAGAACTCCTTTGAAAGATTGGAACATGGTGATGTGGGAAGGGAAATGTGGGAGAAAGATAGGGGAATATGATTCAGCTAAAAGGATCATCATGTGACAAAAATGATATCATAGGACAAAAGTAGTAGGATATTGCAGCAGCCAAGGTTGAATCATAACCAACACCTGACATATACAGTAAAATAGGCATTGATATAAGTGAAAAATGCCTGGAAACTCAGCATATATTATGGTTAGGCACAGATAATGGAACAGCATGATTAATTTGTACAGTTGTCTGGGTACAGTAGTGGATTCAAATTATGACATAGTATTAATGAATTGTATCATCAGATTTAAAAGGATAAAATAGGAAGGTGAATGAAGAAATGTGATGTACAACCTTTGAACTGGAAAAATAAGGAAGAAGATCTACAAGGCAGCAGAATGTATGTGTGAAAATAGAAAGATGAGTACAATAAATGAATACAATTTAAAAAAACATCAAAAAATGGATACTGAAAGCCACAAATGAAACCATTGGAGAAGGACAGGGAAGCCAAGGGTTACAGATGAGATGATTTGAAAGATAGAATAGAGAAGGGGATTGGAAGATTATAAGCACAAGAGTTATGTAGAAGAAAGTATCAAGAATTGAACAATAATTGAGGTGTGAAACTAATATGGTGAAAGAAGCATGGAGGAAAATGAAGTGCAGGGATATGGAAAGTTAACAAAGGCAGGGAGAAAGCTTCTACATAAAGATGAAAGGTCTATCACTTAGCACTATGTAAGAAGAGGAAAAGTGAACAAACTATTTGAGCTATAGTAGGTGAATTAATGATATAACCCAGAAAGACTCAAAAGATATGAAAAAATACATAAAATTTCACTATGGTAATAATATTTGGTGACCAAATTTACACAGTAAGAATATTGTAAACAGAGCAGGTGAGTGATGGTCTATTATTGGTAAAAGTAAAAGCAGAACCAAAGAAATTTGGTCATTATTGATGGGAGATTGGAACATTGATAAAAGAAATTGAGAACTCCTTTGAAAGATTGGAACATGGTGATGTGGGAAGGGAAATGTGGGAGAAAGATAGGGGAATATGATTCAGCTAAAAGGATCATCATGTGACAAAAATGATATCATAGGACAAAAGTAGTAGGATATTGCAGCAGCCAAGGTTGAATCATAACCAACACCTGACATAGAAGGTGTTACCTAAGGTGAACGCATACTTGATTGAGAGATAGCAATAGCAGTAACAAAATTGATATTGAATTAGACCATGGGAATAGATAACATCACTATATAAGTGCTTAAAGGTTAAGGTAAAAAGAAATGGGAGAGAATTGTGGGTTTATTTGTAGCATTGATAACAGAGGAATTTGGTTGGAAGATTTTGCTTGATCAGTGTTAATTCCCATTCCAAGAAAGGGAAAGGTAGAGAATATATGTGAGGATTAATGAACAGGAACTAAAGGAATAAAGAAGGGTGGAAAGGAGGGCAAATAATTACTAAGGGGATGGTGTTTGGGTTCCGAAAGAGGAGTACTGTTATAACTTTAAAGGAACCTAGGTTACAATCAGGAGGTTATATTTATTTTTGTTATAGATTTTCAGAAGGTATTTGATGGAGTGAATTGGATGGACCTAATGTGTGTATTGCAGATAATTGGATTGTATGCGACTGATCCTCTGACCTGTAAATGTCTCAGAGTGCTCAGGGGTGTGTGGCAGATGGTGAGTGATGCCGCAGTAGTAATGAGGTCACCAATCAAAAGGAGCATGGAGCCCAATGGAGTCCAATCAAGATGCATTTCTTAGATTCTGGGATTTTAAGTTCGAATTTGATAGAGTGACCTGGGTAAAATCAATGAGTGTATTTTATAAAATAGGAGTAGATGGGAGATTTATTCGCGACCTGTACATTTCTCAGACTGCTTGGGTGCAAGTGGCAGTTGGAGATTTCAGATGGGTTGGTGTAATGAGGAGGGGTAAGACAGGGGGGTCCATCATTGCCTGTATTTTTCAACTAATATACAGAGGGGCATATAAAAATACCCGTAGAGCCCATAAAACATTTAACTTACCATAAAAGTGTTAATTGCAAAATTTCCAGCATCACTTCCAACACCCTGGAGTGCTTCGTTTGCTTCCTTTGCTTCAAAAATATCGTTATTTATGTCTCAGTACATATTTGGTTTAGTGGAAGCAGGCATATTAGTGAGGTGGCCCATGAAGTGTAATTTTCGTACTTTTTTTATGCCAAAGGTCAGCGGCTCTGTGTGTTTAATCTATGACTTGTCTCATTGGACAAAATATTGCAAAACCCTGAGATTCTCCCTCCTAGGACCATGGAGAGCATTCAGCCACATTCCTTTATGTTCCCATTTAGCAAAGTTAGATCTTTCCTCAGGATTTTATCATTTGCAAATTAACTTACATCACTCAAATTTCTGCGGGATAAAGTATGGACCTGACGTCTTTGCCTTCACTAGATTGACCATGGGTCACCCTCTCAACACAGTAATCTTGCAGAGGTGGGTAGGAGATTGTCAGGAGTTTCCTTGAAGAAAAGTTCTTATTTGCCCACTACTGTTCTTTGAAAAGTCTCAGGGTTGCAGGGAATGGCTCCAGGCAAGAAATATTGTATTTTAGTCCATAATATATATGTACAGGCATTATGCACAGACAGTGCTATATTTTAGTTCGTAGATGATATAATCCTCAGAAAATATCAACCAGATTCAACCTTGGAACACATTGAGTCAAAGTTTGCTTCCTAATTACGATATTCATTAATGTAGACATCCAGGAATCTTACCACATTAGTATTAGCTACTACCATTTCATCTATTTTTATTAGAGAACAATAAATATCTAATTATGGGTGGAATTGAATTAGGTTGCATTTGTTCTCATTCATTGCCATTTGGTTGGCAATACTAATCACCCTGTTAATTTCTTGTTTAAGAGTATTACTGCTCTTGCTTTTAATGAAATGATTATTTTCATCAAAATACCCTACAATATCTCCAATATTGATGTTGAATGCTAAGGCCTTAATATCCATGATGAAAAAAAGAGACTCCTGTATTGAACTTTGTGTTAAACCATTAAGTACATTTAGCTTATCAGACATTGGACTGTTATAATATAGAGAGGACTTGAGAGGCACCACTCAAGTCTGGACACTAAGAAATCATGACAGCCATTCATTTGCTTTGCCTGAAATTCTATTGATCACTAATTTAGCCAGTAGTAAATGCATTATAGTCACTAAAATTAAAATATTTGCAAAAATCATAGAATACTCCAATTAGTTCAACATGCTTATCAAGACCTTATAGAATCAGCTCAACAAAGTTGTACATTGCAAATTCAATGCTTTCTCCTTTCATGAACTCATACAACGAAATTGATAAACCTGGTATATATTGTTGTATGATAAATACCAAATTGTTTCATGAATAACAGTTTTATCACTAATTGTTTCAAATGCCTTGGAAAACAAAGAAAGTACAGAAACTGAATCTGAAACTGCTAGGGTCATTTTCATCGCCCCTATTCATATAAATAAGGACAGCTTTGGAAAATTTCAATCATATAAAATTACCACCACTGGAGGATACATCATACATATACACAACATAACGAAACATCTGCTGTTAGTATTGCTTCATTTAGTCATGTTTTGGTTGGTGCAATAAAACTGTTATCAAATAGAGCCAACCTCAACTAATTTGTTCACGGGTCCTCTTGCATTTCAATAGCAATCAACTAAGGGACACTTGGCATGACTGGATATTTTTCTATTGCCATACATATATGTTTGTTGGGACAATTTTGGAGTTCCCTGAATACATTTAATAACAAGGTCTTTCTTCACCCTTATTCTGGCTTTGTGTGAACTCAGCCAAAAATTAATTGCAGTAGTTCTATTATTTTTGCAATCAATCAGGATGTATGTGCACATCATCAAGAATATTAATCTTTCTTTGACTGGTTCAGAGAATTCCAAATCCATCTCCAGGGCTTGGCATTACAATTTGAACAGGGCAAGTTTTACTAGGCTTGTTTACCCAGACAAGTCACTCTCATGACCGTATGGGAATTTGAGCCATCCACGAGTATTTTAGTGAATCCACTGCCTTTCGATTGATAAAATCACCTGAAGGAGACAAAGTAGGATCCTGGTCTGTAAAAATTAAAAAAATTAAATTCTTGGATCTACATTGCTGCTCTGCAACGTCCAATACAAATACTCTTCCTTACCTGACAAGTTACCACTACTCTGTGAAAATTCGTACAAATCAAAAATTCTTTCCACCTGGGAATTCACTTTTGCTTTAAGAGAATTAACTGTCCTTTGCAATGAAAAGAATGAGTTCATGGTTTGACAGGGATTCATCCAAGAGTATTCGTTAGTTGCTGGCAATACGCTTGGAATATCTAGTATTTCTGGCATGATTTGGAATGATGCTTTGGTTTGGACTTAACCCATCAAGCTTAGATACTAGCTTAGTCAAGGTATTGTCAGGGATATCCATGATTTTCCCGTGGGAGGAACCATCAATGCAATTGACATTAGAAGTGGTTTTATAAATACCACTGTTACCAGTTGAGCAATTCATCACTAGTGTAACACAACTGCCAGCTGCATGAGCTATTCTAAGATGATGAAATAACAAAGGTGATAAATGATCCTCATTATTAGCTCCATGGTCATTGCTATGCTTGCCATTTTCTAATTTTTCTGATTCTATCTTTGCTGGGCATACTGCAAAACTTTAGCTGATAGGCAGCAGTTATGGCAGTAGATGTAATGGCAAGAAACATCCCTTGCATTGTGCCATATTTATTAGTCACATTTTACTGCCAATTGACTTTAAAGCAAACTGGTGGCACTGGCAGTGGATTCTGGAACACATCCTAGGAATGGAAAGAATTAGAAGAGCCAGAAAAAAGGAAGAAGCAATTGTGTACAGTAAAGTAATTGGAAGTAATCAAATAAAGAAATAAAAAAAATTAAACAGTGAAATTTACTCGCCAATTGCTCCTTTACCAGAACAGTTATATCACTTAAAGGCACCGGGTGAACTGATTTGATCAGACTGTGGACAATGCATTATAAGCAAATCTCATGGCTTTAGTCTATTCCAGTAATTAGAAAAGTATTCGCGAGTTATTATTACTCAAAGCATTCAACCTTCTTAAGGCAACTTTCATTCATCACTCCTGAGAATGTAACAGTCGTATGCAGAGCTTATGCTTTATATCAAGCATTGGAATCTGGGTTCCATTCATCCGAATTTTTTTCCACATTTCGAAAAGCACTCACCAATTAATCCTAAATCATCATTCATCTGCCGGTGTGAAATTCATCAGTTAAAGTGAGTAGTAACCTGTTCATAATGAGCACAAAGCAAATCTTATGCTCTTCGCTCAGTACAGAACCCAGGGCACACTGCTGCTCCCAACCAACACGCTTCCGTTGCTGAAATCCCGCATTCCTCCGTCCGTTGGCTGACATGGATCGATGACCTGGAAGAAAAAGCGCTCTACTTGCAATAGCCATGGATGAAAAATATTTTAAGATTTTATGGTTACGTAGATGATATGCGTATGGACGGGAACAGAAAGACATTTTGATGTGTTTGTGACGTGGATAAATTCTAAACATTCTAATATTCGATTCACATGTGAAAAGGGTACGATTATGCCTCTAAATTTTTTTAGATCCAAAGATTTCCCCTGTTAATGGCCGTTTTAAATCCACCATATACGGGAAACCGACATTCACCGACCACGTAATCCTTTCTCTTCTGAGGCATTAAATATGCCAAAAACTTGTTGCTTTCCGTACTATGTCGAAGAGGCTGCTCATATGTCCAAGAAGAATTTCAATCTGGAATGGGATACAATTAGGTAAGTGCCTTTTATGACGGCTACCCATCTCATATTGAGGAGCTCGTGGAATTCAAAAGCAGAGAATAACTCATTTATGGCACTCTCCCGGAGATTGATAATAAACCCCCTGGGTAAAAATTAAATTTTTGACAGGGCCTCCTCCCACAGGAGTTCGAAATTCTCGCCAAAAGGTTAATATAGAGCAACCTATTATCACGAGAAATATTCTGACTCAAACAATAATGTTAATAAAATACGTGTCCCAAACGTACGATTGAGGGTCCATATATTAGAACGTCGGAACTGCGACAGCATAGAACACAGGAATGGAGCGAGCCTGTGGGGTTAGGGAGTACTTGGAATGTTAGGACGATGTTGAGGAGAGGAAAATTGGCAAATCTGGTAAATTGATAGTTGGAGAGAGAAAATATGGAAAATGCAGGGCTGTGTGAGGTGAAATGGAAGGACAGAATGATAGAATGGTTTTTGGTGTGATAGTTTTATGCACGAGTATAATAGTCGACAGCGGAGGGGTAGAGGAGGAGCCAGCGAGGGTGGCAATGATATTGAGGAAAAAGATAGCAAGAAGCGTAGTAAACATTGATCCATTAGTATTATTGGTTGAAGTAAAATCTGAGCCTACGTACTTGGTCATCGCTCAGGTCTACATGCCATCAAGCAATAATATGGTGCCTGAAGAAGGCAGGGTATACGATCAGTTAGAGGGCACATAATTGCGTATGCTCCTGGAGAGAAGTATTTGATAATTATTTTGGAATAAGGGATCGGGATGGAATCCCGTCGGTGGGTAAAGATGAGATTTATTTATTTATGTGCCCTGAAAGCCAGCGCTAGGGTGTGTGGTAGGGGGTGAATACACCCCAGAATAATTTTTACTCGAACATGACCCTACCGCGGTCGGGCAATGTTGTTCTGATCCCTAATAGTTCATGGAAGAAAATCTATATGTTGTACACTCAAACTCTCTCATTTTACCAGCGTGATCTCTCCTATCGTACTACGATGAGGGTAATGATATTTTCAACATCCCTGCTAAAGAGACTCCCAAGTCATTCAAGAGCTTCAATCTGTCATTAAACCTTCGCACCGTGAGTGCTTCCCAGCCAGCCTAGCTGCTCTAATATTTTGGGTACGCTACTAAGTTTATCATAACAAAGTTTTAAAAATCTAACTCCTCTACCAATTCGGCAATCAATCCTACTTCGAGAGGATCCCATTTGCTAGCAGCATATTCTAAATGAGGCCTAACCAGTGAAAAATAGCATTTCTTTTTTAACTTCAATCACATTTACACAATACTCTTCTCTTAAATCCTATTTTTTTCTTAGTTTTTCCACATTTTCCCCGTATGTCTTTCACCCAAGAGAGATCGTGAGTGAGGGTAACGCCTAGATATTTAAATGAGTCTGCATATTCCATTTTGGTGTTACCGATGCAGTAGGCGTTCGGGAGGGAAATCCTCTTTTTTGAAAAAAAATTACTACTACGAATTTTTTTAAGTTTGATTTTCATTGCCAGTTGTTGTACCAGACTTTTAAAGCATGAAGGTCATCTAAGTTCAATGGACAGATGGCGTGCATAATGCTACCTTAAGGAATATTTGTAGAATAGCAATAAACCCTTGACAGACGTACCAAGTGGCGAATCGTGCAAACACAGCACTAAAATAGGCACGGTGAATTTTGAATATTATTCTTCTCACTTTTATAAATACCGACTGCGGTTTTCCAATAGAACAAAAAACGAAAAATTATATTGCATTCTGATTGACTCACACCCGTGTCCTACATTGGGACTTTGCAATAGATAAAAATGTAAATAAAGAGCGAGAAATATTAAAAAATAAAGCGAAAGCCGATAATCTAAAGAAAGGCATAAGGTAGAATGCCTTTGACATTAAATGTTTAAATGTTTGTAATTAAACATGGCCAAGAGAGACACTAAAGGGCTAAAGGGAGATCAAAGGGGTGTTTTGAATGAAGAAAGTCCACACTCGCGGAAATGCGAAATGTGTTGACTAGGCTCCACTTGCAGAGAAGAAAGCCCAAACCTGACGAGGAGGCATCGTAACCGCTTGCGGATGGGCATCTCTGAATACCAGTGTAGTCAGGAAAATGGCGAAAATACCGAAAGAGAATAACGCAATTAAAATAATCAGCGAAAGACTATCTTGAATTGGTGGAAGAATTTCGCCTACAAGGACATTTGTCGATAAGAGGAAACAGGAGTAAGAAATCACGCGAGATGTCGCAAAACGGATAATACCTTTCACATGAGGAAAATTATCAAATGGAAAACGTCACCCCGGGCATAAAAAGCGACTCATCAAAGACATAGAGATGGAGTTTATGTAATTCTCGAAGGAACTGAGATATCTGGCTGAATTTAGCAGCAAACCTGCTGAGGACACGAAATTAAAGGCAATGAAAATCAAATGGATAAATACCACTGACCGAGTAGCAAATGGCAACTAATACCAGCGTCTTAAAAGGAATGGGTGAGGATAAGAAGAGGGAAAGTGTATTTGGGACACGTGTTGAAACTCGATAAAATATTCTGAACACCGTCATTAAAGGGAAAGAACTACTCGGAGAAAGGCCAAGGGATGATTGTGTGGAACAGACGATGAAAGAGATCACCTCAGGGCATGAAGAGTATTACAGATTGGACCAGGAAGTCTTGAGTAACTCTGCGAAACTCGGATCGATAACCAAGCTGCTGAATCTGAATATGACAGCGTATCTAAGGCCGTAGGGAAAAAGCTTAATTAGAGGCGTCGTCATGGGGATCATCAATGCCGTGGATGAAGTTGAATAAATTTAAGAAGACTTTTGATAGCACGCAAAGTATATGTCGGGAGCTTTGGGAATACCTTTAAATTTTGAAAGTCATGTTCAGAAAACGTCGTGAGATCATTGACAGTAGTTGATTTCATTATTACTCGTGCTATCAATTCTGTTAGCTCTTATGAAATTGGGGGCAATCTCTCGCGTTGGATACAATTGCCCGCGGATGACATAAAAGGTTCTCTTCCTGCTCATATTGCATAAGAGGAACCACGAACTCTCATCATAAATATTCCTCGCGACCCTCACCCATTACATCCGAAGGACAGTGCACAAAAACCCGATTTCTGTTTTTGCAGACATTCAGAAATGTTGGGAGTGGCCCAGAGGCTTTATCAATGGACCCCGAGCAATCTGGGATGAACAGGGCACATTGGCCTATATCTGTCGAAACGTGTGTTTTGCTACCGCCGAAACGTCTAGCCCCAGTGGCATCTCGGCGAATCCGGAGGGGGGGGGGGTGCCGGCTCCAGTCCCGCCAGCCGCCAAGGTCGATTGCGACACTTGGGGAGTGTGGGGGGGGCAATTGATCCCGGAGGAACGAGGAAACTCCTGGGCACGACAACGAGGCTCTCCCATTCAGTCAACGGGGAGTAAACAAACACTCCTCGCCGCTGTTGATGGGCACGGCGATCTTCCTCGGCCTCTCCTCCTATCAGAGCAGGAAAACTGCCCCTCCCACCACGCGATTCCATTGCCTCTCCATTGTTTGCCGAGGATTTTCACGACTTAAGACAATCCCTGAGCTCAGGCACGTTCCTTCCTGTCTTAAGTTTAATTACCCAACGAACGAAGGCACTTATAAATGTGCTCGGAACACTCGCGCCCACTCTTGTGTTCTGTGGCACGACGTTGGAGTTCGGAGAGCGGTGTTCCCCACGCACGGGAGTCCTAAGAGGCACGCGGAAGCACGCCCGGGCCGCATTCATCTTCGCGTCGCCAGGTATGACCGACCGACGAGTAGGGCGTGTCCTCGGGCGGTCCCGGGGAGAGCGAGTGCTCGGACTCCCCCCCCCCCCCCAAATTGCTCCCCACCGACTCTCTTCGCCCGCGAAACACCGCACTCACGTGAAGCGCACTTCCGCGCGGCACGGCAAGATCCGTACCAAATTTTAATTGGAGCTTCATGTGCTATTGAGATACATCTTCTCCCAAAATTAATGCAATCTGCACTCTGTTACAGTATTATACCCAATAATACTATATCTACGATATAAATCACAACATATAATTTGGTATGTTTTTTACTTTACTACGGACATATGACGATGTCTCATAGCGATCCCTAACATCGGTTGATTCAGTCAAGGCATTACATCTACTGAATAGTAGGTTTTGGATGATACTACTAATTACTTCTAAGTATTGTGACGACTTCGTCTTTCCTTACTCTCTGCATTCTTTCTTTCTTCATTTATTCGTAACTTCTGCCTGTCTTTATGTTCTCTAAAGAGTCCATTCTCTACCCTCCTCTAACCTGATCGCTAAAATCTCCACCATGCCCTTCAACGTATGCACCTGTTGCCTGGTGACATAACACCCCCCGCCACACGCCCGTACGACGGCTTGCGGGGTATTTTGTGGGTGTAAATAGGTGTAGATGTACCGCTCCACCTTTCAACATTTCCACCATCTACTCCCTACCAATGGAGGAATGGACCATGAGGTGTCAATTTCGCCCAAATAAAGTCATCTACAGGGTTCGTCCGGAAAATAAGTGTACTGAGCTCAGGAAAAAAAAATTATTACACTTTTACATATCTTAAGCTAATATTCCTCAAAATAGGACCCTTGTGAGTCGATACACTTGTTCCAGCGGCGTTCCCATTCCTGGAACGCTCCCGCGAAGGCATCATCGGGAACCTCTCGAAGACTCGTCGTCGACCTCTTCTCTGCCCTCCACGAACATCTTGTGCCACCGAAAGATCATGTTTCTGGACATGGCTGACTCCCCCTAAGCCTGGTTAATCATACCGACAGTTTCGGTAGACGATTTCCCAAGCTTTACCGCAAATTTGATGGAATAACGCTGCTCCAAAAACTTCGGCATTGCGTTCCGTGACGTGGGTCGAGCGTGGAGGTTCGCGTTAACAGAGCTCCTCACTACACCACAGCTCAGAGCCGACTGCCTTTTTCAGCGTCGCTTGCCAACATACCCCCCTCCAATCGCAGCCCGTCAGAGCGGTGCTGGGCGCGCCTGGAGCGGCGCGCCCAGCCCAGGAGTCAGTACACATATTTTCCGGACGATCCCTGTATCTATCTATCCTTCTGCCTTTTTCGGATTTCTCCCGGAAACTTCATCTCTTCTCCCACCCTATTGGGAACACTTCGGCTCCACTCCACTTTCCGCCACACCCACAATGCAAAAACCTCCAATCCTATTGCCTCACAGATTAATTCTCACATTCATAGATGACTGCACGCCATATTACAATATTTACTGATCTTTTCTCCACCCAATTTCTCTTCTAATATACAAATACTGTGCTAATTTTCCTCTAAAATGCTGCTCTATATTACTGCTCTAGCTTATTCCATTTTTAATTTGAACTGACCTAGAACTCCTACTTGTCGAAGACATAATGATTTTTATTTTGTTGTGGTTAAATCCTCATCACTTGTCTCTCGCATTGTTTCTATAAAGACAACGATAATAGTAACTGAAATCCATTGGATGCCCATTGTCTTGCAAACCAAACTGCTTTCGTCATCTCGCTGTCCACTTTTATTTCCATCTCCAAACCCTTCCCCTATGACTCTTAAAATGAGCAATACTATCTCAGTCTCCCTTGCCTACTGCGAGGCGGCACCCATCTTGCACACGACTTTCTCATATCCAAATTTTGAGTAAATCGCACTTTTTGAAATGCCTATTTAGTTCAAATCGATTCACATGTGAAACGAATTGCCCAGTCCAGGGGTGACATGGTGTCTTTGAAACACAAAACTTAAAAAAACCATAAACACAGCAATCAACCCGAAGGTCGGTTTGGTAGGTGATGGTGGAGTTCAGCCAGTACTAAGCCCTATGCGGTGTGTGAAATTCACACATCAGGGTAGGGGGACTAATGTCTTTCCCTCTGCCGGTTATGGTTTCCCAGGAAGATCTGGTATCAAAAAAATCACACAGCTCGGGTGGAGCTGAGGGTTCCCAGAGAGGCATGCCTGGGAATCGAACCCGGGACCCTCCGGTCAATAATGATCAAATAATAGCATTTTCCCACCCAATTAAAATGTATTACCGGCCTGGTTTCTCTGCACTACGCCATCATCTGATGTTAACATTTACACCTAGACTTGGAGATGAAGTAGTTCATTGAAACCTGTTTGGCTATAATTTTTTATCTCCTGGGAAAGTGTATTTGCTAATGGATCAAGTTGGTAACTTCATGTTTCACTTAAATTTGTATGCATCTCCTGGCTTATTATATCTTACCATTCATTGTATTCCAATAACGAGTTTTCTTATCGAAGAACTGCATTTCAGTTGTCGGGCGCCACTTGTCGTCGAGGCCCGGGGCAGCATGCAGCAGGAGTTGTCCATTTGCGTGGTGGGTGCGGGGTCGGCCGGCCTCTGCGCCCTCCGACACGCCTCCAGCGGCGGGAGGGGCGTGACCTTCCGGTGCGTCGCCTTCGAGCAAGCGGCGGCCGTGGGGGGTACGTGGCTCTACCGCGAGGAGACCACCGAGGAAGACGGCACGCCCGTCCATTCCCCCATGTACTCCTGCCTCAGGTGAGCGCCATCCCGACAACTGACAACCGGCCTCGACACAGAATGAATACATTCTGGATTGAATCGCTCTGAAGTCAGCTGCTCGGCATGTTTTTATTAATGCGAATGGGATCGTATTACTACCCACCATGTTGGATTAAACAATTTCAATAATGACAACGTTTAGATCAACAGTCACGTCGCGTCGCAGTGCTAATCGTACTGTGAAATTAAACTTTAAATTAAGGGATCCCATCAGACATAGCGATGCGCCGGACGACATTTTCGCTTCAACCGTTATTACTATAAATATAAAGTCCATTCTAATAATAATTATAATTATTACTATCGGTGATCTATCAGTTAAGGTATGATTTTGATGGACTCAAACTACCAAACGGTACAGCGACAATTTCCTTACCTCTCCGGACAAAACACAACCCGGCATCAAGCTTTACAATAGGCCTCTCTTCAACTCGGTACTTCCTTCCTCCCATCATTCCGTCCAACATTCCTATCCTAATCTTGCCCCTTCCTCGTTGGCCTAACGTCCTGCCCCCTCCATCACAGTCTTCAACATCCCACTGTGATCAATTTGCTTTTCATCTGTCTCTACTGTCTCCTTATGATTGATCCCTTCGATCCTCTCTCCTCCCCCGCCCTTGCCCAGCACTTCCGTATTGGTTTTCCCTTCCGTCTACTTCATCTTATCCATATGACTCCACACCAACATTTCAGAAAACTCTATATAATAAAATAAGCCTTTTAAAATATTTGTAGAAACGGAGGAAAACCAAGAGAGATTGGAAGAGCGCATGGTGGAACTATATGGCAAAAATGCCAGTAAGCTTAGACATACAAAAAGGCTATGACGTAGATGAGGATAGCTTAAGTCTGTTCATGCTTGATGGCGAGATAAAAAAGTGTTTTTAGGGAAATGAAATCAAATAAGGTCTTGAGGCTAGATAACATTCCCGCGGAACTATTTCACGGTTGACGAAAACTTGGGATGAAGAGCTCTCATGGTCTATTTCGTGGTATTTATGAGAGAGGAGTGGGGTTTGAATATTTCTTCAGATGAGTGTTAATTCCCATTTCAGAAAATGGGAAGACAGCCGCACGTGAGAACTATAGAATAATAAGTGTGATTTCACAGGTAGCTGAAGTGGAATCTAGGGTCATGAACAAGAGGGTGGAAGGCAGGGCAGATGATTAGTTGGGAATCAGAAAGGGGAGAAACGCGTGTTACGTAAAAGAAGTAATGAGGTCACTAATAGAAAGGAGTACAATCAGGAATTAAAATGTCGTATATTAACACTTCCCGGCTAGAAAATTTATCCTCACAAAGCTTACTCTTTTTTCCCTAATTCCAAGAAATTGCGGGAGATGCCGCAACAGTAACTTTTGACGGATTCATTCGTTAATATGCATTTAAATGTAACAATTTCAGAGTGTAAAAGTGATTCGCTTTGCTCGGGTTACGATCCCGGATCCGGAATTCGTCAAAGGTAAAATTCATTATTACATCGAAAGATCCGGGTTCGAATCCCGGTCAAGGCGAATGATTTTTACCCTCTGAAATTATTCCTTTTTCCCTGTTTTAACGTCACACAAGTATCGGACCTCCCGGAAAGACGAGAAATTTAAATTGCAAAGCTAGGACTAATTTGTGTCCCGCACCCATACGTTAATTAGCATTAGGAGAGAATGTGACGTTTAAAGCAAAAAATGACAAGTGTTACTCGTATTCGTTTAATCGGTAGATTTCGAGAAACCATTTAATGAACAATTTGAGTACAATTAATGAATATAATGCAGAAAATTGGAGATTTATCCGCAACCTGTGCATGTCTCAGACTACTCTGGTGAAGGTGGCGGACAGAGGATGGACAGCGTTAGGAAGAGGAGTAAGACACGGGTGTCCATTATCACTGGTGCTTTTCAAAATATACGCGGAGGAAATGAGAAAAGAGGTATGGGAGCAATTGGAGAAAGGAATGCAAGTTGCTGGGTAATTCATAAAATCGGATGGATTCGCTGATGATCAGTCTTTAGTTTGTCAGTCAGCCAAGGGATTACAAGCATTGCTGAGCTGAGAATAAAAAAATCAGTGCAATAGGTGTGAGATGAGTATAAATTAAAATAAAACAAAGGTTATGCGGTTTTCTAGGAGGAGAAAAGCCTAGTTAAACATTCAAATCGAAGGTGCTGAATTAAAGCACGTGGAGCAGTTAAACTGCCTCGGAAATGTTTTGGAACAAAATGGTCGAAGTAGTCGGGGCATAAGACGAAAAATTGCATCAGATATAGAAGCTTTTTCGAGGAGGAGAGAATTGATGACAGGAACGTGAGTCAGGAAGTGAAGAAACATCTTTTAAATACTTTGATGTGGATCGTGAGTTTGCGCAGCTCGAGTATACGGCCGTTGAAGCACCGTGTACGATAGACGTATAGTATGCTGGAGACTTGAAATTTGGGTGTGGTGGAGGCTGGAGAGGGTGAAATTGAGAGAAAGAGAAACAAACAAGGAAGCCGTAGGCATATACGTAGCAGGGATGATTTAAAAGAAAGAGAATAGTTGGGAACAATCCAAATGAGGAGGAAAGATGGATGAATAGCGTTTTGATTGACAATGAAATGCTAAAGACTGAGATAGAGGGAGAATGTTAGGCAAGCCAGGAAGTCGTGGAAAAATGATTACATTACATTAAAGGATGTTGGAAGAGAGGAAGGAAACATGTGGAATCGAAAAAGGGTTAATTGTAGAGTCGTATGTCCGGCTGTGTTTTGTGAAAAGAGGCATAGAAATGTATGATTGTACCGTGTTATAGGCCGTGTCCATCCAAAATCTACCTTGAATGCTAGAATACCAACAATAAGTATGATTATAATGCGACCTAAATTACATCAGGCTATGAGTGTGGAGATTAGAAGGCTATACAGTTTGTACCTTTTGCCTAATTATTTCGAGCGCTTTGGTTTCCGTCGGAGGCTTTGAAAGTAGAAAGCAGGAATGTCAGCATCCCAGGGATTGCAGAGAACTGGAGGGCTACCTGTGACGTCCTTATTTTTGCCAATTCCCACGCAAGCTATTGATTCGCGAAGAGTAACGCCTACATCACTGCTGCCGCGGCGATACCGTCAAGCGCTGAAATATATTCAAAGGAAACTATCGTAAATTCTTTGTTTAATTTGGCAAACTCGTTCCGGTCTATGTAAATGTAGATTATTCTTTTACGAAACTACTTGTGGCAAATGCTTACATTATTCGGTCCTTTTTTTACAAATTGCAGCTACGATTACAGTGGAAAACCTAAAAAATTATCCTCTTCACCTGGTCATTCTGACCATCCAATGAGTTCGTCACTGGTACTCAGCATTGAGGGCCACATAGCTTTGCCTCGAGGAATATATTGCAGTGAAATATGCCAAATCTCTTATAATCTGTACTCTATCATATTTATTATGAGAATCTAGGGTTGACCAGTATGCATGCTCTGTGGGACTCACTTACCAAAATCAGAGTAGAAGTATTTATTTGATTTTATGGACGGTTCGATGGCATTAAACCTTGCTCAGCCCAAATTTTGCTGCCATCAATTGACTGGACAGTGACTGAAAGTACTTCATAACATTTACGAGCAGTTATAAACGTAAGACTAAGGCCAGTACTATTCAGGTTTCTTATATTTATAGTGGAGGGTAGGTGCTGTTACATCAAAACTATTACAATTCTTATACTCGTACATGATATCGATTTTACTTGATCATGACATGTATTTCTGCACCATTAGTATACAATTCTTTCGGTGGTAGTCCCAGACTGCATTAGCTAGCGAGTATAAAATCTTGGATTTTCCAAGTCCATTTCTATTTAAATCAACGCGGTAAGACTTTGATCGTCTTCATGCAATAGATTGCAACTCTATCCGGCTACAAATAGAGACAATTTTTTGTAAATGACGCGTACTTGGTAATGCGATGCTTTAAAGTTACTGATGATAATTTAACAAAATAAGTGACTCCGAATTAAATGGCATACCTACGGCCCACTCACAACGAGTGCATCGAGAACCACGATGTTAATTGTCAAGTGACGGACGACGTCTATTCTTCAGGAAGTGATAACAACATTAGAAAAGATAGAGAAAAGTCTAATATTAGATTAAATTATTAAGTATTATTCTACTGAGAAGAACGTATTAATAATGGTAAGAATATTTCACCAAGGATTGATTAAAAAATCTAACGCTGTTTAAAGCTTTAGTAACTTTGAGAAACAGCCACTGTTGTACTACAACAAGTACTACATGCTGGCTCATGTATCAACTTTGTTTTTATTATTGGTTGACAATTTTTTTTCAACTATGACAAGTCGTATTCATCGCTATTGCATCCTATTAATGTGGATAAGTCTTCTAATTTTTATAAGTCTCAGTACCGACAACATTCCCTCCATCGGAAGGCAATGCTTGACAATCAGAAAATAATACCTGTGAAATTGTAAGGATATCTGTCGACTTCTTCAATCGTAAAGAGTCGCTTTATGGTCGTGTTACATTTATTTCGCATATAATATTATTACTTACTGATAATTAATTATTTTGGAGATACTTTCAAAGAAAAACGCAAGTCTCATTCTATTATAAGTAAATTTAATAATTAATTTCTTTTTTTCTAATTTGATTCTTTTAATTTAATAATTATTTCAAATTATGGATGATATACGAGAAAATATTTATAAATTTAAAAGATAATGTATCGACAAGTGTTATTAAAAAAATCAGCCTAAGATAAATAATACGTCACAATGTAAAATATTGCACCAATGCTGTATATAAATAAAAGATTAAGAAAAAATATTCAATCATTATCATTTGACAGAACTCTTCCCCTCTTGCGGAAACAAAATGTAAAGTTTAAGAAATAAAGCAGTTTGGGAAACAATTTTTACTGCAATATTTCCTGCTTCGAATTTAGATCCATTCTTATTATTACTAGTTAGGGTAGATTTTGGACGACACAGCGTACTTTGTACGGCAGTAAATTTCCTTATATATACAAGTGCATAATGTACATTCCGAGTGTCTTCTAGCGTGTGTTCCGCTCTATTAAGAGACATCATTACTGCTATGGCATCTTAGAACCGTACGGCTCGAATTTATTACTACAAACCTTAAATCAAGCAATAGTTTTCAA